>NC_056749.1:507113840-507433840 GCF_019279795.1 Protopterus annectens
AATCGGGCCAAATGTCTGTCCAATGTCATTTGTATATTTGCAAAACTGACTAGTTCAAGGAATAGACATTGGAAAAAAAATCTGACTTAATATTCAGCTTCATTATGAAAAGATTAAATTGCTCTTAATGTACCTGAACAGATGAAAAATAAGTCATCAAAAAAACTGTAAAGTGCAACATATCTAAACAAATCCATTTTGTATAAGAAATCTGTCCACAGCTAAACCAAGGTCATATTTGCAAAAATGGTGGCAACTGTGGCCTCATAGCCAGTCCTTTCATCTGTTTATTATAGTTCCTCTCAAACTTGCAAAAATAATTTGATTAACTATACAGTCAAGTGCAAATTACATATATTTTAGTTCCAGTATATTCATTTAAATTAAAAATCATCACAATTATGAAATATCCACAGTGTTTAGCAACAAATATCCTTCTTTAAACAAGTCTCAGTTTATTAAAAAATGCTCATTTGACACTATTTTTTATCCTGTAGTTCTGTTTTAACTTGTTTTTTCCTTTTTTTCTGGTTTACAAATCAGATGACCTGGCTTTGATGAGAAATCTATAGATTGGAGTTTCTGATTTGGAATGTAGAGGCATTCTGACATACTGTCTGATCACCTTTCCCAGGAACAAGGGCTTGTAGAATAGTATGTTTTATGGAAAGTGTAATATTACAGATTTCACATGAACACCAGAGACATGGTGACCACAACCGTTTTCTCAATAGGCATGTAAGGGATTAAATTACCCAAGGAAGTGAATGTTGGCCCTCTCATTGTCCATAGATCCCATATCATGGTTGTTGAGTGCAGAAAGACCACAGTATGCAAGGCAGGTGGGGGTGGATCTGAAGGGTTCCAGTAGCAGGAGAGAGTACAATAATTCTAGAAATGTGCTCCATCAAATAAGAGATTATTGGCTGTACAAAAGTAGAAATCAAAATATATTTTGTGAAGAAGGAACAGAACATTAGATGGATGTAGAAGATTTAAATAGTAGAGAAAGAAATAACTTGTGAAAATGTTAGCATATATTGATTTATGTATTCATCTGATTTATATGTACGTATGTATTTAACTTTGTTTACTGGGATAGGTTGACTGTGTCAATAAATGCACCTTTTTAGTGATAGCCTCGGTAGAAATAATGTATGTATCATGTTCTATGCAAACAAAACTATATTCTTATACAAAAAAATTGACTCTACATATTTAATGACATAATTGTATATTAGTGATATTAATATTTCTGAAACATTGGTAGAAAGATTGCCAACTGTCCCTCTTTAGGCAGATTGGTCCCTATTTGGGCCCGTGTGTCCTGCATAAAAAACATGAAAAATGGAAAATTTCCTGAGATTTGAGGGCAAAGGTATTTCCCGGGTTTCCTGTAATAGTTGTATAAAACAAATATAAAACAAATATTTTACTTCCAAAATGTCATACTATGATAAAAAATAACAAAAGCAGCTTGCATTCCACAAAAGTGAGCTTTTATTTTGGGCAACATGGTAAATTCCAGTCCTTTGCACTGACTGTGGCCATTATTTATCCTGTAAAATGTCATATTTCAGTAACAAAAGTCCTACTTTGGACATGTAAAAAGATGATAACACTAAAAAGAACATCAGCATAAAAGAAATTGCAATCCTGAAAATAATGACTTAAAATTAATAATCAAATGATCTATGGTATAATTCCAGTTAGTCTCACTCTGGGTAATTTATAATTACCCACCATGGACTGAGTAAGGCCAGTCTAACACCAAATGGGTAGGTAGGGAAATGGTCTGTAAGGGCAGCTAGCCTCGTCTTACCTAAGAACCTGTAAAATATAGTAACTATGCCAGGCAGTACAATGAGGATTGCTGAGTGAAAGCACATGTGTCCCATTGGCTCCCGCTAGGCTGTGGATCATTTAGATCATTTTAGCCTTGCCTCAAGATCCCATTTTGTCCGTACCTTACAACATAAATAACTGCTGCCTTATTTCATCCCTTTTCATTTAGGCTTTGAGGGGCAAGACCAAGGGTGTATTTATGGTTTCCCATCAGTTCACCCAAGATGCAGTTAAACAGAGTCAGAGAGTCATTTTGCTTTATATTTAAGGGAAGCACATTCTGTAAATAACAGTCCCTTTGTGAGAGATATCTATTTCACCAGCACGTGTTACTTTTATTTTGCTGAAAGTTTAGTTCCTTTGAGCAGGTGTTTAGGATTCTGTTTGTTTTGTGAAGATCACACAAGATTTGATGCTTTGACACTTTGAAGTGAAGCTGAGGTCCCCCTCAAGAGTATGTAAGAAAAAATAAAATGCATTAAGGTGGCCTGTGTATTAAATGGAATTCATGTCTTTGATTCTTTTAGTGAAGAAAAGCTGAGATCTCTCAACTTGAGTCATATTTTTAGACAAGTACACACTGAAAGAGGCATTGCATTATAGGTCTGATGGGGGAGGAGTAGAGAGGGATGATATATTCCCTTGACCAGAAGATATACCCTTTATAATCAGTCTGACTAGACAAAAGGGTTTTCCTAACAAATGCCAATACATAGTGATCAGGGTATAGTGCCCAGATCCCAAATAACTGTTTCAATTTTCAAATTTCAGTTTTCAAAGGGATGTCATCCATATCTCTCAGCTGTAAAGATTTTCCCAGAAGATCCAGATTTTTGCCTCATGTTTTTGGTCTCTTTCTTATAAAATTGTGGTTTTCTGGCAAATCATTAAGGACCGAAGACAGAAAATAATGACAGCCACCTGAGTTTCAGACTTCATGCCCTTCAGAAAAGTTATGTCAATATTAAACCTGTTATTTTATCAACTTTTCAAGTTTTTAAGAGCAATATTTAAGCATTATCCCTAATTTTGGACCTTTGTCCCCCCATTATTTATGGGTTTGTCCAGATTTCTTGATCTAAGAGGTTGAGAGGTATGATGGCATCTGTCTGGTAGGTGTATGAATATCCATGTTTATCAAAGGACATAGTACTGTGTTTCTTCACATATATCTTATGGCCGTAGTCTAGGCATCACTTTGTTTGCCTTATGCCTTCCTAATTAATTTGGGAGTCAGCTGGAGAGTTTTAGAAATCTTTGAGTTTCACAGTCATCTGCAAACTTGGTCAGCCACAAGCCCTTGACATCAGCTTTGACACCACAGAAGCAAATACTAAAAAGAAGTAGAACGAAGAATAAAATCACTGGGACACAACTGTCAATAACTCTTTTCAATGGGAATGCCCCCAAGACTGAACCCCTGGGGTACTCTGGTCATTACGGGTCTACTACTTCAGGTGGCTTCCCCTATTTTGACTAGCTGGGTTCTATCAGTGACCCAGTTAGCTACCCATCTGGTAACATATGCATGGATGCCTAATTGAGAGATAATACCATAATGTGAAATTTTGTCAAATGCCTTGGTCTAAGGCAGGGTAAGCAGTGTGAACTGAATTGCCTACTTCCAGTGTACCACCAACTTGTTCAAAGAAATCCAAAGTCAAGGGATTATAGACTATTAATTTCCCTGTTACAGTTTCCATATTGAAAGCTCCATTGCTGTAGAGATAAGGTTGGTGAGGGTTATAGGTCTATAGGTTCCATCCTTGGTAGTGGAATGGCTGCAGCAGTTCTTCCCATTAATGACATGTAACCATTAGAGAGGCCAATACTGAAGAGATTCAATATTGAACCTATAATGCTTTGTTTAGTGGTGACAAAAAGGTAGTCTGGCACATTGTCTGGATCCATGGAGGAAGTTTTTTTTACCTCAGAATGAGCCCTCATTACTTGCTCCAAAGTTATCTTGAATGGTGTGGGCATGCTAATATGTGGATGAAAGTTTGGAGGAGGTAAGGGTGCAATTTTGAACTACATTTATCTAATGTGTTGGCTACATTATCTGCAGATGAGTATGTGTTTTTGTTATATATTAGCTAAGTACATTGTTGGTTATTGCTTCTAAGGTGTCTGACATGATTGCAAAGACTTTGTGTCTGCCTTCAACATAGGTAGCAAATTTCAGTTCATGTTTACATTTGGAGTATTTGATTTTGCTTCTGAATTATTTCATAATCTTTCTGAGGTCACATTTAGAGGTTAGGGTATTAAGTTTGTTCATATGGATGACAAGGTTCTTCTTATGGTATAGTTTGTTTATATTGTGGTTCCACCAGAAGGGTATATTCCTGAACTGTGCATTGTGTTTGTGTCCGAGGGGGAATGGTGCCTCAGTACATGTTTTTACCTGAACATTAAAGACTGAATGTATCAGTGTATGAGATGGGGTCAATGGGGGGTGCTAAATTTCATCAGAGAATCAGGCAACTCTATTAGCTTTTCCTTAGTATAGTTTCTAAAGACAGAGGGGTCTGATGGTATATCAGATTTTACCCTCATAGTGTATACTACTAAACAGTGCTAAGATATGACCAATGATGGGGCAACTACAGATGTTAAGCACAGTGGCATTATATTGGCGATGTCTAGAGACAATATTTTTGATCACTTATTTAGTCTAGGAAGCATTGTGTGTACTTCTTTATGATAGTTTATTTTTCCCAGTTAATGGAAGAATAGCTGAACTACAGAACAGAAATGCAACTGAGCCACATATGGAAATAAGGAACATAAGGAAAGTTGGTGGTGGGATCCATAAGTCTAGGAAGCATCAAAAGAAAGAAAGAGTTCAGGAAGAAGTGGGAGATAGAAAAGATGTACCAGGCTAATAAAGAATATTGGTTGGCTAACAAAGAGGGTAAGTTTCAATAGCAAAGAAGACATCAGCCAGCCTTTGGAAAGTGACTCAGCAGACGGCAGAAAGAAACAATAGCAGATTGCAAGATAAACACAGAAAGATAAAGAAGAGATGCCAGCAGCAACCTATTCATCAGTCCAGAACAAATAAAATGCAGATGGAAGGAGTACTTCCAGCAGTTTCTGAAAGAAGGAAACCAAACAGAAGCTGTACTGCCAGAGGCATACACAATGATGAAAGAATGAAGAGCCTATCCTAGATGATGTAAGAATGACACTAATAAAATGTAGTCAAAGGAAAGAAGGATCACATCAGATATGATCATAATGTTGGATGACTTAGCAAAGAAATGCCGCCTGAGGCCACACTCATAGCAGCATGGAGAGAAAGGTGTATCCCAGATGACTGGAGAATAAGCAAGCAAATGCCAGTGTACAAGAACAAAGGGGACATCCACAACTGTGGGCAGTATGCAGGTAGCAGTCTGCTATCATTATGCATGAAAGTTCTGGAAACAGTGAGTGATAAACAAATATGCAGATTAGCAGAAAGTAATATGGGAAATGAGCAATTTGGATTCAGATCAGGATTATAGCACAACCACCATAATGTTTGTATTCAGAGAGGTAATGGAGAAGAAGCTAGAGATGAGGTAAGAGTCCAACTGGGCATTCCTGGACTTGGAGAAAGCATATAACAAGGTACCAAAAATCTGAGTTGGCTAGCTTGCCATGGTTTAAAGTTAAAAGTAGAATTAATGCATGCTATGTATAAGGACCCAGTGACCCAGGTTAAGAGCATTGTTCAGACTCACAGAGGGGTTTACAGTGAGAGTGGGTGTGCATCAGAATTTGGTTCTGAGACCACTGTTGATTATACTGGTGATGGATTACTTTAGCAAGCAGATTTCCATGGAAAGATCAACATAGCTGCAGATGATGTGGCATTACAGACAGACTCTGAACAAGAAACGAGAACTTGACGAAATGATAGGGGAACAGAATGAGAAATTAAAGGCACACAGAATGAAACTGAGTACAGATAAGACAGTTATAATATCAGTAAATGGAAAAAAAAAACAGAAGAAGAGGAATATTGAGATAGAAGGGAAAATGATGGAATAGGTTATCAGCTACAGTTATCTTGGGAGTTGAGGAGGTCAAAGCTAGAATCAGAGGAGATGCAGCCAAAAAACACAGTGTGTCAAGGATGGTGTAATATTTAAGATTTCCAGAAAAACTGAACAGTAAGGTACACAAAACAGTAGTGAAACCTGGGCTGTGAAGGCAGCATATGCTGAGGAAGCTAGAGGTGATGGAGATAAAGGCCTTAGGTGGGTAGTAGGGTGCACACTGTAGTACAGATGAACAAATGAGGACATTAGAGCAGAAGCCCAAGTAGCTACAATAGCAGAAAAGATTAAAGGAAATAGATTATGATGGTTTGGCACATGAGCTGAAATAATCTGATAAAGAAGATTTGGGACAGACAGGGAGAAGGCAAGAGGAATTGAGAGCATCCACCAAAGAGATGGATTGTGTGAGAGAAGACCTCAGATAGGCAGGTCTGCTTAAGAAGGTAGGAGAGTAGCACTGAACTGAGAGTCTTGTCTACAAATGCTACTGCATCCTGCTGCCATGTAGAAAAAAACCCCTGAAAAATTGGTGTTTGTTGATCATAATGATGATGAGATGAAGGCTCTGACATTGAGAATCCTGGCAGTTTATCATCCTGTCCTTTCTTAGTCTGGTTATAAGTCCATCTGTGTGTCTTGCTATGGATTTGGTTATGACTAGGACAATATTAGATGTGTTGGCTCAACCTTACTGTAGGCATTGGGCTGCTATCTGAGTGAACCCTATTTTGCTCTTTTACTGTTTGTTGTGTCATTAGGTGCTGTTTGGTTGTAAATGTCATCCTGAGTATGTTATACATCTAGCATACATCTTGGGGAAATCTCAGATTAAGGCAGGGATTCCTTAAGCACCTCAGAATAAGATAGCCTATTTCCTGATTTAAGACAAGATGGGCAAAGTTGTATTAGGTGACTATCAATCCTGGCAAAATAGTTAGCAACGGCAATAGGTCTGGATGAGAAGCTGGGCTCTAAGGTTAGTAAATGCTTGCACCTCTGACATATTGATTCAGCTAGTGGAAAAAGCAAATGGTCGTCAGTCAGCATGATGTAGTTGTCACATTGCCTCATGGTGCTACTGCCATCTGGTGTGTATGTAAGGAGTTCACTGATGAGATTTGTTGTGGCTTTGTTTGTTTTTAATTGATAATTATGAGTAAAGAAAGGTAAGATAATACAACAGAGATGAATGCACAAAAGTGAAGCGGAAGTGAAGTAGTAGTAGTGCAGTTTGCATAATAATAGGTAAACAATTACTGAAAAAAGTGGCTTAAGAGGCCCAATTTAATTGATTCAGCTCTGGAATTACCATTAGTCACTTTTTAGAATTTTGAACCTAGCTTTCCTTAGCTCTAGAATTACCATTAGTCACTTTTTAGAATTTTGAACCTAGCTTTCCTTAGCTCTAGAATTACCATTAGTCACTTTTTAGAATTTTGAACCTAGCTTTCCTTAGCACTAGAATTACCATTAGTCACTTTTTACAATTTTGAGCCTAGCTTTCCTTAGCTCTAGAATTACCATTAGTCACTTTTTACAATTTTTATCCTAGCTTTCCTTAGCTCTAGAACTACCATTAGTCACTTTTTACAATTTTGAACCTAGCTTTCCATATGCAACAAGGCAATAGCAAAAGAATAAGTAGGACCAGCAATAATAAAACTATAATTTCAGTAAAGGGATTCCCTGGAAATGGGTTAAAAGCAGTATGATAGTTAAATAGCCTGGCATGGTTTCTGTAGCACAAAAGGGTTGTATCATAGTGGGTCATTAGTTGTATTCACAGTGAATCAGTAGCAGCAATTTTTAAAACGCACTTTTATAACAGCAACCAAATATGATGAGTATGAAACACTTAAATGATCCACCAGCAAAGAATTTCAGTTGAAATGCAATCAACAGGAAATGTTATATAAAGTCAGTAAATGCAATAGTAATTACTTTAAGAATATTACAAGCAACGACTGTCAATTTTGTTCCAGTGCCAACAAAGCAAATAAGGAGAATGTAGTGGCAAAGTTAACAGTCTGTAACAAATAGCAGTAATTTTGCCAGTATGTCACAACAGCAGAGAAAAATAAAAGTAATGGGATACTTTCAGTTTACAGTAATGACTAGCAATTTGGCTAGCATGCAGGAACAGCAGACAGATAAGTGAAATGAACAGTCTACAATATGCCTACAGCAAGAAAACGAAACCAACCAGCATACATAAAAGCCAAAAACACAAATCCAGTAAAAAAAAAACTTGAAACAGCTGAACCTCCAGCCAGCCACCCTGACATGCAAAACTAGTTAACTGGAGTCTCTAAAAATCCTCAGAAAATCTTAAAATTACTGTTTATTAAAATTAGATCAAGCGTTTTCATCCCATACCATATAGGGACGTCTTCAGAACAAGTTACAAAAAAAATAAAAGGTATATAGTGGCTTACTGTTATAATTAAATCCCTTAATTATTAATTTGGAAGTAATTAATTAAAAACACAGGGCATACTCAATATTAATAAGATACACTTCAATTGTTCTAAAAGTATTAAAATTCTAACAGTAGAGTTTTAGCTTATTTTTGTATACTATTTCTGCACATTATTTGTTTACATTTTTTACATTATACCTTTGGTTTATTACAACTTTATGTATTTGTTTTATATATATATATATATATATATATATATATATATATATATATATATATATATATATATATATATATTGTATGTTAAACACATTTTAATGGATGTTTTAATTGTTTGAAGTTTGAACATGTAAGTGGGTTGCTGAAGGCAGATAAAGAATTTTTTTGTTCAGAATCATTTCCGATATATATTATTACAGTTTCATACAATAATAAAATGTTATTATACAAAAAATGGAAGATAATCCATGTTAATCAAGAGATAGTCAAAGATTTAAAAGTGATGCCACTGTTTGCACATAATGAGTTGCTAATTTAAATGTATTTTTACAAAATGTACATCACAGTAGCTTTACAATTTAAACATGCACTTTTGTATGTAATGGATAACAGGCTTGTATTACTATTGCTAGGGGAAATATCTTGACGTTGGCTGATATGGAAAAGGAAATTACTTTGTTAAACTGATGTGGTAGTTTATGTTGATAGATGCTGCAGCTGTGACAACTGGAAATATCTCACAGCATATTGCAAATACAGGCTTGGAATTAAAAATTAAAGTGAAACTAATGCTCTACCTAAGCATACAGAAAGTTGTACTGAATTGTCTAAATTTGTTTTCTATGTAGTAGAACAGGTAAAGCCAGATTTTAAGTGAGTTGATTATAATAATGCACTGAAAATATAGAATTGTAACGGCAAATACTTTATCAGTGGACATGACACACTGAAACACTTAACTGTGCTATGTGTTTTAAAATATTTCCTATTCAAAAAAATTCTGTGTTTCATATAAAAATGTGTTAAATGTTTTATATTCTTTAACTAAGTTTTTGTACATACATGTTTGTCACCTGGCTATGGTCCTGTGATTGCTGGAGTTTATAAAAAGATATGTTTTTAGAAAAGAAGTCATTCTAATTGCATTCTTGTAAAATAAAAAGAATTGGGAGCAATTATTAAATACAAGTGTCTCCCTTGTGTTAGTGTTTTTCAACTTTGAACTAGCATTTTAGATATAATCTTAGCCCCAGATAAAAGTATTTTTTTTTAATTTCCCAGAGTCTATCTACTTAGGCACGTCCATGTCCATGTACATTTCAGTCCACCTCCTCTGGGCTGAGACGAAAGAATGTTTACTCATTCTACTCAGTCCTGGCTCACATAGGTGGTACTATATTGGAAAGCCACTAAGTAGGATTCTAGTTATTTTCCCTGGTTATCATCTTCATGTCATGCATAGTCATCTGCTTGATAGCTACACCATCAAGTAGAAATAGCTGCTGCTGTATTTTCATTAGTTTCTTATCAGTTTATACTTTTAGGTTTTGTGCACTTACAGCAACACCTCCTTTATGGGTTTACTAACAACAGGAGTAGAAAAAAAGAAAGTTTTGTTGTAAGCACATCGTACTGCAGAAATGCATCAGGGAAATAGCAATAACAGATTTTTGGAAATTGATACCTCAGTATGGTTTTGTACTTGATGGCAGAGGTATTATGATAAATGCTAAATAGCAAGTTGGTGGCCAACTGCTCATTTGTGCATCATAAGTTTAAAGTTCAGAAAATACTGGAGGTACTGAATAAAAAAAAATAAGTGTGTGAGTGCATATCTATATATATATATCTATCTATATATATCTATCTATATATATATATATATATATATATATATATATGTGTGTGTGTGTGTGTGTATATATATATATATATATATATATATATATATATATATATGTGTGTGTGTGTGTGTGTGTGTGTGTATATATATATATATATATATATATATATATATATATATATATATATATATATATATATATATATATATATATATATATGTATACATGGTTCCCCTTCAGAAGGTCGAACGGCTGAAATCTCTAAATGCATATGGCCAACGCCATATCTTCGAATTTCAGAAGCTCAACCTTCTGAAATGGAAGTAAAAAAACAAAACAAAACACAAAACAATGTTTCTGCAGGGGGGGCAAGCCCCACTGCACCCCCTCCCACACTCCCAGTACTTATTTATTCCAACTCCGAGATCGCACTACAGAGCAGAAAGGAAAATCTCCCGTTCTGTGCTATATGCCGATCCCCATTCAGAAGGACGAGCTTCTGAAATGTCGAGCATATGGTCTCGACCATATGTATTTCAAGATTTCAGCCATTCGACCTTCTGAAGTGGAACTATATATATATATATATATATATATATATATATATATATACATCTATATAAAATATCCCAAAAGAAGCATAGGGCACGGAGAAATAAATCCACATGACAAAGGTTCATCACTCCAGCACAAATTAGAAACAGCAAACATTATTGATGATGCCATGCCGCAAAACTGGTCTGGGTAACGGACTGTCTGTTCATTAAAGGAGTTGGTACCACTGCGTTTGCTGTTTTTTATTTGTGCTGGAGTGTTTGCCGTGTGAGTGTGTGTGTGTGTGTGTGTGTGTGTGTGTGTGTGTGTGTGTGTGTGTGTGTGTATATAGATATATATATATATATATATATATATATATATATATATATATATATATATATATGGGTCTACTTCTATTCGCTGACAGACCATTTCACTGAAACCCATTTCATTGACAGCTCATTTCATTGACAAACATTCTAGGTTGGGGGCTGCGCCCCCCACACCCCCCCAATGTGGGGGGCTGTGCCCCACACAACCCCCCAACTATATAATACAACTCCACAGTCGCCCAACAGAGGCGAGGGGCAAAACCAAGGTTTTTGCCTTGAATACTTTTGTCAATGAAATGAGCTGTCAACTAAATGGGTTTCAGTGAAATGGGCTGTCAGCGAATAGAAGTAGACCCATATATATATATATATATATATATATATATATATATATATATATATATATACATAGGTTTGCTGGCTTCTGCATTTACAGAAAATATTCCCTTGGACTTCCAGTTCCAAAATCAGTACATTTGTACTATATTTTTCATGTATCAGAACATCTGTAGTCAGTTGTTAATCTGCTAACTGCTATTGCTGTCGGTCTCACAAGATCCTGAGTTTCATGTATGTGTTACAGTCACTTTCAGTAGATGAGGCAGCCATGACAGTGCTGACATACTCCATGATGTTCCTGCTGCATGATTCTGCAGTTTACGAACTAACTACCTGATTTTAGCCCTTCAGGCTATTTGTTATAATTTTTTTTTATATTTTAGTACCACTGCTGTTTTCCTTATTTATCAATGACCAAAACACAAAAAAGCCAAACAGCCACCATAATACAATATACTGACAACTCCTCTGTAGAGTAAAACTCTTAAGTTACTGACTCTGCTAGACAAAACCTGACACTTCTTTTATACTCCTTACCCAATTACATGTCTCTCCTATCCTAAGCACTCTCAAATCCTTTCTATAAGCGAAACTTGAGCAGTACTATAATGAAATATCCAAATTTGCATTCAACAAACAATATAGATCACATCACTGTCTCTCTCTAAAACAACTAAAGTAGCTTGAACTAAATAATTCACTATTGTTCTCACAACTAATAAAAAGAAGTTATGTACTCACCATAATTTGCCGTTCATTCCTACAATGATGGGTTCAAAGCCGATTCTTTGCTGAGACTCAGCCGTATACATACCTGAAAGTCTCAAACCTGGGTCGTGGCAAGTAAGTCTCTCACAATGCAGTGGTGCAATTCTCCAGATGTTATACATATATGCATTTATATATATATATATATATATATATATATATATATATATATATATATATATATATATATATATATATATATATATATATATATATATATATATACACATACATACACACAAATATATACTATACCCAATAGAAAAAGAAACAAACTGAAACAAAGAACTCCTGAAGGTAGTAAAACATCCACCAGGTCGACAAGGAGTCTTTGGCAGGGGGAAGGAGGGAGGGTTTGTACAAATGAACAGCAAGATGGACAACAAACATGGAACGTTATGGTGAGTACATAACTTCTTTATGTTATGTTGTTCTATCTCACCTTCATTCTTACAATGATGGGACAGTGTCACTAGCACCTTTCCCCTGGGTGTCTCAGGGGAATACACCTATAAGCACCATGGAACTAAAGGAGGCCCTGTCCCTGGAGGCCAAATCCACTTTTTAATGCATGATAAAAGTATGATGAGTCATCCAAGTAGCTGCTGCACAAATATTATCCAGAGGAATTCTGGCTTGAAAGGCAGATGACGTAGCCATTGCTCTAGTGGAATTAGCCTTCACCTTGAAAGGTAAAGCTCTGTGATTTTTGGTATAGATGAATGTAATACACTTAGAGAGCCAATTGGGAAGAGTAGTTTTATAAATTGAGCTACCCTTTTTTTGCATCAGAGAAGGATACGGATAACTGGTCAGATTTTCTAAAATCTTTGGTCCTATGCAAATAGAATCTGAGTTGTCGATGCATGTCTAGTTGATGTAATTTGTATTCTGCCTTGTTGCTATGATTAGGAAAGAACACCGGAATCTCTATAGATTGATTTATGTTATTTGGAGCAGAGATTTTGGGTAAAAAAGCTGGATTAGTTTGCAAGAACACCCTGTCCTTATGAAAAATCAAATATGGCGGTTTAATGGAAAGAGCCTCCAACTCTGATACTCTTCTAGCAGATGTTACTGCCACCGGAAACAAGGTCTTCTAGGAAAGAACTTGAGGTCTGAAGATGATGAGGGCACAAAAGGTGGTAACATCAGGTGAGACAGAACAAAATTTTAATTCCAAGGAGAAAGGTGTTCCTTAAAGGGAGGTCTCAATAAGGAGGCACCTTTCAAGAAGCCTCTACAGAATCTGTGTGACATTAAGATAGAGACAGAATCACCAATGTGGAAATGTGATATCGCGGCGAGTTGAACCCTGATGGTTGCTGCAGCTGAACCTTCTGGAAGAGTTTATCCAAAAATTCCAAAATAGAATGGATGGGTGCAAAAAAAGAATCAATGTTTTCTGTTTTGAGCCCAAAAAAAAAAAACCTTTTCCATTTGCTAGAATACAGTTTTCTAGTGGAAGCTTTATGAGGACATTAAGATATGTTTAACCATAGCAGTGAAACTGTGAAGCCTAAGTTGTGAAGTGGAGCAGCCAAGCTATCAATTTTAGGGTGCGGCGAGAAGGGTGAAGCACCCCTGACATATGTGTCAGCAGGTCTGGAACTGGGTCCAGAGTCCAAGGCTTTTCCTGAAGATTAAGCCAAATGAAGGGGAACCAAGGTTGGCAAGGCCAGTAAGGGCAATGAGAATTATCCTGCATCCCAAGTACTGTGCCTTCTGAATGACTCTGGGTATGAGAGGAAATGGAGAAAAAGCATACAGAAGGCTAATTGTGAGCAAGTGCATCTCTCTGTGTCTCCCCTGGATGGGGGATTAGGGTAAAGTAGTTGCTGCACTTGGCATTTATGGGAGTGGCAAAAAGATTGTAGCAAGGCAGACCCCATATTCAGAAAATCATTTCTGCTACATTCTGATTGAGAGACTACTCGTGAGGCATTAAAATCACCCTGCTCAGCTTGTCTGCTAACATGCTGGAAACCCCAGAATGTGCGTTGCTATTAGAAAGCGCTGGGAAGAAACTGCCATTGCCAAACTCTTAGGGCCTCTCAACAAATGGGGTAAGATTTGGTTCCCCCCTGCTTGTTTTTGTAACAAACCACAGACATATTGTCTGACTGTATCCCAATTGTCCCTAGAGGGAGAGAGTCGTGACGTGCTTGCAATGCAAGAAGCACTGCTCTCATCTCTAGGATATTTATATGCAAGTGAGCCTCATGTTCTTGCCATGTACCTTGGACTGTTCTTCCCAGATAATGCCCCCCCATCTGGGATTTGTCCATGGTCACCAAAACTATGGGTTGTTGTGGAACAAAGGGTCTCCCTGTGGTCACATGAGTGGAGTGTATCCACCATCATAAGTCATTCTTACATGATTTCATTATTCTGATCAGGCGAGACATAGGAAGCTCTTGAAGTGACCATTGGGAGAACAACAGCCACTGAAGGATCCTCTTGTGCATTCTAGCAAGAGGCATCAGTGTTACTGTGGAAGTCATTGTTCCTAGTAATCTTTGAATTATCTTTGCTTTCACTTTGGTCTTGGGAAGGAGATAAAGAATCTGCTGTCTGAGTGCTACCACTCTTTCTGTTGGAAGATGTGCTACCACAGAGGTGGTGTCTCGATCTGCACCTATAAATGTAATATGCTGACAGGGCAACAAGGCAGATTTTTGAAAGTTGACTGTAATACCAGACTGATTGCAAATTTCCAAAGTTAGATCCCTGGCTTGTTAGAGTAGATACTCGGTGGTGGCAGATAGGAGGCAGTCATCTAGATAGGGAAACACTCAGAATCCTAGACACCTCATGTGAGCCGTGATTACTGCCCTCTATTTGGTGAAAAATCTGGGGGCTGTAGTGAGACCAAAGGGCAGAGCTAGGAACTGGAATTGACTGGCTCCCAGCTGGAAGCGTAAGTACCTTCTTGATGTCCTGTACATTTTTATGTGGTAGTAAGCATCTTGAACATCTATCGAGCACATCCAGTCATCTTTCCCTAAAAGGGGAAGTATAGACTGCAGTGTCACCATTCGGAACTTTGACTTTTTGACAGATTTATTCTAACTCTATGTTGCACTTCAAAAGTTGTCACCCCCTACATCAGAGGAATGGGGTGATAAAAGGACAAATGGTTCGTCTATCTAAACTAGTTAGTGACGATGAAACATTCAAGAAAGAAATGTATAATTTGATAGGGTTATTCTTAGAGAGAGGATACCCTTTGTCTTTATTGATTAAAGTTAAAAAAGAAATATATAAAAAAGAAGAACAGTTTATATTCCGATATTAAGATGTAATAATAACATGATGTCACTGACAGATAAAGGAAAGGATAAAAATACACAGAAAGGCGAACTTAATTTTGTCTTGAAATTTAATGACAAAGCAGTGGAACTATGTAATAGTGTAAAAAAATATTTGGGATCAATGCATAAGTGCACAAACTAGAGTTATTGTAGGGGAGAGTCCAAATATAGTTTTTAGTAGAGGTAGTAATATGAAAAATATTTTAGAAAGAGAAACTACAAGATATAGGAGGTCACGTATGAGTAAATGTGGAAAATGTAGTAGTTGTAGATTTGTTGCTGAGGGAGCATATATCTGTGTGAAGGGTTACAAACATACTATAGCATGTCCAGGTCTATGTAACTGTAACACAAAAAGGTTGTGTATATATAGCAACCTGTATGACATGTGAAGCATACTACATTGGCATGACCACCCGGAAATTGAGAGACAGGATAGGTGAACATAAGAGAAGTATAAAAAGGAGGGATGAGCACAGTGCTTTATACACACATAGTAAAGTGTGTAGTAATTTTAGCAAATTTATATTTTTTGTAGTTGATAGGGTGATGCCTTTTTTTAATGGGGACATTGATAATAAAGTAGCATTACTAGAAATGGAATGGCAGTTAAGGCTAAATGCCACAAAGTTTCCTGGACTGAATGATTATATTTCTTTGAAACCTCAGTTAAGATACAGAGCAAGTATAATATAATATACAAACATAAAAGAAAAGGAATATATTATGAATTTTACAACAAATAATTTCAGTCCAACACATTAACAGTTTATATTAGTAAATTTCATTCATTGTATTTCATTATAACATAATTTATTTTAATAATAGATGGAATTATGTATTTATTTGTATATTAGATAGTAAATTCTATGTTGTTTGTTATTTTTTAAAGTAAATTAATTATATTAATTAATTAATTAATTAATTAAGCTGTAGGTAATTAGGATATGTATATATTGAGACTAGCTGAATGTGTTACTATGACTCTGATGATACCAGGTTGACTGGTGAAAGCGCTTAGTCTTTTGTTATCTCAAAGAATAAAATCGTTGTATGTTCATGTTCTACAGCTGATGCCTTATTTTGCCTGCATTGTGGTCGAGTTGATGTGGTGGGAACTTTGACTTTTTGACAGATTTGTTTAATTTGCTTAGGTCTAATATGGGTTTCCAGTCCCCTGTTCTTTTTGGCACCTAAAAGAATCTTGAATAAGTTTTGAATCCTATTTGGTCTGCAGGGACTTCTTGGATGACTCTTTTGTGCAGCAACTTTTGAATCTATATAGTTGCTTGTTCCCTTAGATTGGGTGGAACATCTGGGATTGTTCTGGTCTGTGGAACAGGACTGGAAAATAGAATGGATTATCATCTGGATATTATTTTTAGTACCCAATTGTCTCTTGTGATAGTTTGCCAGGCTTCTGGGTACATGGATAAACATCCCCCAACTGCCTCCATAGTAGAGCAGTCGGGCCTCCTTTCAGGAGCACTGATAAGGGCATACGCAAAAAGAATCACGGTCACCCTGATTCTGCGGGCCCCCTCTGCCTCTGGGTCGGCGTCTACCATTATTGCCTCCCCCTCTTCCCCTGGGGAAGGATTCACTATGTGCATCCTGGAAAACTCTCTGGGATTTTTTGAACCACATTTCCCCATTCTTCTGGCCTCTAGGATAACGTCTTGAAGGTACGGAAAAACATACTCCAACAGCAGAGAGAGTTTTTCTTTCCTGCTTACATCGGGTTAGAGTGTCTTTTACTTTGGGTCCAAAGATTGATGAACCATCAAAACGGGCATTAGTAAAAGTAGACTTAAAGGGCTCTGCAAAATTGCACAAGTGCATCCAGGAGTGGCTCTTAAGGGAAACTCCGGAACCCGCTACCTTGCTCGCTCCTTCTGCTGCGTAGGATATCAGCCTCATGGAGGAGTTGATAATAGAATTTAAGGTGGACAGCTGGAAGGAGACCTTCTCATTCACCCCCGCAGCTAATGTACCTTGTAGAGGTATCTCCTAGCTCTTTCAGGATATCTCTTTGTAAAGTGAGATAGGTAGTTCAGTGATCAGAGTAAAAATGTATCTGATGAAAAGACACACTTCCTGTATCTGTCCATTGTTTGAGAGTCTTTATTCGGAGGATGAACAGATGAGGAAGTCTCTGAAAGTTCCTTCTTCGTGGCTACTGCCACCACCATAGCATCTACAGGTACCCCCTTTCCTGAAGGATCCAACAAGAATTTGCTTGGACTCTGAGGGACTGGTTTCATTGTGTCAGGTGACTCCCATGCCTTTTGACTGAATAGATCAATTAGCTCCTCAAAAGGCGGTGACACCCAGGAGGCTGAAGGTTGAGATCCAAAAGCCTTAAGATACACTGACTCCTCATCAGAAGGGGTAGTGCCTGCCATCCACCTCTCTGCTTCAGGATCTTTAGAATATCTGCAAATGAGATATCATCAGAGGATGACCATGGGGACCCTTCCGACTCATCGAGGTTAGTGTCTGAAGTGGTAGACTCATCTGGGGGGGGGGGGTCTATGTGCTTCCTCTTGCAAGTTCTCTTCCAAGGTGGCTCCTCAGAAGGAAACTCTGGGGAGTCCTTGGAGGACAAGGCTTTGCCCATTGGGGGATCCTGAGGCTCTGGATCTCTGCTGTCCTGTGGAATGGGTGGTGCCAAGACAGTAGCCAGTGACTTAGGGGGACGAGTGCTAATATCCTTCTGAGGCACTGAATGGGTAGACAACACACTCCTCATTAGCCCAAAGGCAGATCCCACCAGCTCTGAAGACTCCCTCAGCTCTGAGGAGACAGAGGAAGGCACCGGAACCAGCAAGATTCGACCTGAGGCCAATGTAGGAGCCGAGCTAACCCAGGCCGATGCTCCAAGGGGTAGGGTCGGCACCAAAGAAGATCAGGGCCAAGAATCCACCCTGGGGTCAACTGGGGAACACTGGCTCCCAGACTCTCCAGATGGCACCAAGAGAGTCAGAGCAGAAGTCGGCTTCATGAACACCGAAGGGAGTCTCGGAATAGACAGATCCACAGTAAGTGGTACCAAGCACTCTGGCTCTGAAGGTCCAGCTTGGCTTGGAAGAGGAACAATAGTGGGTACAATTGATACAGTAGGCTCCGAGACCAAATGGGTCAAAGCTGAGAATAATTTAGTTAGTGACGGTGACTTCAGGAGTCTGTGCACCACCCATTCCATGTCCTTATTCGATAAGCTCCTAGTGGATTTGGAAGATAGGGATGGAGAACGAGACCTGTGCAGAATTGGAGATCTCATTGTCGGAGAATCCGGTGAAATAACCATGGTCCATCTCTGAGAAGAGGTATCTTGTGGCTCCAAGGACTTTGGAGCTGAAGAACCAGGCTTGTCAACTAGTATGACCTCTGACGGCTTTGAGGACTGGTGTGCCGAGGAGGTAGTGGCCTTAGAGATTTTTGGAAGCTTGACCAGCGGCTCCGACTGAGACAATGTTGCAGGTTATTGTCTCTTTTGGGATTTTTCCTTTTAGGAAGAAGGAGAAGAAGAGGAAGAACTATGAATAGCTTCCTCTAAAGTTGGCTTCAAGAGCCCCTTAAGGATCATTTTGTTTCTCCTTTCTTGAAGTACCCTTACAATGAAAGAATAACAAAAAGTACAATCTTCTTGTAGATGAATTGCACCAAGGCAATAAACACATACATACCTCCCAACCATCCCAAATTACTTGGTTTTTACCAAGTTTTGGGGTCCGATTTTTTTCTTTTTTTTAATTATGTTTTTCCCTCTTGAGCCGATGTCATCACTTGCGCGATGACGTCAGCTCCATCGGTGCTACCAGCCTGTCAGAAATGAGCTCAAGGGCTCACATTTCTGGCTACCAAGGGTTACTGTTCAAATTATCTGCGAGTGGGAATTCTGGTTGTGGCTCGGCTCGGCTTGGCTTCTGCGAGCATGAAGTTGGGAACTCGTCCGTTATCTTGTGGCTGAATGATCCAACCGGGGAGGGTTTGCAAGTGACAAGAAGTGGAACTGGGTACTGCTCTGTCTGATAAAGTAAGTGGAAAACATCAAACATGTTTTATTTTGGCTGCGAGTGGGCAGTCAAGTGATTAAGTGAATCTTATTTTGGGCATTCTGTTTCTTCCATGTAAAAGAGTATTTGCATTTTAGTATAGCTGGTGTTTAAAGCGCTGCCAGCCTGGGCTACTTCTGTAGCTCTTGCTTTTTGCAACAAAAACTCATGCATAATGGTGTGACAGAGGTTGGCTCCATTCCAGACGGCCCCATTTTTGCATTTAAATGTATAAAGGTGTGTAGTGTAGTTTTCTTTGTAAGCTGACGCTAACTGGGTTGTCATTAACGGCCCTTCTCATTCTTTGCTCACAGTGGTATGTTATCGAGTACAGGAGCCAAAACTGTTCCAAAATCACTAATTTTGAAATAGTTTGTTACGAGCCAGAGGAGCTCTGTAGCACTCAAGTCTTGTCAGTTGAAATCCTTGATTTAGAAGAGGAATGAAACAGATATCCCCAAGATGTATCATGCACCAGCTTGGGAAGCAGTTACTTCTGACAAAAGCTCTGCACTTTTAAAGGAGGCTGGTTATTCTTTTGCCAAGTGTGACACAAACCCAATGTTGCAAATGCTGCCATTTCTTGGCTTACTTATGCCAATTAACAATATTAGAGAACTTTTATAAATCTGGTGCAGTCATACGTTAAGACTGCTGCACACACAAATTGTGCAAACCTTTAATTCCGATGCCGGTAAACGGACCTGAGAATAGTGACACATTGTAATGGTGTTTGTGTAGTGCCAATTATGATGGTGTGCAATTTTAACAAGATTTGAAATGAGTAAGGGGGCGTGACCATCGTTAAAAAGCATTTTTAAAATGGCAGAAATCTGTAAATATAGCGCTCAGAATGATGGAGGAAACATGTTTGTTTTGTTAAGGAACAGGGGGACATTCAGTACAGGTTTTTTAGGAACAAATGGACGTTCAGTACAGGTGCAAATTTCATTTGAATGCTGCCTTTCATTGTACCTGTTTTATACAATTAATCGGACAGTCATGTTGTCCACTGATTTTTGCTGTCACACTCATCTATTTGGTCAGCAACTCTCAAGGTTAGCAACTGTGTGAATTAAACTGAATATTGCTTGGCCTTCGTGTAGCCATATGAAAGTTTAAATTATTCTGTTTGTGATTAATGTCCTTGGTTTGTCTAATAAATGGTGAACATCTTACAGAAAGCATGGCTTGGTTGTGATTAACTTCTTCTTGAAAACTGTTTAAAACATTTAGATTCTGTTCATGTTACTGAAGTTCTTTCTTGTAGTTGCTTCCATCGAGTCTGTGTCATATACTGCTGCTTTTTGAACAATTAAAGGTGCCTTTTTGTCCAACACATATTAAGGTTCAGCTTTGTTATGTTATGTTTAGTGTTGCAAGTAAGTGCATATTCATATGCTACAAGCAAAAAGCCCAGGAACATTTGAAAAACAGAGGTATATTGAGGCAGTAGCAGAAATAACAGCAATATCTACATATCTCTTTGAGGATTTATCAGAGTGCATGTGCATTTTGATGTTAAACAAAGCATTTATGTCGGTGCCTGCCCTACACAATACAACTTCAAGTTGATTGCACTAATTCTAACATATAATTCAATAGCATACTGAACCATGAAGACCTAAACAAAGCATGTGTGACAGGAGACAGGTAGTTTTAACTGGAAAATATTTTTGTATCACATTCTCTAAAGTATCTCGGGGGACATCCCTTAACTAAGTGTAGAATTAGAGATCTAGGTAGCATGCATTATAGAATTTCAGTAACCATTACACAGTGGCTTTAGCTGCTGTGCCTGATTGCTTTCATAATAATCCTGTGTACCTTTGGCATCAGTCACCATAGTTACCTCACTTCCAATTCCCAATGGACAAAGATGTATACAGCCTTTGGCAGATAAGTTTTAATGCTAAGTTTGGTTTTGTTGTGAGACAGTATTGCTTTGTTTAGCAGATGTATGTTAGTGTTTTGCATTGATAGTGCTGTAAAATGTAAAAATAAAATCCAAGTAATCATTGTAGAAGCAAAGCAATATATGTACATTAGTGTTTATGGTAAATGGGTTAAAATAGAATGGTAATGGGACATTGGAATGGCTGCAGGGGAAGTGGGAACATATTTTGGTGGTCTGTTCTTCAATTTGCATTTGAAAGTTGGTATCCCACAATTCCATTGGAGTGAGTGGGGTTACATAATTATGTATGCAAATTTTATGTTAATCAGTGTACAGATTTGTCCCTATTTTTCATAGGCTTTGTCCAGATTTTTGATGTTTCCAGGTTGAGAGGTATGAACACATATGATATATCCATCTGTGATGGACATTTTTTTGTGAGCACTTCTGGCATGTTTTAAAGCCCAAAGGCTTATGTTCCCTCTCTTTTGGGTCTTTGGGCATAATAAAGATAAGGCTACAAAAACAACAACAAGAAAGTTTTAAATATTGAAGTATTAGAGCTACACTGAATAGTAACTACTGGAAACATGAAAGAGACAGACAACCAGAGAGAAAAATAGGGCCTCTAACTCAAATAGCCCTATTTCCCAGACAAGACAACAAACTAACTACAAGCCCTCTAACTTAAACAGGCGAAGAGCTCTCTATCTTAAATGAACTATTAATAAACTAGACAGACAGAAACAACAATCACTACAATGGATACAGTTAGGCCTACAAGGCGATGGCCAAAAGCCGCACCAAGGGGGATAAAACTATAACTATTTAACTAATAATGCAATAAAAGGCACAACAATTTAAATATAATTGAATACTAAGCTAGCTAGTATAAAACAGAACAGTATGCAAGAAATATATAAGAAAATTTATCACAACTTGGCCACGGCCAAGATGAGCACATCCAACCTCATAAATTGGCAAATGAGATCTGGGGAATTACACCACTACATTGTGGGCTACCTACTTGCCATGAGCCAGGTTTGAGAGTTTCAGCTATGTATTCGGCTGAGTCAGAACCGAGAATCGGCTCCAAACCCATCGTAAAGATGAAGGCGAGATAGGACAACATAACATCAATCTTTATATTACTGCAGAACCTTAAGAGGCCCATCTCTTCACTCTATCTTTTATCCTTACACTACTAAGAGACCACTGTGCTCCACTTTGAAATCGTTACTCTCTATAACTAATCCTAACAACAACTCAGGACACTATCTGTATTCACAGCGCATTGCTAATAGCTGGTATACCTCCCAGCTCTACTTAAGAACAATATGCAACCTGAAAGACTTTAAAAGTCAACTGAAGCAACACCTGTTATTTAAATGGCTCTACACTTCCACTGCCCCAGGTAAAATTGGTACAAATATAGGTATATGAATTTCTGCCATAACTCTCTGCTGCACAAAACATAATACACTATTATTGCAACTATACCCTCCCATTATTTCATACCTTTTATCTCCCTTGCACCTCCTCCCCTCCTTCCTTTTGTTGGGCTGCTCTAACACTTTGTCTGATCTTCCTGTGTCCTAAATTTTGAACAAGTCTTTATAGTAATAAATATCTTTACATAAAACCACACAATCTATACATACTGATGGTAACCTCATCATCTCGCTGTATTAAACATGTATTTTTATTCAATCCATGTCACTGTTACTTTTAACCAAAACTGTAAATTATGTAAGTGATATCAAGGATGTCTGAATAATGGAACTGTTGCTCATGAATGAAACTGACTGCTAATGATGAAACCCTGCAAACAATGTTCATAATCTCTGAATAATTGAACTTTTTTCCCCAGGTGTCTGCTGAAAAGGGACACTGCTCAGTCAGAGTTTCCTAGTAAAGAAATGCCAGCAAAAGTCTCAGTAATTGGCAGTTAATACTTACTTCATTACTGGCTAATACGAAGTCCTGCTGAACTACATTTGGGAATATATTCTTTCACAATCCCACAGTGCACACATACACAAACACACACATACATACATACATAGATATGTATTTTATATATATATATATATATATATATATATATATATATATACACACATTCACATATAAATATACATGTATATTTATCTGTGTAGTTAGTTATTACATTTTCCCTGACTTTGTTGTCTGAGTCATGGCTAAAAAAAGGGTTTAAGGACCAGTAAACTAAATGAAATACAATAAAATAATGTATATTTTATCCACACATCCCCCCCCCTCTCTCTCTCTCTCTATATATATATATATATATATATATATATATATATATATATATATATATATATATATATATATATATATATATATATATATATATAGATATATGTGTGTGTGTGTGTGTGTGTGTATCTATATCTATATATATCTATATATATATATATATATATATATATAGATATAGATATATATATATTTACATACATATATAGATGTAGTTATAGGCACTCTTGGCCAAACCATGCCAACATGGGTAAATCCAGCATTACCCAGACCCAGCTGTAGTTTATTGTGATATTGTTCCATCATTTTGAACTCTTGCTGACAGTGTAATTTGTCAAAAAGTGGTACTTAAACATCTTAAGACACACACACACACACAAGCACACACACACACACACACACACACACACACACACACACACACATATACACACACTGTATATTGACCTGTGTTCTGAAATCATCACATAGACCGTGAACTGTGGCTACCTATATTTATTTATTTTTTTATTTTTTATTTATTTTTTTTTTCTTGACATTTTGTTTTTTTTTTTGTTTTATTTTAAGTTCTATTGTCCCTGAGTAATTCAAAAGGATGGTCCAATCCTGCTTATTAATAAGAATTTCTTATTTTTTCCCCCAGGAAAAGAAATAAGTCATTGGGCAGTGAAGTTAAATAATGGAGTACAAAGGATTTTAATCGAAGTTAAGAGTCAGAAATTTTGTTACAATTCATGTCATTTTCTTCAGTTGCTCTTTGAAGGATTCATAAGCAAGCAAGTAACATCGGTAAAGATTTGTACGAGACATAGACTATTGTAGCCCCTCTTTCATTTTAAATATCCCATGTGTGATGTATTTAACATTTCAGCATTTATAATGCTCTAATATGAGCTAAACACCATTATAATTAGCACATGGAAAATGAATCACTCTAGAATGCATATGTTTGTTTTCACTCAGCTTGTTGTAAATACTTGAGTGCACAGGAATCTTGGGGACGTTTCTTGTAATTTAAATAGTCATCTCATTTTTGTTATAAATTTAGAGTTACTTTATACATGCATCATGTGGAGGACACTTCATTAAGAATCTTCACATACTAAATAATGTAACCAAAGGTTATTGGCATGTTGCAGTCTTTCTGTGTTAGACATTTAACAGACTGTAGCAAACATTCTGTATGGTTAAGTCAACATTGTTAGCTTTAACAGAGTGGTGCTGATTTGCAAATGTATGAAACGATATGTTAACTTTGAAAAAAATGGTACTTTTGTTAGATAAGAGTAATTTATTTACAAGAGGACTAGAAGTCCTGTCAGGTAATAAAAATGGAGTTATTAATCATGGGTGTTATTCAGGCAATTGCTTTATTGAAGACACTTTCAATTTATATCATTTAGAAGCTAAAACAGTAAATGCCTTTTTCATTAGATAATAGATAAATAGTGCCTCTAGCCAAAAGTAGATTTCTAAGCAACATGATTTCATGTTACATTTCAAAAAAAAAAAATCTGTCAGTTTGGAGGAAAGTATAGTTTTAGCAGAATTCGTTTTTCATATTTAGTAAAGCTGCCATCAAGAATCTTGAAAGATAAGTTGGAATATTAGTTACATAGATATAAAATAATCGAGAATCTGTACATTAATAGATATAAAATAATGGGTGGAAGTAATGAATGTACAATTAATATTTGCTTTATTCTCTTTTTTTCAAATGCAACTGACTGCTAGAATGAGGGTGCTGCATCTGCTGACCAGTGAGGATAAGACAGTAATTCATACATCAAATTTAGTTTGTTTTTTTATTCAAAAAGAAATGCATTTCTCCAGCATATTGACACACAGGCACTGGGATGAATGCTTCACTGTGATAAGAATGATGCATAACTAACTAAAGATAATAAGAGTGAAACAAAAAGATTGAAGGGTAATCATAAACTGTAGCACTTATATAAAGTGCTGGTTCATATGTGTTTTTATATCTACTGTCACAGAATGTAACTAGATTAGCATTGAATATACATTTTGAAACAAATAAGTATTTGAGATACATTAGTCACTTTCACCTCAATTTAATGAAAGAAGATAAACAAAAAAAATGATTTTGGAAATTAGCGCCTTAACTGACTCTCAAAATCCTGAAATAATACTGAATGCACTCATGAATGCAAATATAAAATCACAAACTTCATTCACAAATGAAAATGAGTCTGCATCACTTATGCAGTAGGAAAAGGCAAACTCCTGGCTTCTTTCATGTTCATGTCTAAATACATATTATAAATTCAAGGCTGTACAACCCTGCAAATACAGAAGAAAATAGTGTTTGCGTGGAAAACAGTGTCTATGTTTATTTGGTGTGTTAAGTTTATGATTCAAGATTGCTTTCATGTATACATTTTTATTATTTCAAGATTTTTAGAATCAGAGTTTTGTATCTTTTATGATTTTGGCATAAGTATAATGATTTTCAGTAGCTTAATCTCCATTCTTTTGATAAGGGAGTAGACAGGCAAGTAGATAAAGGTTCTGGAAGTATTTTATTTTGCTGTTTTATATGGTTGATAAATTATATTAGCACCTTCAGAAAGTAAAATGGTGTTAACAGGTTGAATAATTTAAAAAATTAATAAAGATGAGGTAAAACACACTATCTCTTTGATTAGCATTGTCTGTGATAGGAGGGTGGAAAGTCGTAAAATCAGAGCTTTGCAGAATAGCTATCTGTCAGGCTATTGAAATTCAGTATGGTAAGCGATGCATATTGGCATATTAGCACATATACTCTCTCTATATATATATATATATATATATATATATATATATATATATATAAAATTCCATTTTTAAATTTACTTTGGCAAGTGGAATGCCCTGGCATTATTTCTTCAATTTCCTTTTTAGTTATTCCTTTTTGTAAAAGTAGATACTACCTATACCTTCTTTCCTTTTTCTATTTTAGAGTGTTTTTTAGCAGACCATAGGAGCCACAACCATTCTTAGAATTGTTAGACCTTGTATTTTATGACTTTTATGACACTGTAAAGGGCATAAACTCTTCTTTTTATATTAAAATAATTTTCTAGTACTTTATTTGATATTTTAAAAGCACTATTTTAATGTTCTTGCAAATATTTGGTTGTCTTGTAGATCAGTGAATTAAGACTTTCATAAAGGTCACTGAGGTATTCTATTACATTTGTATTGATGCAGTAATTGTATAAAAATAGACTCACTATGCTATTTTCGACCACCTATCAGTTTTGTTTTCATTGCTTCTTGTGTAATACTTTACATTATCCCACTCACATATTAATCATATTAAAGTCTCACAGTTTTAAGACAGAACAACTGGCATGAATTCAATGAGATGCTGAAGTGTCGCTTGGTTTTAGTGAAACACTAAGGTGATTCCAGCACATTCAAAAGGTTTTTGGGTTTTTCCTTCTTTGGATCTTCTCCCTGCTATCAGGTTTCTTTTGCTAATACTGACATTGCATTCTAAAATTTATCAGTATTCACTGAGTTGTAAGTCATGCAGGTTACCACTATTGTAAAAATGTTTACCTGCCATTATTGATTAGCCTTCATTTTTAGCCACGTGTCAGTCTCTGTCCACTAACCAAAAGATTGACAGCACTCTTTAAACCACATTACAGTACTTTATACTTGAATGCAAGCAGCAGCCTGCAGACATCAATTCCAAAGTATAGCCATGATCTACAGAGAAACAGCACTGTTCAGACTTACTGAAAAAATATTTGGTTGATTTTTCCAGTGTGATTCTTATCTTGCCCAGTCTACTGAAGACAAGATTTCTACCTCACAGTGGTAGATCAAAACCTAAACAAGTACCATGGGATCTTTTACATCCACCTGAGCTACCACCAACTCATGTAGATGTGGCCTCAGTTTAACATCTCATCTGAAGGTCATCACACTCAGGATTGTAATATCCCCCTTATGCTGTACTGCAGTGTCAGTAATACATCTACCTGGTATGGGAATAGAGCCCACAGACTTCTGCACCAAAGCTTCTGTCTGTTGCATGACTGACACTGGTACAAGGGAAAAGTCCCCTCCAAAATACTATTAAAATTTTAAAATGAGTTTCAAGATTTATTTTTCTTGTTGATCATAGTTCTGCTCTCATAATTCTTATTGTCATTGCTACTGCATAATTTTTAGTCATGGATGTGCCACTGTCATTACAATCTGTCTAATGTAATCAAATAAGGAGATGGCTGCCATTTCACACTTAAAAGTGAATCACAAATGTGACTTTATGGATATCGGTATGCTCACTGAAATGTAACAGAAAGTAAATGCTTTCTTCAGTATGGCTGCCTCTGTGTACAGGAGCTATGAACAACTCATGCTCACTGAAATGTTACAGAAAGTATATGGTGTCTTCAGTATGGCTGCCTCTGCATACAGGAGATGTGAACAACTCATGCTCACTGAAATTTATTTATTTATTGACATTTGTTAACTGGGAGAGTCTGACTGGGTTACATAGCCCATTTTAAGCATGGGCCATGGAGAAAAGAGCCACAGTTTGAAATATAGCTTAAGATACACATTTGGACACTTACGTTAATACATACATAAGTTGCATAATGTACATGAAAAACAGTGGTAGCTAAAACTTTACATGATACTTTACAGTCAGTTACAAGAATGCACAACTACTTAGAGATGCTACAATAACATGTTACATATTTACAAAATATTTCCAAAATCTGAATGTGTAGCAATTATACAAAATGTGTTGTGTTTACAAACTTTCAAGAGATGCTACAAAGATCTTCCTTGGGAAAAATGACAATAAATGTTTTGAAATTGTATTGAACATCTGAAAAGGAATGATCTAAATGGTATGTCTATCTGGCAAGGTACAAGGGCAGCTATGGGAGTTAAAAAGGTTGTTTTTAGCCAGAGCTTAAAATTCCTGAAGCAGTCTATGGTTCTAATATTAACTGTTAAGGTGTTCCATAGTTTTGCAGTTACATAGGAGTAAAGACAGTGGCCAGCCTTTTTATTAGGTCTGCATACAGTTATAAGTTTGATTTCAGAAAGGAGGATTCTGGTGGGGATGTAGAACAGATTTTAAGGCAGGACGGCTATCAGTCTTGTATATTATTTTATGTGCTACAGGTAGTTGTAGAAAGTCAAGATGGTGGGAAATTTGAGCCAGTTTAGTTCTTTTAGGGCATAACAGTGGAATGACCAATAAGGTGTACAAGAAGCAAATTTGGAGATGTTATAGTAGCAGGACTGAAGCTTATTCTTTAAAGATGCATGTAGATTGATGAAAATGGGGACCCGTATAGGAGAGAAGGGAGCAAATAGGTTGTGGCTAGTATTTTTTTACTTTGGTTGAAATGTCCATGCAAATTTTGTATTTGTATAGTGTTGCTAGTCTGTAGTTTTTTTTTTTTTTATGGCATTGTATATGTGCTGCTCCGATATAAGTATGTTATCTGTAATAATGCCTGATAGCTTTCCATTAGTTACTATTTAAATCTCAATATTATTCTTTATGTATATTTTAAAATCAAATGTGGAAGATCGTGGTATGAATACTAATAGTTTTGTCTTATTTGAGTTGAGGATTAGCTGTTCTTCATTGAGCTGAGATTCAAATGAGCTAAAGGGATTCTGGGTTATTTGCAAGAGGCATAGGCACCCAAAGCTGTTGAAGACTGGGTGGGCGGAGGGTGAGAGGGGCACTTAGTGATCTTAAAAGGGCAATTTTTTATAACTATTTAGTACCACAACATAGGTTCACTTGGAGGACATTTTAAGTTTAGCCAATTCCCTTTTGGTGCTTGAATTAACCTTTTCTGACTGATCTTAACTATCCCATGGTTGATAATTGTATATTAGCCCTAGTGAGAATAACTGTGATCATACCATAGATAATTGAGGGGACCCATGTAAGGGATGCAGTGTTTAGGAACTGCCTCTATCCATTAGTGGCATGAGGGGCAATCCTGGAGTACATTTTCTATTACCCATCCTTAGATCCAAGTTGCATTTGAATATGGACGGATTAACTTTTTTTAATTTCTACAGATAGTCTGTTTTGGAACAATTGTAGCATTTGTGATGTATATTCATCTCTCCACAGCATTCAGTTTAGATACCTGGACTGAGTATTTCTGATGCCATTTGACTTGCTGATGTTCAGCAGGTCCATTTGTATTAGGTTGGAAGATGCCTTGTATGCCAGACATGTCACCTCTAAGCACTCTGTAGATACTGAGTATAGCAATAAATCTTTGAGGTGGTCCATGCAAGACCTATTGTTTAGGACTTGTATCCTTTTAGTAAGGTATCTCTGAAGGTATTCTAATTGTTTCATGGGGCTGGACAGTTGCATGGCAAAATGGGCATTATACAAAATGACTGACCTAATGAGAGTTTTGTAAAGGGGGAAAACAACATCACTAGATATAGTCACAATCGATTTGTTTATAAGCTGTGTAATATAGAAAGGCTTTCTTATGACTCTGGACACATGTTGGTCAAAGGTTAGGTCACTGTACACACAAGTTCCCAAATGCCAAACAACTGGGTCAGTTCTCAGAGAGCATTGTCATGATTGTGACACCAGTTATTATTTAGGACAAACCTTCCTGTATGATGGTTAAGTTATTTAGGGATTCAATAACTGCTCTTAGCTTGCAGTAATTTCAAACTTAGCCAGCCAAAGCCCTTTGGTATTTCCTTTTACTTTTGAGATGTATATTCGAAACAGAAAAAGTCTCAGCACCGAACCCTGGGAGCCTCCATTGGTGACTGGTCTCTTCCCCTATTTTGACCTCCTGCATCCTGTGAGCAAGTTGGCAATCCAGCTAGTGATGCAAGTGTTTGCTCCTACATTACTCATCTTTTGTACTACAACTGAGTAGGGGATTGTGTCAGAAGGCTTGGCCAGGTCAAGGTAATGTGGTGTGAACTGTTTCACCTTCATCCATTGCTTTGGTAACAAGAATAAAGCTTAAAAATTGCCCATGATTTTGAGCCTTTCACACGTTCGTCTGGGCTGTTTTCAAACACATTTTTATGGCCATGCATACATGTATGCGTTCTTTTATTCACTTTCCTGATTGTATTAAATTATATTCCTTGTATAATACAGCACCATTTTTTTTCATCTACAAATAAAGTGACTGCTGTCCTTGAAGAATAAATTGCCTATGTTACATTAAAAAATGATAAGCTAGTAATATTGCAATAGGGAATGGATGGCAAACTGAAAACAGGTTAATAGTTATTAGGTAACTCCTCCAAAGGAGGACATTCACAGGACTGCAGCATCCACTCCCTTTAAAGTACAACACAGTAGAGTATCAGTGATCCATCTGCATACTATGGGAGTAGAACCCACAGCCTTCTGCTTAAAAAGTAAGGCTACTGCCTGTTGTGCTACTAACAATGCAAACAGACTTGGAGTAAGCAGCACTAAACTTCTCTTCCTCTGACGTTTTCAGCTCCTTGTAAAATTGTGTATTTATTTGTTTACTGGGAAAGTCCGACTTGGAACAAAGACAATTTTCAGCAGAGGCCCAGGAAAAATGTTCTAGATGCATGTCTTTGTAACATGGGAGAAAACCGGAGCATCCAAGGAAAACCCACACAAACACAGGGCAGACATACAGACTCTACACAGAAAGCACCCCAGCCAAGAATCAAACCAGAGAACGTCTTGCTGTGAGATGACAACAATACCACTGCACCATCCATTTGAGACAACTTAATCTCTCCATTTCACAGCAGAAGAAATCTGGAAAAAATCAATTTTTTTTTTTTTTTGTGAGTGAGTGGGGCAAAGGGCCAAAACCAGGGACACATTTTAAATATTGCTTGTATAATCTCAGAAAGTTGCTAAAATAGTGTTTTGTGTTACCATGTATTTCCATTGAAAGATAGGAAGACTGAAGCTTTAAGTGCTATCATTATTTAGTGAATTATGTTCTCACTGATTAATGTAGATGGTTCAGAGCTATGGACTGAACTCCTGGAATCAGATATGGTGGTGTGGGTAGTGTTGTAGCTAAGGTACAGGGTTTGAACCTAGGTAATCCTAACCACCAAGAATAAGTAACTGGGGCATTTTGCACACGCACACACACACACACACACACACACACACACCCACCCCAGCAGTTTCGATCCTGAGCCAATGTTACAACTGCCTCATGTACACAGACCGCCCTCTCCTCCTACCACAAAACACTAACATATGCGAGAGATGAAATTTTGCAGCCAAACTGGAGGCTAAGGTCTCCCCACCCAAGACTGGAACAGACAGTCATGAGGAGAAGGTTAACACTTGCACCACACGTCCAGCCTCACATAGACCTATTAAACCAGGACTGGCAAAAAATACACATAAATACATAAAAATCATACTCAGAGGCTCTAAATAAAAACCTGCAAAAGCATCAGAGAGCTCCAAAGCAGACACCCAAAAAACCTGCACCTCCCATCACAAACCAGACAACACATAAAACACAAAATCAGTCTGCCACACAATCATAGCCCTTAATGCGAAATAACTTACCTAACACACATGTAATAGGTGACCCTATAGTCAGGCACAGTGAAGCCCCACTCACTAGGCTGAACAAGGAGAAGGTTACTGTTAGCCGCCTGTCGGGAGCCAGAATCTGCCACATAACACAAGCACTCAGGTCACTCCAGAACAAGTACAAATATGACTCTGTCATTGTTCATGTTGGTGTGAATGACCTAAGACTTACCTCCCTGGACTACATGAAAAGAGACATGGAAGAGCTCTCTGATCATGTTGCCCATTTGGGTATGACCCTGACCCTGAGTAGCATGCTGCCCTCCCCAAGAATGATACCTCAGTATAAAAAAAAATGATCAGTTTCAACAATTGGCTAAGCTTCTGGTGTCATTCAAAGGGGATTCAGTGTCTGTCAGCCTGGAATGACATGCTCGACAGGCCACGTTGCTTCGCAAGAGATGACTTGCACTTGTCACCCCTTTGCTTTCAAATACTGGCCAAGGCTCTTTCTGCCCCCATAGTGCCTTTTTTAGGCAAGACTCAAAATTCAAACCCACCTCCATAAATGGCACAAGTAAAAAAATGAGGGATATGCTACTTAACGCCAGGAGTTTAAATCTCAAAATGCATGTGCTCGTAGCACTCCTAAGTATGGAGAACATCAACATCTCTGCAGTAACTGAAACCTGGTTCAAGGCTCCAGAGAGCACTCCAGCACTACTGGGCTACAACTCATTCCACACATTTCAGCCACAGAACATGAACCAAAACACAAAAGGAGGAGGTATATCCATATTCGTCAAGGATACCCACACCTCCAGGTTAGTGGCACAGCATGATACCTCTGAGATCATCCATGTGCAACTAACATCAGGCAAATCTGTAATGGAAATTGTGGCCTGCTAGAAATCACCCTCCATGACCCAGGACCACCACTCCACTTTTCTGGAGACACTGGAAAACATGAAGGTCCTACCGAACACCCTGATATTGGGCTATTTCAATTACCCTACCATTAACCGGGAAAACTACTTGAGTGCAAACTCCCAAGCTCAGCACTTCCTGGAATTCATCTACTCAAATGCCCTGGATCAGATGGTAAACTCCCCTACCATAGGCCACAACATATTGGATCTGGTCATCACCAACATGGGCGACAGGTGTTCCGCACTGAAGGTCAACCCGTCACTGGTTAGATCAGACCATGAACTAATCACTCTGGATTTACACACCCCACCACCACCCCCAACCAAGGAAACCACAGTGAAAAACTTTTCTAAAGCAAACTTCACCTTACTTAAGGCAGAGGTGGTAAGTTTTGCAGCCCCCACGCTAAAGGATAACACTGCCCAAGATGCAGAATCCTTTACAGTTGCACTCTATGAGCACCTACAAGGATGCATGGATCGTGCCATCCCTAGCAAAACCAAGACTCACTCCCCTATGAGAAGGAAACCAGTCTTGTGGACCCCTGCCATAAACAGGTTATACAACAAAAGGAGTAAACTAGTTCAGAAAAAAAGCAAATCCCAAGAAGGAAAGACATCCCTGATCAGTATCAGTAAGAAACTAAGGTCCCTCATAAAATCATCCAAGGCTAACTTCGAAAGAAAAATAGCCAAGGATTTGAAAGATAACCACAAAACCTTCTTTAGCTATGTCAAGAATCTAAGTGGCAACTCACAGATATGCTCTGAGCTAGTGCAAAATAGCACAAAATATACTGACCCTACTGATATTGCCAACATCTTGGTAGATAGACTCATTGCAAACTTCACCTCCCTCTCACTTTCAAAAGGGCCCACAACAATACCAGAAAAGTGTAGTGTCCCTGAAATCACAGAAGCACAGGTGAAAACAGCCCTTTCAAAAGCCAAAAACACAGCATCAATGGGGCGAGATGGTGTACCAGGCTACGTCTTGCACAAACTACAGAAAGAAATAACACCCCACCTAAACAGACTGTTCAACCTCAGCCTCTCCACAGGCTACATGCTCATAGAATGGTGACCAGCAATGGTTATTCTGCTGCACAAAGGAGGGGCCAGAACTGACCCCAGTAACTATCGCCCCATAAGCCTGACTAGCCTGGTCTGCAAGGCTATGGAGCGCATCATCATGGAACTCATTAACAAAGACATTGGAAACCTCCAAACACTTGACCCCACCCAGTTTGGCTTTGTTAAGGGCAGATCATGCCTACTAAACCTGATTGACTTCTTCAAGACAGTCAACAAGGCCATAGACGAGGGAAAGGTGGTTCACACAGCCTACCTTGATCTCACCAAGGCATTTAACACCATTCCCCACTCAGGTATTACAGAAAAACTCACCAACCTGAACATAAACCTCTATATCACAAGATGGGTTGCCAACTATCTTACAGACAGAATTCACATGGTAACAATAGCGGGCTTCAGTTCTGACTCTAAACTAGTCATAAGTGATGTCCCGCAAGGCTTGGTCCTGGGACCCCTACTGGTTGGCATATAAATCTCAGAAGTACAGGCAAACACAGGAGGACTATGGCTAACCAAGTTCGCCGATGACTGCAAACTGGGATCCATAATTGACTCTCCGGCTGACATGGACATCCTTCAAAAAGGCCTTACTGAGACAGACACCTGGTGTCAAAGTCATGGCCTCAAGCTAAATGCCAAAAAATGCATAGTCATCTCATTTGGGAAAAACAAAACACCCACAAATTACCACATAGGTGGCAGCCCCCTTAATACAGAAGAGGTAGATCTGGGTCCCAGGTAGATAGTAATCTGTCCTTTAACAATCATATTGCCAAAGTAGTTAGGAAATCCTTCTATGTGGCCCATCTAATTACTAGAAATAAAGTGGTTATAGTGCCCCTCTACTCATCACTCATCAGACCCATCATAGAGTACAATGCCCCATTTGGGATGTACCTCACAAGACACTTCCAACAGCTGGAAAGACTACAAATGCACCTCACCAAGAGGATTACTGGCCTTAAACATATGTCCTATGCAGCCTGACTGAAAAAACTCTAGCTGTAATCAGTGGCATATCGCTTACTCAGAGGTGATCTCTGCCTGACTTACAAAGCCATGTTCAACTCAGAATTGATGGACATGGTCCACCTAAAGAAATCCAAGCCACTGCGAGTCACGCACTCTATTGAGTTAAACCTTGCCACAACAATAAATAGAACATGCTGTAGGGATAGATTCCTATCACAGAGACTCCCCATGCTTTGGAACAAAATTCCTAACTACATTAGGCAGAGCCCCTCACTAACACTCTTCAAGGGAAACCTTGACGAGTGGATGGGTAACAGAAAATACACCCCTGGGATCACTTCATTGGCTCTGCTCGATAGAGGCTCAGTTAATTAATCAATGGGGTGGCGAAAGCTGACACACACTGGCTAGGCTTATAAATGCCCTCGGGCAGATAGCCTAGTACCTACCTATGAACCTATAAATCAAATGGAGCCCAGCAGTTTCAGCATAAATAAAACAGTTTCAGTATAAAGCTTCAGCATAAATAAAATGCACACACCAGCAGTTTCAGCATAAATAGAACAGAGCCCAGCAGTTTCAGCATAACATAAATAAAACGAAGCCCAGCAGTTTCAGCATAAATAAAACAGTTTCAGCATAAAGCTTCAACATAAATAAAATGGAGCCCAGCAGTTTCAGCATAAATAAAATGGAGCCCAGCAGTTTCAGCATAAATAAAATGGAGCCCAGCAGTTTTAGCATAAATAAAATGGAGCCCAGCAGTTTCAGCATAAATAAAACAGTTTCAGCTTCAGCATAAATCAAACAGACCCCAGCGGTTTCAGCATAAATAAAACGGAGCTTACTGTGGGTGACACTCTGGCAGCAATGATGTGATTCCAGTGCACATTTGTGATTAAAATTCCTGCAATGTAATGCTGAGTCCTAAAACAGCTGTAAAGCCCTTCCCTTTGTTCTATGGTCCCGGTGCCTATGGCAGGAGGAGGAGATGATTGTGAAATCATCAGTGTACTGAATAATGGAGGTGTGGAGGGATGCACTGTGTAATTATTAATGAAGATATTAAAGAGCAATGATCCTAGAATGGATTCTTGGGGCACTCCAGTTTTATTGATCTGGTATTGAGACAGACTATTTTGCCACTTTATATATTGTTGTCGGTTAGTAAGGTAACTAGTAAACCATTGTTGGGAGGATTCCATGAAACAAAGTTTGTGATGTGATACTGTATTGAAGGCCTTCGATAGATCCAACAGAATTACAGATTATTAAATTGATTGGTTCATTGGATGTCACATTATTAGTTTGAGATGTATTTAAATGGCTTGTGTTTTAATAATGGCAATTCTGAAGTCTGCCCACTTGATGATGAAAGTGCTTAACTGTCTGTAATAAATGTGTGGAGTTCTATTCCAGACATTTGCTATTTTTTCCACATTTCTGGTGTGGTTATTAGTTGGATTCTTGTTTGTTTGATTTTTGTCAGTAGAATTACAGAGGTTATTTGGCTGAAGGCAGTGGTTATTCTATGTGCTGATCGAAAACTGTGTTGCGTGGGTGCAAGAAGGTTATTATTGATTGCATGGTTTAATAGTTGTTTATGTACATATTTTCTAACATTTTGGAAAGGGGATAGAGGATTGAGATGAGTTGATAACTTGTTAGATCATTGGATTTCCCTCCTCTATGTAATGGGGGTGATGATGGCTTTTTTTCCAGATGTTTGGAACAATGGATTCTGTGAGGGATCTGTTTATGAGGATACTGATGGGATAAGCATTAGCATCAGCAGCAAGTTTTAAGTATTCTGAAGGAAGATTGTTGGAGAAAGGGAACAAGGTTTAAGCATGAGAAGAAGCTTATGTATTAGTAAAGTAGATAGTGGTTGTAGTGAAAAGGGGGGAGATGGGTAATAGATGTTAAAGTACTTTGGTGAGGAAGGGAAGAGGAAGTGGTGTTCTTATTGGATGATAGATAAATGGATGACATTGGATTGTGTACGGTGCTAGAGTTTGTACTAGAAGTAGGTTTTGTTACTAGTTTTAGTATGGTATTGATAAAATGTGTATTTAACATATCAGTTATTTGGGAAGGCGTTTTGTCTGTTGAAGGAAATGGATTTTACTTGGACCCCTTGGTAAGGAGTGCTGAGATGGTTTTCCAAAATTTTTGCACTATTTTTATGGTTGGTCATTAGTTGGGAGAATTACTTTCTTCTATGCAATTACTATTTTTTTTTTTTGTTTTGTTACATAGTTGTTTATATTTTAGTAAGTGTGTGTCATTTCGATTTTTATGCCAACCTTTCCAGACTCTATCTCCAGTAAATAGTACTTATTTTGTGGATTTTGTTAGTCACGGTGCATGGTTATTTTTTATTCTTTTTGTATGTAGAGGGGCTAAGCTGCTAAGGGTATCTAGAAATATTTTATTTAAGTGATCGACAGTGTTTTCTAGTGAGAGCGTCTTTAGTGGGGGCCAGTTGATGTTTTGTAGAATACTGTTGAATAGATAATGGTTAAAATTTGTTAGGTTTCTGGATGTTTTGTAGGTGTGGGCTTTAGGTTTTTGAAGGGAGGTCCTGTAGGTGTAAGTGGGTAGATGGTCACTTTAGATGTTAGGAAGGGTACTTGAGTTAAATAATTTGTGAGGGTCAGAGACCAGGATCCAGCATAGGGTAACTCCTAGGCTGTTATTCTTTTGCATTCTGGTGGGAGTAGTGATGAGTTGTGTAAAACTATAAAGATTGATGCACTTAGCTGGGGAGGCTGTTATTCAGTATGCCGATTAATGCTTCCATCACCCATGAGAACTGTTTCACTGAAGATGTTTTCAGATATCCAGAAAAGAATGTTCCCTACAATTGGATTGTTTTGGCCAGAGGGTATTTGCACAATTGTAATAAATAGCTGCCTGGTATTATTTATTTGTAGGTATGTAATAAGAATTTCAGCATTGTTAAAGGATGGAATTGGTTTAGGGAGAGGTATAATTGTGTAGGTATTAGGATAAATTAATGCAACCCCACCTGCTTTTTTATGGGTTCTATAATTTCTTAATATACTAAATCCAGGGTGTACAATTTCAGAATCTTGGATATGCAGTTTTAACCAAGTTTCAGTAAGAGCTAGTATGTCTGGAGAGTATTGTGTTAGCCATGTATGGAATTCTGTTATTTTATTACAGATACTACATATGTTTAGGGTTACTAGGAACAGGTATATAGTAAGGCAGGATGGAAGAGAACAGGTATGTGAGGGGGTCCTGGGTTGGGGCGGATGTCCCCACGTTGAGATATTTTAGAGTAGTGAAGAAGTAGTTGTTTGAGCTATCTGAATCTTTTGGTATGTGTTTTATTGGAAGATTCTGATTTGTAAAAGCTAGTAGATGAAATAATTTTAAGTTTAGAAAAGGAAATAGTATGGAGTTGTTAGGCTGGCAGATTTATTTGAGATGCTAGTCATGTGTTTTTCAGTAAATAAAAGTAAACTGGTAGTTTTAATAGATAAAGATTTGAGAGAGGTGAACTGTGCTACTAGAGTGAGGGATAGGGTTAAGAGCATTATGAAGATAGTGAATTATAAGGGTGGTGGCATATTGTAGAGTGTGGATTAAACAGGAATTTATTGTGATTAATTTGCAGGTTTAGTTTCATAGTTTCATAGTATAGTACTAGGCTATCTGCCCTAGAGCATTTATAAGCCTAGCCAAAGTGTATGTGGCTTTCGCCACCCCATGTAATGATACAAAAGTCTACAATTTAAATTAAATTTAGTTTACTGTGCCTCTATCTAGCAATGACACAGAGATGACCCCCGGGGTAAACCTATGATCACCCATCCATTCATCCAGATTTCTCTTGAAGAGAGTCAGTGAGGGGCTCTGCCTAACATGGACAGGTATCCTGTTCCAGAGTGTGGGCAGCCTCTGGGTTATGAATCTGTCCCTCCAGCATGTCCTATTCATATTTGTGCTGAGGTTTAGATCTTTAGCTCTCGTGGCTCTGATGGATTTGGATTTTTTGAGGTGGAGCATGTCCATTAATTCTGAATTGGACATGGCCTTGTACGTAAGGCACAGATCACCTCTGAGCAGGCGGTATGCTACTGAATAGAGCTGGAGCTTTTTCTGTCTGGCAGCATATGACATATGCTGGAGACCCTTGATCCTCTTGGTAAGGTACTTTTTGGGTCTTTCCAGCTGCTGCAGGTGCCGGGTGAGGTACATACCAAATGGGGCATTGTACTCAATCATAGGCCTGATAAGGGAGGAATATAAGGGTACAATGACATCCTTTGATCTGGATGTGAATCCCTTCATGATAAGATGGGCAAGGTAGAAGGGCTTTCTAACCACTTTGGCGACGTGGGTGTCAAATGAGAGGTCACTGTCAACTTGGGTCCCCAGGTCTCTGATTATTTTTCCATACGTAATGGATTACCACCTATGTGGTAATTTGTGGGTACTTTGTTTTTTCCAAAGGGGATATCTCTACATTTTTTGGCATTTAATTTAAGGCCATGACTCTCGCACCAGTCGTCTGTTTCTGTGAGGCCCTTCTGCAGGATGCATGTGTCAGCTGGTGTGTCGACTATGGTGCCTAGTTTGCAGTCGTCTTCGAACTTTGTCAGCCACAACCCCCCTATGTTTGCCTGCACATCTGAGAAATAAATGCCGAACAAGAGGAGTCACAAGACAGAGCCCTGTGGGACTCCACTTGTGGCTGGCTTAGAGTCTGACATAGCTCCTGCTATTCTGACTTTGTGGGTTCTGTCCTTTAGCCAGTTTGCAACCCATCTTGTGGCAAACGGGTTTACATTTAAGTTGTTGAGCTTGTCTATGATGCATGAGTGGGGTATTGTGTCGAAGGCTTTTGCCAGATCCAGGTAGGCTGTATGAACTGCTTTGCCTTCATCGATGGCTCTAGTGACTGTTTCAAAAAAGTCCACCAGGTTTAAAAGACAAGATCTGCCTTTTACAAAGCCAAACTGGGTAGGGTTAATTGTCTGTAGGTCCCCGATGTCTTTGTTTATGAGTTCCATAATGATCCTTTCCATAGCTTTGCAGACCAGGCTGGTCAAGCTTATGGGGCTGTAGTTTCCAGGGTCTGTAGAGCTGCCACCTTTGTGGAGTGGGACCACTGTAGCTGTACACCAGTGTTCAGGGACGTATCCTGTAGCAAGGCTAACATTAAACAGCATTCTTATGTTTCATAGTTTCATAGTATAGTACTAGGCTATCTGCCCTGGGGCATTTGTAAGCCTAGCCACAGTGATGTGGCTTTTGCCACCCCATGAAATGGTACAAAAAATGTACAGAATAAATTTAGAATACTGTGCCTCTGTCTAGTAGTGACACAGTGAAGGTCCCCTTATATAATAGAATTAGTTTACTGTGCCCCTGTCTAGCAGTGACACAGATGTGACCTTTGGGGTAAACTTACAATCTCCCATCCACTCATCAAGATTTCTCTTGAAGAGAGTCAGTGAGGGGCTCTGCCTAATACGAACTGGGATCTTGTTCCAAAGCATGGGAAGCCTCTGGGATATGAATCTATCCCTCCAGCATGTCCTATTCATACTTGTGTCGAGGTTTAAGTTTTTAGCTCTCGTGGTCCTGATGGATTTGGATTTTTTGAGGTGGAGCATGTCCATCAGATCCTGATTGGACATGGCCTTGTACATCAGGCAGAGATCACCTCTGAGCAGGCGGTATGATACTGAATAGAGCTGAAGTTTCTTTAGTCTGGCAGAATAAGACATATGTTGGAGACCCTTGATCCTCTTGGTGAAGTACTTTTGTGGTCTCTCCAGCTGTTGCAAATGCCGGGTGAGGTACATACCAAATGGGGCATTGTACTCAATCATGGGTCTGATGAGGGAGGAATATAGGGGTACAATGACATCCTTGGATCTGGATGTGAATTCCTTAATGATGAGGTGTGCAAGGTAGAATGTTTTTCTAACTACTTTGGCAACATGGGTGTCAAATGAGAGGTCACTGTTGACTTGGGTCCCTTGGTCTCTGATTACTTTTTCCGTACTCAGTGGGTTGCTGTCTATGTGATAATTTGTGGTTACTTTGTTTTTCCCAAAGGGGATGAGTATACATTTTTTGGCATTTAGTTTAAGGCCATGACTCCGGCACCAGTTGTCTGTTTCTGTGAGGCCTTTTTGTAGGATGTGTGTGTCTGTTGGTGTATCAACTATGGCGCCTAGTTTGCAGTCATCTGCGAACTTTGTCAGCCACAGCCCTCCCATGTTTGCTTTAACATCTGAGAAATAAATGCCGAACAAGAGGGGTCCCAGGACAGATCCCTGTGGGACACCACTTGTGACTGGCTTTGAGTCTGACATTGCTCCAGCGATTTTAACTTTATGGGTTCTGTCCTTTAGCCAGTTTGCAACCCATCTAGTGACATAAGGGTTTACTTTTAAGCTGTTGAGCTTATCTATGATGCCTGAGTGAGGTATTGTGTCGAAGGCCTTAGCCAAGTCCAGGTATGCTGTATGGACTGCTTTTCCTTCATCAATGGCTCTAGTGACTGTTTCAAAAAAGTCAACCAAGTTTAAAAGGCAGGATCTGCCCTTTACAAAGCCGAACTGGGTGGGGTCAAGTGGCTGCAGGTCCCCTATGTCTCTGTTTATGAGTTCCATAATGATTCTTTCCATAGCTTTGCAGACCAGGCTGGTTAAGCTTATGGGGCGGTAGTTTCCTGGGTCTGTAGAGGCACCCCCCTTGTGGAGTGGGACCACTGTTGCTGTACGCCAGTGTTCAGTTACATATCCCGAAGTAAGGCTAAGGTTAAATAGCATTTTTATGTTTGGGTTTAGCTCCTGTTGGAGTTCACGTAACACATAACCCGGGATACCGTCAGGTCCCATTGATGCTGTGTTTTTTGCTTTGTTTAGGGTGGTTCTCACTTGGACATCTGAGATGACAGGGAGATTACATTCAGCTGGGATAAGTATTTCTTCTTTTGGGGGTGAAGGAGGGGAGAAATTTGCACTGAACCTGTCAGCCAGAATGTTGGCAATATCTGTGGGTTCAGTGTATTTTTTGTTGTTGTGAACCAACTCTGAGCATATCTGAGGGTTTCCGCCCAGGTTTCTAACATAGCTGCAGAAGGCTTTGTGGTTATCTTTAGTGTCCTTAGCGATTTTTCTCTCAAATTTGGCCTTGGATGTTTTTATGAGAGAACATAGTTTTCTGCTAATGTTGATCAGAGATGTTTTCCCTTCATGGGATTTTGCTCTGACGTGCAGTAGCTTCCTTCTTTTGTTATACAATTTGTTTATGGCTGAGGTCCACCAGACAGGACGCTTAGGAGTTCACGTAGCACGCAACCTGGGACACCGTCAGGTCCCATGGATGCTGTATTTTTAGCTTTGCTGAGGGCAGCTCTCACATGGACATCTGAGATTTCAAGGAGTTTGCATTCAGCTGAGATATTTATTTCGTCTTTTGAGGGAGAGGGAGGGGAGAAATTTGCACTGAACCTGTCTGCCAGTATGTTGGCAATATCTGTGTTTTCAGTGTATTTTTTGCCGTTATGAACTAACTCTGAGCATATATGAGGGTTTCCGCCCAGGTTTCTAACATAACTGAAGAAGGCCTTGTGATTATCTTTAGTGTCCTTAGCAATTTTTCTCTCGAAGTTGGCCTTTGATGATTTTATTAGCGAACGTAGTTTTTTGCTAGTGCTGATCAGGGATGCCTTCCCTTTATGGGATTTTGCTCTGTCTTGCAGTAGCTTCCTTCTCTTGTTATAACGTTTGTTTATGGCTGGGGTCCACCAGATAGGATGCCTGCCTTTGGTGGAAAGGGTCTTGGTTTTATTTGGGATTGCATGATCCATGCATTCTTGGAGATACCCGTAGAAAGCATTTGTGAAAGATTCAGCAGTGTGGGATGTGGTTTCCACTGGCCCAGGGGGCTTGAAGGATACCATTTCAGTCCTAAGTCAGCTTTTGAGAAGTTTCTCACTGTGGTCTTTTGTGCTGAGGGTGGAGGTGGGATATGAATATCTAAGGTTATTAGTTTATGGTCTGATCTCACTAGTGAGGGGTATACTTCCGGTGTTGAGCATTTTGTCCCCATGTTTGTGATGATCAGGTCAAGTATATTATTTCCCCTTGTGGGGGAGGTGACTAGTTGTTCCATCGCATTTGAGTTGATGAATTCCAGGAACCTTTGGGCTAGGGTGTTGGGGCTTGAGTAATGCACCCAGTCTATGTTTGGGTAGTTGAAGTCTCCCAAAATGATGGTATTTGGTGAGACATTCATATCCTCCATTGTCTTCAGGAAGGCTGAATGGAGTTCCTGAGATTGTGAGGGTGGTGTATAGCATGCTGCAAGTTGTATAGCAGTTTTGCCTACGGTTAGTTGCACATGGATGGACTCCAATGCTTCGTGCATTGCCACTAACCTGGAGGTGTGGGTGTCTTTAATGAATATGGACACTCCCCCTCCTTTTGTGGTTTGGCCCAGGTTTTGGGGCTGAAATGCATGATACGAGGTATAACCTGGTAGGTCTGGGGTGCTCTCAGGAGCCTTGAACCAGGTTTCAGTTACTGCACAGACATCGATGCTCTCCATACTGAGGAGTGCTTCGAGAGCCTGCATCTTAAGATTTAGACTTCTGGCATTGAGCAGCATTACCCTTAGTTTTTTTCCTTTATTGTTTTCTAAGGTGGTGGGTTTGTCTTTTGAGCCTTGCCTAAAAAAAGCACTATGGGAGTGGCAAGAGCCTTAGCCAATATCCGGAAGCCCAGTGGTGACAGGTGCAAGCCGTCCCTTGTGAAGCAGCGTGGCTTGTCCAGCATGTCATCCCAAGCAGACAGACATTGGATCCCCCTAGAATGACACCAGTAATTGAGCCAATTATTAAAGCTGATCATCTTGTCTTTGTATTGTGGCATCATTCTTGGTGAGGGCAAGATGCTCCTCAGGGTCAGGGTCATACCAGCCTGGGCTACATAATCAGAGAGCTCCTCTATGTCTCTTTTCATGTAGTCCAAGGAGGTACGTCTCAGGTCATTCATGCTGGCATGGACAATGACGGAGTCATATTTGTACTTGCTTTGGAGTGGCCTGAGTGCTTGTGTTATGTGGCGGATCCTAGCTCCCGACAGGCAGCTCATCGTTACCCTCTCTTTGTTCAGCCTGGTAAGCGGGATGTCAGTGTGTCTGACTATAGAGTCACTTATTACTAGTGTATCAGGCATGGTTTTTCGCCTTAAGGGCTGTGATTGTTTGGCACACTGACTTTGTGTAGTATGTGTTGCTTGTTCAGAGTTTTGAGGTGGTGTTTTCTTGGATGTCTGCTTTGGGAGCCTCTGTTGTTTCGGTAAGTTTTTTATTAGAGCCTCCGCGTATGTCTTTGTGTTACTAGGTGTTTGGTTTGCAGTTGTGGTTGGTTTATGTGACACTGGGTTTGTTGTGTGTGTGGTTACCTTCTCCTCCTGTCTGGTCTTGCTAGTCATGTGTTGAGAGAGTTCAGCCTCCAGTTTGGCTATATAGTTGCATCTCTCACATGTGTTTGTGTTTGTTGGGAGGAGGAGAGGGTTGTCTGTGTACATGAGACAATTGTAACATTGTCTCAGGATTCCCAGATTAACCAGCTGAACTGGTGAGGACATCAGTAATATACCACTCGACATGCCAGAATAATATAAGGGGGTGATTTGTAACTGGGTCAGAGAGAGGACTTTGAAGGGAAGTGGGTATTAGCACAGGTTGTAGGTGGATGTAGTGCTTACGTTAGTTTAAGGGTGCTTCACCTAAAAGAAAGGTTTTATGAGCAAGTGTTAGGCTTATGATAAAGCGAATAGACTGATTTTGTTGAAAGTAGAGCTTTCTTAAGGGAAAAATTGAAGTGCAGGCTTGGTGGAGCCAGTAATAGTTTAAGCTTGTTTAACTGGAGCTGCACTATGCACACAATCGCTCAAAGCCGTGCAAATGTGGATTTTAAACAGGGAACTTCAAAAGAGCTGGAAATGGTCCAAAACGACCAATTACTGCAAGCTCTTGTGCTGAGGTCACTCCTTCAGTGACAGATAGGCTGCTCAAGGCTCCCCACTCCCACTGGTGAGCAAAGAAACTTCCTTCTATCCAAGTAAGGCAATGGACAACACAGGAACTACACCACAGTCCAGAATACAGCAAAGCCTGTATACTGGTCTAAACTAGTCAAGAAAGGTGGGAAAACAAGGATTATTTTTATTTTTTGTTTGTTTTTTAGGTTAAAAGGTACACAGAAATGCAGGAAAAACAGTAATAAATCACTTACACAGGCTAGCTCGCTTTAGTGGGTAGCCTCAACAGTTAAATTTAACAACAAACTTTCAACCAAATGTAACTTTAAGTGCAGATAATGTACAATGCAAAAAGCAGGTAATAAAGCAGTTTAAACTTGTTTAAAGTAAGAAAAGGAAGGTCTCTCATGTAAAAACAGCAAAAAAATACTTAGATCTGGAAAGTAGTCACTTTTCTCAGTTCTCTGCTGCTAGCACCACTCTGCAGGACCACGAGGAGCTGTTTCTGAGTAGTATAGCCAGAAAAAAATGCTCAGGGGCGGATTTTAAACAGGGAACTTCAAAAGCGCTGGAAATGGTCCAAAACAACCAATTACTACAAGCTCTTGTGCTGAGGTCACTCCTTCAGGGACAGATAGGCTGCTCAAGGCTCCCCACTCCCACTGGTGAGCAAAGAAACTTCCTTCTATCCAAGTAAGGCAATGGAGAACAGAGGAACTACACAACAGTCCAGAATACAGCAAAGCCTGTATACTGGTCTAAACTAGTCGAGAAAGGCGGGAAAACAAGGATTTTTTTTTTTAGGTTAAAAAGTACACAGAAATGCAGGAAAAACAGTAATAAATCACTTACACAGGCTAGCTCACTTTAGTGGGCAGCCTCAACAGTTAAATTTAACAACAAACGCTCGACCAAATGTAACTTTAAGTGCATATAATGTACAATGCAAAAAACAGGTAACAATGCAGTTTAAACTTGTTCAAAGTAAGAAAAGGAAGGTATCTCAGGTAAAAACAGCAAAAAAATACTTCGCTCAGGAAAGTAGTCGCTTTTCTCAGTTCTCTGCTGCTAGCACCACTCTGCAGGACCACGAGGAGCTGTTTCTGAGTAGTATAGCCAGAAAAAAATGCTAAGGGGTGGATTTTAAACAGGGAACTTCAAAAGAGCTGGAAATGGTCCAAAACTACCAATTACTACAAGCTCTTGTGCTGAGGTCACTGCTTCAGGGACATATAGGCTGCTCAAGACTCCCCTCTCCCACTGGTGAGCAAAGAAACTTCCTTCTATCCAAGTAAGGCAATGGACAACACAGGAACTACACCACAGTCCAGAATACAGCAAAGCCTGTATACTGGTTTAAACTAGTCGAGAAAGATGGGAAAACAAGGATTTTTTTTGGGGGGGGTTTGTTTTTTAGGTTGAAAAGTACACAGAAATGCAGGAAAAACAGTAATAAATCACTTACACAGGCAAGCTCACTTTAGTGGGTAGCCTCAACAGTTAAAAAGTTGAGAAGAGAGGTAATATTAATTTGGGAGTGGTTGGAGTAGTGGAGTGTATGGTAGTTGTGATAGGAAGGTTTGTAAGTGGTGGAGATCAAAGTATTAAATTGAGAAATGGATGTTATTGGGTATTGAGTGTGAAGGAGAGGTTAAAGTGAGTCTAAATGAAATGGAGTCTGTGAGAATGGGGGTAGGGTAGGGGAAAGGAGTGAGCCCGAGTCTAGCGAGGGTGAATGGAGTGGGATGGACCTGTCCTCGGCAAAACATTTCTGAAGAAAACAATCTTAATGGTAATACTTTTAAGTTAATTTTCAACTGCTAATGTTTAGGTAGTAGCTTTTGTTGGGAAACTTTTGTCTTAAAGATGAGCAAACGATACAATAAAGCCATGGGTTACAGTAGAATGCTCACATACTGGCAGTAGGATTAGTTATTGGGGGATAAACACTAGAGAAAGAGCAGGGTGTAAGCTGAGATAGGAAATACTTACTATAGCAGCAGTAATATTTACTAGGGTAGGGGGGCAGGTGCTCCCCAGTGACGTGCAAGAATGGCCATTTACAGTAAAACTGGGCAAGTTGGTTAGGTTAGCTTAGCAGAGCACATACACCAGCTGATTAGGGCACTGGCTTGACCAAAACAGGATCTGTTGAGTTATTGCTGGATCTGAGTACTGCATTTTTCTAGCTGGGGCTTGTAGGTTGGAAGTAAGGATGGAATGTAGAACCTAGGACTTTCAGTAGAAATTAGAGTAGTTAGTCCCACATCACTGATTCTGCACATGCATAACCCTACACTAATAGCAAATGTTATAGAAACTGAATGATTTCATCTGTGTGGCTGCCTCTGTGTACAGGAGCTGTGAACAACTCATGCTCACTTCCTCCATTTCAGGCACAGGTAGTGAAGAAAAGGGGAAATAACTAGGCATCTTAATATAGTACATATAACCTGATTCAGATATTGTTTATCATTCTCTGGTTATTTTGATGAAGTAGTGCAAACAGGAGATAACATGATATCCATCCTTTTTAAATATATTGCATTCTTAAAAGGCAATTAAAAATCAAACTCACAAAATACAATATCATATGATCACTATTAAAGAAGATAAGGGGAGCAATATAGTTAGATGATGATTAACACAGATAAAGCAAACATATTAAGGAAATGGAATGCTTGAGCTGTGTCTTGAATGTATCCTTGATACATGATGCCCCGCTTCATGCAGGACATCTTTGCTACTGTCTAACAAAGATTGTAACCAAAGCTATTATATGAAAAATATGGATTAAAATGATGCATGTTTTGCTCCGTTGTACTTCTGGCAATCCCTACTGATAACCATGAACTATTTTGACTGGAGCATTTTGTTTCAATGTTTATTCTGTACCATAGGTTTCTGTTCTAGGCAGTACGAATTATTTATTCAGTAGTTTGGATGCCTCTCTTAATACACACATGTGGAATAGCTGGGGATTACTTGCATTCTAATTAATGCTTGTGAACTCTTGCTATATGGAGTATTTAGACTTCTACCTTACATATGCAGTGTAAATGCCATTAAATTCGCATTTTTTTATGTCAGTGCCCCACTTGTGCTTGGATTAATGGGACACTTAAAAATGAGTTATTCATGGCATACTGAAAGCACTGCATTTGGTCATACTTTGGGTAACACTGCTTGGCAGAGAGTTGTGCAGGAGAGCATGCACTGGTTGTGTTTTAAGGTTCTTGTTTGTATAAAGATCATTGAGTCTCATGCTTAAATAAGGAGAGAGAGAACTACTGAGCAGACTTGAAAATAAAACACAAAAAAGTGTGCTTTGTGCTTAGCCAGCAGCAATGTTACTGAGAGAGATAAATCCCTTATTATGACCCAGGTGACACAATTTCAGTTTGCAGCTCAATGACCTTCTGGTGCTGACTGGGAAGGAGACCAATTTCTATGAAGGAGACTAGAAAAATGTGCACAATGTACTCTATTAGGAGGTGGTTTTGCTTGCAAGTTTTGATCACTCAGAGAAGGGAATTACTGACCCTCACTGCACAGATTCAGTGATCTCCCAGAATATTACAGACGGAGCAAGTGTGGAAGGTTGAGCCATCCTGTCTCTGTAAAACCTATCAAATCTGCTGGGCATTGTCTGTACTCATACAAGGTTGCTAAGGCCTGCAACTCCTTACCTGTGTCCATCAGGTCAGCACCTTCACTCCCATCTTTCAAAACTACTCTGAAAGACTTCCTACCTAAATCTGTCTCTGTTCTTGCTCAAAACCAGGATAAACTATACCCCTAAATGTGAACAAGTAATTTTTCATTTCTTATAACTCCTTACTCTGGCTTCTTCACTTACTTCCTTACTTCTATCAAATTCTCTCCCTGTCTTCCTGTCTATATATACCATAAGCCTGTTTTTCCCCCACACTTCATAGGTTTCATAGGTTTAGGTTTATACTAGGCTATCTGCCCTAAGGCATTTATAAGCCTAGCCCAAATTATTGTGGCTTACGCCACCCCTTATATGAAAAAATACTGTGCCCATTAGTTTGTTGTGCCTCTGTCCAGCAGTGACCCAGAGATGATTCCCGGGGTAAACCTACGATCTCCCATCCACAGGTCTAGATTTCTCTTGAACAGAGTCAGCGAGGTGCTCTGCCTCACATGGACCGGGATTTTATTCCACAGCATAGGGAGTCTCTGAGTGATAAATCTATCCCTCCAGCATGTCCTATTTATATCCGTGCTAAGGTTTAAGTCACTTGCTCTAGTGGTTTTGGTGGATTTGGATTTTTTGAGGTGGAGCATGTCCATTAATTCCGGGTTGGACATGGCCTTGTATGTCAGGCACATGTCACCTCTGAGCAGACGGTATGTGACTGAATAGAGCTGGAGTTTCTTCAATCTGGCAGCATATGACAGATTTTGGAGTCCCTTTATCCTTTTGGTGAGGAACTTTTGGGGTCTCTCCAATTGCTGCAGATGTTGGGTGAGATACATCCCGAATGGGGCATTGTACTCTATCATTGGTCTGATAAGTGAGGAGTACAGGGGAACAATGACCTCACTAGATCTGGATGTGAATCCTTTCATGATCAGGTGGGCAATGTAGAAGGTCTTTCTAACCACTTTAGCAATGTGAGTGTCAAAAGAAAGGCCACTGTCAACCTGGGTCCCCAGGTCCCTGATAACCTCTTCTGTGCTTAGTGGATTGCCACCTATATGGTAGCTTGGGGTTACCTTGTTTTTCCCGAAGGGTATGACTATACAGTTTTTGGCGTTTAACTTCAGGCCATGGCTCTGGCACCAGCTATCTGTTTCCGTGAGTCCCTTCTGAAGGATATCCGTGTCCGATGCACTTTCCACTATGGCATCCAGTTTGCAGTCATCTGCAAACTTTGTCAGCCAAAGTCCTCCCATGTTGGCCTGTACTTCTGAGAAGTAGATGCCAAACAATAGGGGGCCAAGGACCGAGCCCTGTGGGACACCACTTGTGACCAGCTTGGAGTCTGACACAGCACCAGCAACTCTAACCCTGTGGGTTCTGTCCTTAAGCCAGTTTGCAACCCATCTTGTGACATATGGGTTTACATTTAAGCTGGTAAGTTTTTCTACAATACCCGAGTGGGGTATTGTGTCGAAAGCCTTTGCAAGGTCAAGGTAGGCTGTATGGACTGCCTTTCCCTCATCAATGGCCTTGGTGACTATTTCGAAGAAGTCGACCAAGTTCAAAAGGCATGATCATCCCTTGACAAAGCCAAACTGGGTCGGGTCCAGTGTCTGCAAGTCCCCTATATCTTTGTTTATGAGCTCCATTATGATCCTCTCCATAGCTTTGCAGACTAGACTTGTTAAGCTTATGGGGCGTAATTACCAGGGTCCGTGAGGCCACCTTTGTGGAGTGGGACCACAGTTGCCGTACGCCACTCCTTGGGCACGTATCCTGTGGTAAGGCTGAGATTAAACAGCTGCCTTATGTGCGGGTTTAATTCCTCATTTAGCTCATGTAGCACACAGCCAGGGACACCATCCGGTCCCATTGATGCTGTGTTTTTAGCTTTAGAGAGAGCAGCTTTCACCTGCGCATTTGAGATGTCCGGGAGGCTACACTCGGCTGGGATAGTTATCTCTCCTTTAGGGGAGGGGGGTGAAGTTTGCACTGAACCTGTCTGCCAGTATGTTGGCAATGTCTGTGGGTTCAGTGATTTTTGTATCATTTTGGACTAATTCTGAGCATATCTGTGAGTTTCCACCCAGGTTCCTAACATAGCTGAAAAAGGCCTTATGATTGTCCTTTGAATCCATGGCAATTTTTCTCTCAAAATTGGCCTTAGTTGATTTTATGAGTGCTCGTATTTTTCTACTAATAATGATCAGGGGTGACTTCCCTTTTATGGATTTTGTTCTATCATGTAATAGCTTTCTCCTCTTATTGTAAAGTTTGTTAATGGCTGGGGTCCACCAGCCTGGACGCTTGCCCCTTGTCGAAAGAGTCTTGGTTTTATTTGGGATTGCCTGATCCATGCAGTCCTGGAGGTGTTCATAGAAGTCATTTGTAAGGCCTTCCCCAGCTTGGGTTGTGGTTTCCTCTGACTCAGGGGCCTTGAAGGATACCACACCAGTCTTGAGTAGTGTTAAGTTTGCTTTAGAGAAGTTCTTCACTATGGTCTTTCTTGTTTGGGGTGGGGGCGGGATGTGGATTTCGAGTGAGATTAGTTTATGATCAGGTCTCACCAATGAGGGATGTACTTCGTGTGGAGCATTTTGTCCCCATGTTTGTGACAATGAGATCTAGTATATTTTCTCCTCTCGTGGGAACAGTGACTAGCTGTTCCATGGCATTTGAATTTATGAACTCCAGGAACCGTTGGGCTAGAAAGTTAGGGCTTGAGTAATGTTCCCAGTCTATATTCGGGTAGTTGAAGTCACCCAATATGATGGTGTTTGGAGATACATTTATACCCTCCAGTGTCTTCAAGAAGGCTGTGTGGGGTTCCTGAGTTTGAGAGGGTGGCCTGTAGCATGCTACAATTTGTAGAGCAGTTTTGCCTATGGTTAGTTGCACCTGGATGGTTTCAAGCTTCATGCGTTGCCACCAACCTGGAGGTGTGAGTATCCTTTATGAATATGGATACACCCCTCCTTTTGTGGAGTGGTCCGGGTTTTGGGGCCGGAACGCATGATATGAGGTAAAACCTAATAGTGCCGGGGTGCTCTCAGGAGCCTTGAACCAGGTTTCAGTTACAGCACAGACATCGATGTTCTCCATACTGAGAAGGGCCTCGAGTGCGTGCATTTTGAGATTTAGACTTCTGGCATTGAGCAGCATTACCCTCAATTTCTTCCCATTTTTGTTTTCTAGGGTGGTAGGTTTAGAATTTGAGCCTTGCCTAAAAAGGCACTATGGGGTGGCAAGAGCCTTAGCCAATATCCGGAATCCCAGGGTGACAGGTGCAAGCCGTCCCTTGAAGCAGCGTGGCTTGTCAAGCATGTCATCCCAGGCAGACAGACACTGGATCCCCTTTGAATGACACCAGACATTAAGCCAATTGTTAAAGCTGATCATCTTGTCTCTATATTGTGGCATCATTCTTGGTGAAGGAAGGATACTGCTCAGGGTTAGGGTCATACCTGCCTGGGCTACATAATCAGAGAGCTCCTCTATGTCTCTTTTCATGTAGTCCAGGGAGGTACGTCTCAGGTCGTTCACACCAGCATGGACAATGACTGTGTCATATTTGTACTTGCCGTGGAATGACCTGAGTGCTTGTGTTATGTGGCGGATTCTAGCGCCCGATAGGCAGCTTACTGTGACCCTCTCCTTGTTCAGCCTGGTGAGTGGGACGTCAGTGTGTCTGACTATGGAGTCACCTATGACAAGTATGTTTGGTGTTGTATTTGGCCTTAAGGGCTGTGACTGCTTTGCACACTGCTTTTGTGGTTTATGTGTTGCTTGTGGGGTGTCTTGAGGTAGCAGTTGTTTGGGTGTCTGCTTTGGAGGCCTCTGCTGTTTAGGTAAATTTTTACTCAGAGCCTCCGAGTATGTCTTTGTGTGTTTATGTGTTTGATTCAGTGGAGTGGTAGCATTATGTGAGGCTGGTTTTGTGGTGTGTGTAGTTGCCTTCTCCTCCTGTCTGGTCTTGCCAGTCCTGAGTTGAGAGAGCTCAGCCTCCAGTTTGGCTAAATAGCTGCATCTCTCGCAAGTATTTGTGTTATGTGGGAGGAGGAGAGGGTTGTCTGTGTACATGAGGCAGTTATAACATTGCCTCAAGATTCCCAGATTCACCAGCTGGACCGGAGAGGAGATTGACAACTGACCTTTGGACATGCTAGAATAATATTGGGAAATCCTTAATTGAAAACAAGGGCCAGTGGGGAGTGAGGGTGTAGTGCTTTTAATTTTTAGTGCTGACTTATATAATTGCTTTAGTGAGCAAGTGCCAGGTAACTTGAGTGCAATGTGTTACAAGTAACTAAATGCAAAAATGACAAACAGTAACTTTCTTTCAAGTGAAACAAGGAAATAAGTACAGTAAGCAATGCAGATATCACTAGTGATCCACAGAAGCGCTGAGAAGTTGCGTATTAGGTGGAATTAGCTTCCAGGGAAATAACAAGCAAACAAACAACCAGCATATAAACAAAGCTAGATTCAGTAGGCCTGGATCTAGTCTATGCTAGAGCAAACAAGGTGAACCAGTTTCAGTATGATACAGTTCAAATATTCAGGCACTATAAACCTTTAACCAGAAAATTCCCAGCTCAGAAGGGCAGAGTCCAGCCTCTTCTCCCACAAGAGTGCAGACCACGAACCTTCTTAATGTAAAATAACTGGCCTGAAGCCCAAGTGCCTAAACCGAACTAATACACTTGGACACTGGGCTCTCAATCAGCAGTTCCCAACTTAGAAGGATGAAAGCTACCTGTCCTGCCACCACAGTGCTTGCCACAAACCTTCCTAATGTAAAACAACTGGTCTGAAGACCAAGTGCTTAATCCAAAAGACTTGAATGATAGCTACACTTTAATCAAGTTACAACCAAGCAGTAATAAATACCATTGAATACTTTAGAGAATGTCTGGATTAGTGCTCAAGTTACACAAACAAAGCTAGATCCGGCAGGCCCGAATCCAGTCTATGCCACAGCAAACAAGGCGCACCAACTTCAGTAAGAAACAGTTCAGATATGCATGCACTATAAGCCTTTAACCAGAAATTCCCAGCTCAGAAGGGCAGAGTCCAGCCTCTCCTCCCACAAGAGTGCAGACCACGAACCCTCTTAATGTAAAATATGCAGTATTGCAGTTCCTGTTTTTATTAGACCAATTTACCTTTAATTTCGATACTGTGTAAAATTTCTCAAAATATTAAATAATTGCCATATAAATTGTAGAGATTCTTAATCAATGCTTTTATATTATGTCTAGTTTGTTATAATTATTTAAACTGCAGGTGTTTTCGTTTTGTTTTTGAAGTTTGTAAAAGTATTGTTCTTAATATGTTTTGTAATAATTTGGAGGTTTTCTCTCCGGGCATCCACTGAAAATGAGCTTCTACCCACTTGGACTTTCCTGGTAATCAAATGCAAATAAATAAATAAAGAGAAATCCTGGTTCCTAGTGTGAATGCCTGAAACCTCCAACTAGAGGAACAGATGGGCTATAGAGCTCCCATCCCAGGAGGAATAAATGAGACAACTGAGCAGTTACTGGAGGGGGCCATGGTTAGATGGTCAGTTGGAGACCAGAACAGAAAAAATGTATCCCTAAGTTTTTTCTCTGTACAAGTGATTCTCTTGATTAAAGATGATTTTGTCAGGGATGCTGTGTTTTAGTTTTCCAAACTGGCAGAGTCAAATGACTGCGCTTAAGCACATTCAGCAACACTCTTATGATGTACATTGCATTGTAATTAAGTCAGAAAGAGAGCCCTGGATAAAAAAAATATATATATGTATTTTTGTGTGTGTGTGTGTGTGTGTGTGTGTGTTGTGCTTGTTACAGCTTGAAACAAGTGTACTTAGACTTAATATAGTGAATTAATTGTATGTGCTCTGGTGTGTTTCATTTAACAGGTATACTAAATTTCATAAGGTGGGCAATTCTGTTTTTTTTCAGACTTTTATTGTACTGTTTAAAACAGTTTAAGGCTCAAAAGTACAATAACTGTTCAAAAATGATATACATCTATATCTAAATACTGTTACATGATGGTGGTTTGAAATGTATGCTATTTCACTAATTAGGATTATGTTTATTTTATAATATAATATTGCATTAGATAACATTTCTCATCTCAGTAATCTTGGGAACCACCTAACAGCAATTACTAGAATAGCAACCTGGTTGTTGTTCCACTGTCCTACGTGGCTTGTACAGTGATATGCCTTGTAATTGTGGATGCCCTTCCACATCACTGTTGTAATATTCATGATAGCTGAGGTCACTTGCCATATATCTGGTCAGTATACCAAAGCCTTTAATTCTTACCAGCACCATATGTCAGACATATGCTCCCGGTGTCAGCAAAAGATGATGTACAGACACTTCATACTTAGAACTTCTTTGCTTCCAGTCTGGGCAACACTGTTGTATATCAATCTGAATGTCCTTCTCTCTGATGGTTATACTGAGCCTTTCACAGACAAGTATCCCATTGAAGTTCCTTTTCTTTTCTTTCATAGTGCATTTTTAGAGTTCGTATCATCAAAGAAAGGGGAATGTCAATGTGGAAAGCAGATTCCCACAAAGATCATCACAAGTGTTTGTTTTGTTTAGGCACTTCGCATGACCATACTTGGTGCACTATTTGTTAGGCATTTGTGCTGTAGACTCTTCTTAGCCATATGTCTTCACTTTCCATTTATCTTGAAAATCAGTTAATCAAGTTGTCGGCCCGGAGTACCATGGTCATATCCTCCTGCCCCAAGGTACTGCCTCCTGTTAAGAAAAATGCTAACAATTTGAAGCCTAGTACTGTAGCTGTCCAGCCTCTTTCTGATGTCTCTCTTGAGGTGGATGATACCCCTTAGGACTGCCTAGTGTTTATGTCAGTTTCCTCGCTGGCATGGAACTGGCTTCTTGCACATCTTCCAAGGCTTTGCAAATGTCCCCTGTAGATGTGCAGGGGAAACAATGGCTTATCATATCTGAAGGGCCCAGGAGGATTCTCCAGATCATAGTTAGAGAGGTGGTGCCTGGTACCCTGATTTAGTTAAAGCACTGGTCTGAGCCACCACGATTTGTTAAAGCCAACACCCCCCTTAAGAAAATACAGAAGTCTAAGCAAATTTCTCCAATTCTCAAAGATCTTCAGAAGGAGTAGCAGAATTTTACCCAGGGCTTGTTTAATGCCCTATTGGCTTTAAGATCACCTCAGGGGGTTTTAGTTTCAGCCCCTATTTGGTATCTAACCCTAAAAGATCTAGGTAGCCTCACTCTTCTTCTAACAATTCCTGGCTTTCATCTCCCAAATGACATTGCCCTTGGACTATGGCTCAGAGGAGAAGGAGTCTTTAAGCCTTGACTCCTTTTTTGAAAGAATTGACATTTGTGGATACAGTGGTCCGCATGCTGTTACATTTTAAATGGGACTGCTCTTAAGTTTCTGATATCCGGAAAAGATATGAGTTGCTGAATTTGGACTACACTAAGCTTTCTGCTGTTCACCCTGTTTTGGCTGCGCTATTAGATACTTTTTCGGCCAGATGCACCTAATTCACAACCTCCTGCTCCTAAAAAGCCCAACCATTTTTATAAAGTCCCTGAGGTTTTCAAGTTGCTGTATAAGTGTCATTCTTCTGATCCTGCTGTGGTTTCTGTTTCTACTGATAAGCCTTCTCAGCTTTTGCCTTCCTGTAAGCTTCTTCCTGCAAACAAGGATATGCTATGGAGATGCAGGGGAAGAAGGTCTATACTTCTGCCACCCTAGTACATCATGACATTAACTATCAAACTCAGATGACCAGATATATTTTATCCCTTTTGTCTCATTTGGGAGGGCTTTTTTCTGATTCTGAGACTACTACCATCGCTGTTTCCTTGGTAGGATCCACATCTCAAGGGGCTGGTCACACCGTTAAGTGTTGTTATGATGCTGATGATGCCTTCTCTAGAACTGCAGTCTGAACCTCTCTCATGAGGTGATATTCTTAACTTCGTCTTCAAGCTGTGACTGGTGACATTATGGCTAAGCGTCTTGATGCTTCCTTTGATAACCAAAGATCTCTTTGTTACTCAAGTGGCAGTTTTATTTAAGACCTTACAGGATCAAGGCAAGGTCATGAAGGACATTAAACACATTTTTGTTGATCACATTCTTAAATTTCAGAGGAATTATCCTGCTAAACTGCATTTGTTCATAGACAGCCTTGCCAGTCCTCCAAAGGTAAGAAAGTTCTTAGGTATGTTTTTTCTAACATACCATTTCAGATGCCTAGACCTCAAAAACCTTCCTTTCAGGACAAATCTGCCTCCATCTTACATTCTGCCTTCCCTTTCCTTTGGCCCGGTTCACTTGTCTCTCAAATTATGTCTCTCCCTGTTTGGCAGCAAATTACTTCAGACTCTTGGGTCCATTCAATCATTTTATTTATTTATTTGCAGTTATTTTACCAGGATAGTCAATTGGGCCTAGAAGAACCCGTTTTTAATGGAGTCCTAGGGAGAAAAACTCCAAAAACAAAACAATTACAACAAGTTTACAATAGAAGTTTTTTTAATAGTAAGTACAACAGTATTAGTATGAAATGCATTAAAACATACAATATCTAATGGAAAAATGACAATCAAAGGTTAGGTTATACTAGCTGCAGATAAAATATTTCATTTACAGAGAAACTTCTGAGATAAAAGGTATCAGCATTTTAAGTTAAGAGTAGGCTGTTTATGCATGGATCGGTTCCTGCTAAAACCATGTATGGAAACAGAGAACAGTGAGATGAAGAGTGGAGAGGAGTTTAAGAGGGGTGGGAGCAGGAGCATTCCCACTGAAAAATTAGGTGTGAGTGGAGTAAGTTTTTGAAGGAAGAGAGGTTTGTGGTGGTACGGATGGATGGAGGCAGTGAGTTCCATTGGCGTGCAAGGCCAAAGGATAGGAGATTTTTGCCTGAGGGACAGTAGGTTTATGGAGTTCTATTAGGTTTTTATTGTTAGTTCTTAGTCTGTCAGGGAGGTGCATTTTGAAGGTTGAGGATAGGGAGGGGCAAAGGGAGGGGGTATAAATAAGTTTATGGGCATGGATAAGTTGAATAAATGAAAGATAATTGGGCAGCTCTAACCAATTTTGTTGATGAAGGGCTAGACAGTGATGGGTTCCAGACTTTTGGCTTGTGGCAAACTTTGCAATTTTGTAATGGCAAGAGGAAAGTTTTGTCTTGAGAGAGGATTGTAGAGTTGTTAGAAGTGCAGTGCCATAAAGAAGAGAAGGCTGAGATATATGTTAGCGAGAATAAACTTAGTAGAAGGAGTAAGGTAACGATTATGGCACTATAGCATGCCAAGTTTTTGATGTTTTTTTTTTATATTTATTTGTAGGTGAGAGGTGCATTTGAGCTGGTCATCAATAGAGTACACCTAGTAGTTTATCCTCAGATACTAATTTGAGAGATGTGTTGCTACAGCATTTGATGGAAAATGAATTATTGTCAGTGATGGTTGTTTTAGTAGTGGTAATTAACATTAGTTTGGTTTTTGAGGCTTTGATTGCCAGGTGATTATCTAGCATCCATTGTTCTGTGGTAGAGAAAGCTTCTTCTGTGAGCTTCATCAGTGTGGGGATGGAGGTTCAGAACAGATTATGGTTGAATCATCGGCATATTGGATGAGTTTTGCATTAGGGATTGAGTGATGGAAATCATTTATAAATATAGTGAAGAGGAGGGGCCCAGTATGGAACCCTAGGGGACTCTATCAAGGCTAGTTCATTGACTGGAAATATCTACCACTACCCCATTTTATCCATTTCTCAACCCCCTTCAGATCAAATTCCCCTTTGTTTCATGGTTGTTGCAGGGTTTACTAGATCCGGGCATGATTCAGCCAACTCAAGAGGCCTTAAGGGGCATAGGGTTTTATTCCAGGATGTTTTTGGTTCCCACAAAGGAGGAATCCTGGAGGCCAGTGCTAAACCATTCCTTTTGGAATACTGTCCTCAAGGTACCCTCCTTCCAGATGCTTTTACTCTAGATCTTATTTCCCCTTTTGGTTCCTCAAGCCATCCTAGTTTCCCTGGATCTGAAGGATGCTTACCTTCATATTCTCATCCACCTTTTCTTCAGGGAATATTTATGTTTCTCTGTTTAATCCTCTACTTTTCAGTTCTCTGCTTTGTTCTTTGGTCTTTCCACAGCCACATGAGTATTCACCAGTCATTCTCTCAAGGAGTACAACTATTTCCTTATCTGGATGATCTGCTCTTTCAGGTTTCCTCTCCTTCCAGACACCTGCAGGACTTGCACTTTAACAAGCCACTATTGTGCAGTCTGGGTATCACCATCATTCCCTGAAAGTCTATCGCATTTTCCTTGGATGCAGGATTCAAACTGTTCCAATGCTGGAATCTCTGCTTGCTCCTAAGATACTGTCTCTAGCATCTTAATTCTGGTCCTTGCTTCCAGTGTCTCTCATGTCTGCCACAGATTTTCTGAGGGTTCTTGGTTTCATGACCTTGAATGACTTTGCCAAACTTCACGAGAAAGTTTCTATGGTACCTGCAGTTGGTGTAGCTTCAGCACTGTCACCCAATAGACTTTCCAATTCCCATGTTTTCTTGTCTAAAACTCAAGATTCAGTGGTAGATTCAACACATATCTCTCAATCTAGGGGTTCCTTTTCAGCCTCCTGCTCCCTCTCAGGAGCTGTGTGGGGTGCTTCAGGCAGTTTGAAGGTTCATGGTGTCTGCCCCCTCATCACTGACTGGATCACATCAACATCAAAGGACTGTGCACTGATCCTTGCTCTTTAGGCCTTCCATTCCCTTTGTTCCCCTTTAAGGGTCTATACAGGCAGGAACAGTCATGTAGCACATCTACAAGTAGGGGGACAAAGGGTTGTATTTTCTTTTCAGATTAACCCTTCATGCTGGGATAAAGCTATCCAAATGCAGCATTTTCCACAGTGGGTTTGCATTTCAACAGGACAAAACCTAGTGGCAAACTCTCTGAGAAGGTCCATGGCACACCCTCATGAATAAATACTTCACAGAAAGATGTTTCTGGACATAGTTCATCAATGGGGTATACCTCAAGTGGATCTCTTTGCCTACCCTCTGCACAGCTTCCTCACTTCTGTTCCAGCACACCAAGTCCTCTGGCTTGGAGGGTGGATGCCATGTCCTTTTCATGGAAGAGGATGTTCCTTTATAATTTCACCCCACTTCCTTTTCTTCCCAGAGTCCTGCACAAGATCAAACAGGGCTCTCAAAAAATCTTGTTGGTGACTCCCTTTTTTCCAAGACAGCACTGGTTCTTCTTACTTTTTTATTTGTACAGGGACAATCATCGCAAGTTGCATCTTCTCACACAAGACAAGGGGTTTATGCTCCACCCTCATCTGTCCACTCTTCAGTTGACACTTTGTATGATAGAGTTTTAATCCCCTTTTGACACCATGTCTCTGAGGAAATGCTTAAGGTTCTACAGAAGGCCAGGAATATTAGTACCAGAAAATCATTTATAATATGTATATATCTATACCTGTATATCTCTCTCTATATATATATATATATATATTTATATCTATATATGTATATGTGTATATATATATATATATATATATATATATATATATATATATATATATATAGATATATATATATCCAGGTGTACGGAAAGGACTAATGCTCGATGACACATTTCCACGAATCGGAAGTGGGTGAGTACAGTTTCGCAAAAGTGCTTTTTCACTGAAAAAGGCACTTTCCTGAATCTGTACTTAAAAAAATGAATGAGGAAATGTCTGTTGCTGAGGTCTTGGCACAGTGGGGATAAGGGAATATTCCCTTTTCCCCACTGTAGCGTGATCTCAGAGTGAGAATATAAAAGTAGGAGGGGTGTGGGGGGATGCAGGGGGGCTTGCTCCCCTGAGTAAATATCATTACTGTTGCTGTTTTTTTTTAATGGTGTTAGTTTTTTTTATTACTTGAGTTTCGCGAAATTTTTTTTTTACTTGAGTTTTGCAAAAGTGCTTTTTCAGTGCAAAAGCACTTTCGTGAAACTGTACTCGGACAATTCTGATTCATGGAAACATGTCGTTGAGTATTAGTCCTAGATCCATTTTCTGTACAGTGTTTTAAACTTCACCAGGATCCCTTCTCAGTTGGGGGTCCCTTTGGTTATCTCTTACTTGTTGAACTGCTACATGCTGGCTTGGCATAATCTTCTGTTAATGCTCACTTGTCTGCCTTTGATTCCACCATTTGGCCTCTCATTTTGAGGTTAAGTATTTCGTGAAAGGTGTCTTCCTCAGAAGGACTCTGAGAAAGCTTATCCCTCCTTCTTGAGATCTTAAATGTTGTTCTTGAAAAATTGACCCAACCTTCCTTTGAACCCAAAACTACTACTTCTCTGCAACATTGAACCTGAAAGACTGCTTTATTAGTTGTCCTCACTTCTGCCAAGAGAGTTTCTGAACTACAAGCCTTGATGGTGGTTTCTCCTTTTTTGATTTTCCATAGGCCTGGACATCTCTGCATACTAATCCTTCTTTTATGCCCAAGGTAATCAATTAGTTGTCCATTAATCAGTCTACACAGCTTCCCTCATTTTTCCCCTTCTCTGCAATCTACTAGTGAGAAGGTCCTACACACCTTGGATCTTCATAGATAGCTCAGGTATTGTTTAGATAAGACAAAGACTATATGTCAGTCTGAACAACCTTTTATTTTGTTTCATTCCAGGAAATTAGTTTTGCCAGTTTCAAAGCAAACTATCTCTTCCTGGATTTCAAATGCTATTTCCTTTTGTTATTCCATTCATGGCGAACAGCTTTCTGCCTCTGTTTTAGCCCATATTGTCAGGGCACTGGCCTCCTCAGGGGCTTTCGTCAAGAGTTCGGACATCAGTTCCAGCCTTAAAGCTGCTACTTAGTCTTCTGTGCACACCTTCACTAAACATTACAAGTTGGATGTCATTTCCAGAGCCAGGATGGGTTTTGCCAGGACTATCCTTCATGGGTTTGTGGAGGATTGCTCCTTGCCTTCCCCCTCCCATTCCTTACAGTAGCTTGTGTACACCTCAATCAGTTATGAGTACTGTACCAATGTAATGGAAGGGCATAGTACAGTTGTGTAAAATGTTAATGTAACAGTAGATGTCCTTCTCTTCAATGTGGCAATGTTCAGTCCTTTCATCCTGCCTGGTTTTCTTCTGTAAAGAACATCTCCTGGCCAAAGGGTCTTTGCTCTTCTCCTTAGGCATCTCCTTTTTCCATGGATAAACATGTCCTCCTTTCTCCTGGGATGGCCTTGTTTTCCTGGGGCACTTCAATTCTGAGTATGAAGCTTCTATACATCATCTTTATACCCTACATTTATTGGAGGTATAGGTCTATGTACAACTCTGATAAGAATTAAAGGCTTTGGCATATTGGCTAGATGTAGGGCTATCCTTGGCAGGAGATCCCATCTGCTAGTAATACTGCAAAGGTGAATGGAAGGATGTATGTTGTTATAGTAAGAATTTACACAACTGTACTTTCTACTGATTTTCAGCCTCTGCTCTAGATTTAAGTTTATTGTCCAAAGATGGCGATAACCAACAGTTTGTTATTTAGCTCTAGGACTGCTTCCTTGCTTACAATAGGCACAGTAATCATTAAGCATGATTACACTATTTAGGATACAGTCCATTTCTGCTCTTGTTCTTATACATTCAAATGTCATGTAGTAATCTCTGGTAACCACTACACATCATCCACATAACAGACTTAATATGCAAACACATGAAAGATGGCCTTTCTTTCCCGTTTCTCTGAACATAACAAAGAGGATGGTGTGATGACCGTGCCCTGGCTCAGCAATCAAGGAGCCTCAATCCTCACCACTAACACCAGGGAAGTCATCTAGTAGAAGAGAAAAGGATAACTAATACATACAGTAAAGTACAATTTCCCTTAAGTGCACACAGAGATCACAGTCAGTCTGGGGATGGCTGCTCCCTTGCTCACCAGATCCCCAATAAGACTCCCCACTGGCATAGCTATAGGATCCAGATCTCAGCCTAGCTGGGCAAGCTAAAACCTGCAGTACCCTTTCTGTCCAACCAATGCTTCATGTCCCTGCCAAGTAGCTGACACACCACACACACACACACTTTGAGATAAGGATTTATACAACTTCACAGACACTCCTGGGAAAGGCTGACACAGATTCTCCAGCTGGGCCCCTTTACCCAGACCATACAGTAGTAATCCCTACCACCACCCAGCTAATAATATCAGCTACTAAAAGGCCCTTAAAAGGGTGTCCAATTATTACTGTGCAATATTATTATCCAATGGTAATGTGACTAACAGTCAAGGCTTACTTTAGAGTGGCCTATTACAATAACTTTTATAAATATGCAATGTACTCTAGAGCTTCTCTCTACACAAACCAGCCACAGGTAGAAGGTTTTAAAAATATTTAATAATAAATAATTAAAACAACAAGACAAAACTACTACACCACAGAGATATCTAAGAGTTCAGAGATCAGACAGAAACATAAAATAATACAGTAGAGCAGGTCTGATTTCAAAGAAAAATACCTAATTAATCTTTACTAGCTTTAACTAGTCCTACAAGAAATTACAGTGCTAAAACTTACATGTGAGCATAGGGCAGAGTGCTGATTAGTTGGATGTCCAAAGTCAAAATGCTCCCAGTCTCTTGTGAGAAAACTGTATTTAAACATTATTAACAAACATGTCTCTAAGGCCCTCCCAAATTACATCATTTTGACACTTAGTCTGGAGTTTTAAGGCCATAAACTGCATTATTTAGCAATCTAACACCTGCTCAGAAACTTACAACAATACAAGGCATTTCACAATTACACGCTAACAGAAACCAGAGCAATAAAGCACCGTCCACATGTAAATTCTGGTCATAAACTTTAACCTTAAAACAATGGGCATGAAACCTTCATCCAGACACACTGGAGCTGAATTCTAACATGAAAGGGTCACAACATGCTTCACTGGGCCAGTAGAGTGCAATATTGTCACATATTTTGCAGTTCCACATTTCACAATATTCTTTTACACTCAAGAAAACATGCCTGTATTTTACATTCATTTACAAATACCAGAATTATATATCAAATTCTATTTAACTAGGTTGGCAGCCTTCGCCCATCTCTCCCCAATCGTCACAGATGGAATAAGATGAAATGGGAACAGCAGTACTGGCAGAGTTCAATACGGTTGTGAGAAACTGATGGAAGAGAAATATGCAGGGTAAGGCTGGAGGGGAGACAATGGAAAAGATGGAGGTTCTAAGGAAGAACTGGGAGGCATAAAATAGAATTGTCAAGGCAGAATGTTTGGAATAGTAATAATAAACTAAAAAAAAATGGCAAAAAATGTCAATATAGAATCAACAAACGGGGATAATTTATATGTGGTATACCCCTATGAGGTTTTAGAGAAAAGAGAGGAGGAAGAAGAAGGGTACATGTTAGAGCCAAGAATATTCACATTTCAGAAGTGTAACTGTCAGTAAAGGAAGAGGTACAAAACAGTGGAGGAATGCAAACTGGTAAATGTAAAAGCAGAGCATAGAGTGGGTTTGCATTTATCTGGTTTCATAAAAAGAGTATAGGATAGGGCAAAAGTAAGACAGCAGAAGAAATTAGAACTGGGCAAAAGATATCTAGCATGGATAGAAATAATGCATTGCAAAACAGCCTTCTGGTGTAAGAAAAGAGAAGACAGTATTATGGCATTGTGGAACATAATAAAGAAATACAAGCTTGGAGGGAAATTAAATCAAGAATATATTATGGTACAGACATCTGTAAAGGAGAGGAGGAAAAATAAAAGAGAGAGAGAGAGATAGTAAAGCCTAAAATAAAGATGGAAGAATTTATAGTTAAGGGTATCAGAATGTAAACAGGAAGCTTAAGCTATAAGGTGTAAAACGAAAGATATGAAAAGGATGAGTAGGGCTTCTGGGAAAGGCTTAGGTATATGAGGACATAAGATATATTTGAACAAGAAATGTATTGAGTTTAGAGATATAATTTATTATATATATTTTTTTCTATTTGTGTAACATTCACTCTGTACTATAATAACCTGCACATCTCTGATTCTGAGAACCTATTAACAATTTCATATCATAGCTCTAATCTGTACAGTTTCCTTAAATTGTCAGTCTTGTTGTATATAACTATATTTTTATGTCTTTTGTAGTTATGAGTTGCAATGTCTATTTGTGGAGCTTTTCTCCCTGGGTCTTCACTGAAAAAGGACTTCAGCTCAGCTGGACCAACCCAGTCAACAAATGTCAAATAATAATTAATAAATAAAATAATATAAAATATACAAAATATTCGATTGCAGTTTGAAGTATTCAATGTTCAGAAGAGGGAATATTGTTTTGTCTTTGCTTTGCTAGCTTCTCTGTGTGGAAGGCTGAAGCACAGTGGGGAATTAGAATCTGCCTCTTCTTCAATGTTGTGAGATCTTGAGTTTGTATATATAATTAGCTGATGGTGTGCGTGGTATGCAGTGGGGGTTGGGGGTGGGGGGTTGCCTTCATGCACAAACAGTGGTATTTTTTGTGCTTTTCTTATTCTGATTTGAACATTTCAAGTGATGCTGTTTAATTCAAGCATTTGAGAGCTCATTTTTTTTCATTAGGTAATCATATATGGGTCTACTTCAACAGACCCAAATGCGTACATTCCTAATGTACAGCACAAAACATCAACAACGTAAATGTCAAAATGTATGCACCCATTCACTGAGCAATAACTGTGGCTCATGCAAAATTAAAATAGAAAATAAAATAAAAAAAACAACCTTTTTGTCCCCTGCACTCTCCATGTGGGGCTGTTAATGATATATACCAGCTCCAAGATCACACAATATCAGGGAAAGGGCATATCCCCCAGTCCTGAGAACTGTGTATTCTTGCACATATGTTGATCATCTGCTTACTTTACCAGAATGTGTCAACTAAACTGATGTCATCAAAAAGTAGATTCAACCAAATTTAATTCCCCACATAGGTAGGCAGATACATGGATGGATAGATAGATATGTGTATGTATTTAGGTGTCTAAAGGATAGGATAGGATAGGATAGGATAGGGATGGCTCCAGGGATCAAAAAGATAAAAAATGACTGCCTTCAGCAAGATGATCTGCATTAATCTAACTTTATGCAGTTAATGTTGTTAAACAGGAATGATGGAAATGAGTGACTGAATACAGGTGACTTCTTCTTTTGGGGAAGGTGGTAGACAGATCCTCAACTTTGCTTACTCCTGGAGAGGCCGGTTGGAATTCACCCACTGCTCATGATCAAGCCTTGTGTCTGGAACTACTAATCAGACCTTTACACTGCACACTGGGAAATCAGCTTGTAAACAGAAGAATGCAGTACCCATGTCCTGACATTTCCTGCAGCTTGATGATTGTGTTCCTATGAGTGCCACTGAGGCACTTTTACATTGAAGAGAGAAATATTTCTGAGTGATGTACATAGGTTATGTTGCACCAAAATGTAACCTGTCTTCCCTATAGCCTGCTTTAGCAAACCTATGCTTTCTGCTGGGGTTGAGAATTGAAGAAATATGACAGTTGAGAATGGTAAAAGAAAATGTTTGTCTGTACAAGTAACATCATTCCACAAAAATACCCTGTATGATAATCTGCCATCCTCTGCCTCACTCCTGCCACCTCTCCATTACTGCCAACATGTCCCATCATGTAGTTGTTCACCTCTTCAAGATAAAATACAATCCATATTTGCTTTACTATCTAGCTAAGAAATTATGTGCTAAATTGAAATTTAATCAAAAATGACTGTATACCTACTTATTCTATACCCAGACTACCAGCCTTTGCAGAGATGTTCATCTAAATCCCAGCACACTGCATCCCCCAGTAAATATTCACATTCCACCAAAACATCCCACTCCTCACACTGCCCCACACTCAAATCCCTTGCCTACTTTTGAATAATTTTAACTTCAGAAGCATTCAAACAAGTTAACCAAATTCCTTGTATGGATCACACTGTAGATACAGAAACATGGCTTAAACATGTTATACAAGATGAGGAGATCCTCCCGCTTGAATAGTGTCATCAAATCAGATGGAAAACATGGTAGCGCAAGCAGAGTGTCAGTATTTTACAAAAGAAAAAAAATATTCAATTGAATACTAAAATCAATTAATTAAAAAAAAATGTCCACACAGCTGGGATTAGAATACCCCAAGTGATATTACTTATACAGCCAGAGATTTTTATTTATTTATTTATTTATTTTTTTTGGCTTTCAACTTCAATCCCCAGGAGACTGTAACACTAGGTGATCTCAACATTGATTGGCAAACCATAGCAAATGAATTTGTCCAAAATGTTATTGACCTGTATGATTTCTGTCAGTTAATCTCCACATGATCTAGATCGAACAAAAACAGTAAGAGATTATCTACAGTGGACTGGATGTGGGCTAATACCCCAACCAACTCCCTCACTAAATTACTCTGACAGCATTGTCAGCCAGTTCAACTTACATTTCATTGATAAGCAAAACAAGGTAGTACCAGTGGAGAAAAAACACGGCTCCTCTTCTTTTCACAGCTTTATTAGTGAGAATGTCACAGAACACCACAACAGCACGAAATTCCACAAAACAGCTCCAAATAAAGCTGTGAAAAGAAGAGGAGCCGTGTTTTTTCTCCACTGGTACTACCTTGTTTTGCTTGTTTGTGACATTTTCGAGTGCTAGCCTCCATTGTTTTTCGGCTACATTTCATTGATGCTGTAACCTTTCTACTAAAACAACAGCCACTGACACTGCCACATGCACTGAACCTACTCAACTCAGCAGTAAACTGTGTTTCCAGCCCATACCTACCTCTACTGCCAAAAGACTTCTCAAGCCAAAAATCTCTATTCTTGCCTAAAATATCCTAAAACTATGTGCATCAAGCTTGAACACTGTAAACCTCCTATATACCCCACATACACATGCTCACTCCATAGAATATTAGTTTAATATTGATTTCATCAAATTGAATATACTGTATGACAACACCCCTGTTGTGCCAAATCAGTAAATGTTTTTTAACAGTAACCGACAGCAGCAGATATAAGCCACTTGTATTTGCATAGGCCTCTTTAACAATCACTTATAGCTGCCTTACTGTGTACAAAACAGATGTGCAATTATGATAAAATGATAATAATAATAATAATAAAAGGTCCAATAATAAAGTATTCCATCTTACTTTGCATGTATGGACAATAGTCTTGCAAATCCAGATTAGAGACCATTTTATTTTTACAAATTACAAGAGGATCAGTTACTTTTATCAGGCAGTTCCCATACCTATCTAACAGTTATGATAAAAATGATGGCCATTTAATGTGTTTCTGCTGTGTCCTTCTCAAACAGTAGCCTCAGATTAATACATTGTTGTAATATACAAATCACATTAATATTGTAAACCCATAATAATAAGCAACAGCAGCAGTCAGTAATTTTCTTTCACAGTCCAGCAATTATAGCTTATTCATCTGTATATACCTCCAATATATGAGACTTATAAAATTAAATAAATGCCTACATATGTGTTCATGAATGAATGAATTGACCCACTCAGCTTATCAAGTCTCAGGGACAAAGGCAAAACTAGAGCAAAATCAGGGGCTGTTGACAGTTAATGGATTCTGTGGAGCTTTGTGGGTGAAATACATTCCTCGAAATGATAGTTAACTCAGTTTTGAAAATCTGTCTCCTGCCAATATCTGGCTGCCTGTCAGTGTCAGAAAACAAAGCACTCACGATACTGCCAATAGAAACTTCACATTTTCAAATATGTTGGCTTCCTGCTCCATCCTGCCCTTGATTTAACAGATTTTTGTCTATCTGGATTGTGGGTGGGACAGAGGTGAAAGCCAGCCAATAAAATGACCAAGTGTACAGCACCTCTCCTTAAGACACTACATTAACTTTATCTTTCTATAGGGGCAGTGCAGGCTGCTTATTTATTTTCTTAAAATAAAATACATGGCAAGGTAAAATAATGCTGCAGTTCTTTGCTTTAAGAAAATAAATACATAATCAAAGGACACCTCTGTCAGAAGTGCGGCATATATGGCTGCCTTGGTCACCTGTGGATAAGAGTGTTCATGCCCAACCCCTCCATTTAAAAGAAAAAAAAATATCAGTGGCCTTAGTCAGGCCTGGTGTGTAGTTAGTTGCTAATAAGTTCATAGGTGTATACTAGGCTAATAACCACTAGGGCCCCTAAATCCCTAGGCACACAACTCAAATATGATGTACAAATTTGATTTATATTTGATTTATAGTGTGAAATTTATTGACCGTCTCTGTCTGTCAAAGATACAGGAACCACACCAAGGATGAATTTCAGATTACCCAACCCTTGGTCCAAGTTATGGTTAAATAGGGATAGGGAGGAAGTCTGCTTCAAATGGATAAGGAGCTTGTTCCAGAGAATGGGAATTCTTTGATAAACATATCTGTCCCTCCAACATGTCTTATTTATGTTGCAAACAAAATGTAGGTCTTTTAATCAAGTAGTTTTGATACTGTCTGTTTTGCAGATGTGCAAAAGATTCATCAAAACATGGTCAAGGGATGCCTTGTATGACAGACATTGATCATCTCTCAGAAATCTTTATGATACAGAATAAACAGACAGGGCTTTGAGGTGATTAGCATAGGATATTGAGTTTTCTCCCTGCATTCTTTTTGTAAGGAACCTTTGTGGATATTCCAGTTGCTGCATATGTCTGGTAAGGTACATACCAAAGGGGGCATTATACTCTATGACGGGCCTGATAAGGGATGAGTACAGTGGTATGATGACCTCTCTGGACCTAGATGCCATGCCTGTACTTATAGGCTGAGCAATATAGAAGGATTTTCTTACTACCTTGGACACATGTTGGTCAAATGTTAGGTTAGTATCTACATGAGTTTCTAGATCCCTGACTACTGAATAAACTTTTAAGGTTTTTTTTTTTTTATTGATGACATAGTTACCGGGGTGGCAGACTTCCCAAAATGTACTATAATGCATTTCTTAATAATGAGTTTAAGCCATGAGTTTAGCACTAAGTGATTGTATTAGACCTTCCTTAAGGGTATTCTTGCCTTTGAGGGATTCAAAGACTACCCCTAGTTTGCAATCATCTGTGAACTTGGTTAACCAAAGGCATTTGTCATTGACATTGACATCTAAGAAGTAGTCGCCAAGCAGGAGTGGACCTAGCACAGAGCCCTTGTGGACTCCACTGGTGACCAGACTCTTTGTTGAGGTGATCTCACTGGTTCTAATCTCCTGGGTACAAACAGTGAGTCAGCTAGCTATCCAGTGTGTTATAAAAGGGTTTATACCTAGTCCTTTAAATTTGTTGACAATGTCCAAGTGAGTGTTGTATGAAATGCCTAAGCCAGATCTAGGTATGCAGTATGTAGCATTTTCCCCTCATCCATCCATTCAAAGCAACATGGTTTGTTAATCAGGTTCTTCCAAGATGATAAATATTGGATTACTATAGAATGACACAAGAAAGATAGCCAGTTGTTGAAATTAATAATGTTTGCTCATATTGTGGCATCATCCTTGGTGATGGCAATATGTTGCTCATTGCCAGTCTTACAGCAGATTGAGACTCATAGTCTGAGAGCTCCATAATGTCTGTCTTCATATAGTCCAGAGAGGTACATCTCAGGTCATTTATACCTACATGGACTAAGATGGAATCCCACTGGTACCTGTGGTGTAATGACTTTAGTGCATGCATGATTTGGCAGATCCTGTCTCCAGATAAACATCCAACAGCTCTCTTCTCCTTGTTCAGACTGGTTAGAGGGGCATCAGTATATATCCAAATGGAGTCCCGTATGATGAGAGTCCTGGTAAGAGTTTTTGCTTGACTTAGGGGCTTAGCGTTTAGGACTCCAATGAGAGTGACAGCATGCGTGGTGTTAGGTGCTGTTTTTTTCTGAGTGCCTTTGGGCTTGCCGAGGTATAGCTTTGACATAGTGTGGTCTAGGTGATCTTTGTTTAGAAAGATCTCTTTTAAGTGCCTCAGCATATGTTAGTCTATGAGTTTGCCGTGTGCTTTGTGAGGTGGGTGTTGTGCGTGTGGTTTCAACAACCTGATGTGGACTTGTATGCAAGAGTTTAGCATAATGTATGGAATAAATGTTTTACGATGGATATATCTTTAGTTTGGCTACCTGTTATGACAGTCTCTCTTTACTGTTTCCCTATTTCTTAAGCATTTATATTATAAGCAGAAGGACTATATTGCTCACTCACATTTATTTTGATCCTGCTAGTCAACCAGTGTAAATTCTATGCCAAACAATGTTCTCTGTAGTCACCAAGTTGCATAATTTCAAGTGGCTATTTTTAAGCATATATACAGCATGTCCCCTCACCCCTACACACAAAGATAGACCTTTCATGCACTACTCTGGTATCAGACTGGCTCAAAGTTGAAAGAACAAATTGAACATAGTAACATGTTTCAATCTGTTGCTATGTGATATATATAAACAGCATGCCACCCAACCTGTACCCTTGAAAGTTAGACACCTGTATATGCATCTGTCATTTCTTTGTGAGGGAAGTAAAGCAATACTGATCACAATAATATATTCCATCTTTTTCTCCTAGACAGTGCACTGCCGATAGGCAAGTTAAATTGACATTCTTTGCATATCTCTGAGGACTGCTATGAGAGTTGTTATTGACCACACCTTCCCCAAACCCCCACACAAGCTACAGCAACTTTCTGTGCAAATCTTTGAGCAAGGCCAGTTTTAGACTTGGTGGAGCTCAGACCAGAGGTCACTACTAAGCCTGTCTTCTAATCCACGTATGCAGTCAGATATGAAGATACTAGGCCCCCAGAATATCTGAGGGTCAAGTTGTTCAGAGATATGTTTTATGCCACATTTTAACTATAATAACTTGTCGGTTTGTTGTCTCTTATTTTTGATCTGTCCCCCACAAATCTTTAGATTTTCTTGTAATATACAAAGGATTACAGGTGGTCAGTAAAGCCAAACGTTACCATTACTTACTTCTTATTGTTCAGAAAATGCACATTGATGAGACACTGATTGTTATTTAACTTTTTAATGAATTAAAGTAATATTTAAAAACTGCTCTCCACCTTCTTTCTGGATTTGTCCACAATTCTTAAAGAAGCTGAGAGGTGTGCTGATATTTATTTTTCAAAGCCAATAAAACACCTGGTGCTCCTATGCTATTTTTTTCTTCTGTAACTAGTAATAAAGGGAGTAGATAAAGCTCCATGCACTACAAACAATTATGATCAGATGACAGATCATAACTTTTTATCATGTGTCTTCAACAAATTTGCTTAGATTCCCCTTTTGAGCTTTGCTTCCAAAATGTATTTCTTGGAATGCATGTTACAAGCACATGCTAAGCTGGTTGTGATCAAACACCCAGTCATAATCATTTATATGTACATAAGATATCTGATGAAATAGTATGTAGATCAGGCTAAGTTACTTCACTCTAAGTCTGAGGTGAAAGTAATAGCAATCAAGTGTGTGTGTGTGTGTGTGTGTGTGTGTGTGTGTGTGTGTGTGTGTGTGTGTGTGTGAGACAGAGAGAGAGAGAGATTTGGCAATAAAATTGTTGCAAGGGGTTCAAACTTGGAAGATGGACAATAGTAATTTTTTATGTTTTATCTTTTTTTTCAAATAGAACAAAACATCATGATGTTTTTTATGTTTCCTCAACAGACTAAAAAGAAAACATCTAAAATAATAAATGTAATGAGTAGTAGTAACACAGATAGATTAATAGGTAAGTACTAGGCTAGCTGCTCTTATGGGACACTTTAAGCCTATAAAATGTCACTCAAGGGTGAGAATCAAACTGTGTAACTTGTGTCTGTGAGGCTAAGAACTTGGCCATTATAACAAACTTTCACCATAGATAACAGTAGTACTGATACAATATATAAAATAAGTAACCTGGTATGAACAGAAATATTCCCTCACCCTGGTCCACTGATATCCTTATAAGTACATCCGTTTTTATCAAGGTTTCATATTCTGTTTAATGCACGACAGAGTACAATCTAGCACAAGTGTTCCAAACAATTCTGAACATCAGTTATATGTTGGTGTGTATATGAGACAATATAGCCCATTCTAAAAGAGTTCACTATATTATCTAATATTTAACTGGTTTCTTCCTTTTAACATTAAAAGCTACAGAATAACTTTATTCTAGTAATCCTAGATGTGTCTGAAGATTACTATATTATGTTACAGGACCAGGCTTCCTGAAGGAAGCTAATTGCCTGTCCTATGGATCTATGATTTATATACATTTGGGGATGATGGAGTAAGCTTTATGAAATGGTATTCATTCCACAATGTCCTCTAATATATAGTCCTGTATTGAGAGAAAAAAAGCACTTTCCCCACTGATATTTCTTTCTTTTTTTTTTGCCATGGTGATACAGTGTAATACACATAACCATCCTTGTCAGTAGGTATACAAATTCCAGCAAAAAAATCTGTTTTATAGCATTACCACTGGATTTCTATTTACTTGCTAAAATAGAGTTTTTGTCTTTAACTGGTTGTATGTGTAGTACGAATTATGCAATTCATTTAGACTGCATGGAAAGGGATACCCCACTTTTCTAATAATGTTATATAAGTTTAGTATGTTTTTTTCCTAGACATAAACCATAATCCCACTTGTAAAGCTCATTAAATAGTCCATCTGGACCTGGCAGTTTATCTTAGTTTTGTTATTTTTAAGCACAGTTAAGTTCAGTAATATTTTTAGCTTTAAACAGACTTAGTGTTCTAAGTCAAACATTTTTCTAGTTCTTATCTCTGTTAACCAATGGATGAGTCTCTCGTTCCCCTCATTTATGTAAAGCAGTTCATAATACAGTTTGAAACTATTCCTAATGGATTCTACCAACACTTCCACTCTTGAATCATCCAATCACCTGGTAAGAAATAAAGCATTCCTCTGTTGTTTGTAGGCCCAGACATTTATTTTAGCATTTTGCTCTCCAAATTGCATCTAATAAATTCTGAGGTATTAAGTTGCTATAATTCACACTTGACCGTACTGCCTTCAAAAAGGAGCCTAACTGCATTGATTTGTGGAAAGCTGCTAGCTTCTCTTCTTTATCTTTAAGTAAGTAAGTCATATTTTACTGGTTCTTACCCTGTTTTGTCATCAACTGTGCTCCGGTTGCAGCTTTAATGGCATCCAACCAAACACCTTCAATTAATTATTTTTCAATTACATTGTATTATATTGTTTGTTTTATATTCATGAGTAGTTTACATTTTACATTTTTTTATCTCCATTTTTAATGCTCCCACCCTCAAATGTTGTATGACCTAATACCCTCTCCTAGATTAAGAGTGAGTTTTACAATGGCATAGTCAGAAATATATCTGTCTATATCTGTATTTTGCATTTTGAAAGAATCATTCTGGAACAAGAAAGTAATCTAGAATGCTTTGTCTTTGGGAATCATTTCTAGACAAGGTGAATTTTTCTCTACTCAAGAAAACCCCTCTAAATATCTACCTGTTCTCTTTCCTCAATCAGTCCTGTAAGCTGCTTCTGTACTTTTGTGGCCTTCTTTCTTGTCAAAAACCTATCAAGATTATCAATCAGGGCCACATTAAAGTACACCCCTTCAGATGAATATAATCTGGCCTTACCATTTTATCCCATTGCTGAAAAAACTCCTGAAAGAGTTCTGGAGAATCTTTATTTGGAGCATATATATTGTTCAGTGTAATCTTCAGACCCTGAATATTACCTTTTCATATAATCTACCTGTCAACATTACCGGTTATTATACATGCTAAATTTCCACGTAGAGATTTATGGAATAACAGGACTACCCCTCTCTCACCCCCAACTGGTTTGTAAACGGCATGTGATTGCAAGAAGGTTTTATACTTTAACTTCCAAGCATCTCTGATTTTTAATTGGGTTTCTTCTATAAGAAATAACCCCCTTCTTCCCTGTACAAGTTTTTGAAAAAAAATGTTTCCTCTTAAAATGGTGAGTACACCTCCCCCAAACAATATTCCAAGATATAAACTAATGTGATAAAAAAATCCTGCCCAATAGAGCTAAAGATTTCTCCCACACCCACCAGCAGTTTTTGTTCAGGTTTCACTGCTGCCCTAGTAGCTTAAACTCCCTTTGGCAGATTTATTAATGTTTGCCTAAGCCTATTGTAGCTTGCCCTGTGTCACATAAATCACTGCAATGACAACATTCATCACTCATACCCTCACTCACCCATTACAAAGGATTTCAAAGTCTTTTTATGATCATATAATTACTAAATTCACATTATCATCCATGCTCTAGAAGGAGAGGGGGGGATAAATCACTTTCTGATTTATAGGGTTTTCCATGGTTATCCAGTTTTCACATTGTGCAGATTTTTTCCTGTAACAAACATTAATGCTGTTATTATAAGAAAGCAGATTGAGATACTTCAGATGTTAAAATGTGGAATAGTACCTCCTCTTAACTTGTTGCTAAGCTTCATAAACAATCATTCTTGAAGCACAAAGAGGCATAATATTGTTACTGCATTACATGGAATATAATGTCTGAATCATTTTCCTGCAATGTTTATGAACTGTTTTGTAAAACAGAGTCATAGGAATTGGAAAAAAATTGTTTAAAAAATTCTTAAATTTCTTTAATAATATAAGGGGAAACTTACAACATTTTTCAACATGCTGAACATGTTAGTGTGATAAAAATAAATGGGCATTAAGACATTACTAAAACAGTTGTACTTAATACTTCTAGTAAAAATGCAGTGTCAGCCTGATTGTCTCTCATCTTTCCAATAGCATATACTCAAAACAATAATATTTCTAAATTCAGGCTGTTAATATTTCTTTTAACACATTTGTAGTGAATAATTTTAAAGACAATCAATTAATATTTTGGTCCCAATTAATGAGCAAATAAAAATACATTCACTAGATTATATATTCTAGGTAAATTTAGACCAATGACTCGATATACAAAACTGCAGATTTGCCTTAGAAAAAAGATTATCTCTAATGCAGCGTTTAGATAAAAAGGAGATTCCTAAACTAATTGAATATCTGATAACAATTTATCAGAATAAACCAGAGAACGGTAGCCTTTCTAGAATTTATAAAAGGAAGAAAATAAGATTAATTTCTATGATGACAAATATTGGGAATACTTTGTAACTATTAATGACTATTATCAAAGTGAGAGTGAGAAGAAAATGATTTTAACATCATCAGTTCAAACCTCAACCTCTTTAAGATGGAGATTATACTCTTGGGAGATTCTACATAGAGCATTTTTCACACTTCAAAAGATACAGTTAATGTTCAGGGAAAAAAAATACTTGTTGGAGATGGGGAATGGATATTATTGCTAATTGGCAACAGATGTTTTATGAGTGTAATATAACCAAACCTTTTTGGAGCAATGTTATTTTTTTTTACCATGATTGATTTAACTTAAACAAGTCATTAATACTTTTTAACACACCCTGTTCTTTGGACAATACTTGCAATGGCAAGAAAAGTGATAAAAAAATTGGAAGACAATTAACACCTCCTATGAAAGAATTCTTTAACATTGCAACTGAAACTTGTCATATGGAAATTTAAACACTAGAATTACTACTTTAAAATCATGGATGAAACTAAAGAGACTGTTGAATAAATGGACAATATTTCAGTTTTGACATATACATATATATCTACTAAGTATGCTTTGTTTCCTTAATGTTTTAGTGGACATCTTGTATACAGTTATTTCTTTATTTGTTGGTCTTTATGGTTATTTGTTGATATATTTTTTGTGTGTGTGTAAATGCAATTCTATATAATAATTCGTATAACAATTTTGTCACTTAATTGAAATTAAAAATAATTATTAAAAAAATGCAGCATCATACTTCAGCCAGTCTATATCCACTAGATACTAAAGAAACAGATTTCCATACTGGCAAACAGCAACAATATCTCTACAAAATCATAAAGAAAATATCCAAACTTCAGTACCCTTCTCACACAGCCTCATAATATCGGTATGTTTATAAATAGTGCCAGACTCTTATGCTTGTCCATACAGTTTATAAGCCTTGTTGAACATTCCTATCAAAACTCTTGTCCATCTGCTCAATGTGTGACAAAGCTTGGATTAATGATTTCCTGTACCTTCTCTTGTCTTAAGTGGTTTAATTTGTCATTGCTTCCTTTTGCCAATAATATTTATCTATTGAATCTGAGTCATTTTCAATTTTTTCTCTACCTTTGTTTTTTTGTGTTTATTCTCATCCTGCTCAGATCCCATAAAAAAAATTCTGTATCTCATAGATGGGCTCTCTAGCTTCTCTTTCAGCCTTGCCCATATTTTATCAGCATAGGAAGCTTGATTATTTGTTAACATTAGCTGGTTACATGCCCAGTACAGTTTCTCGATTCATATCTCCTCTATTTTGCTGTCTAGCTTGTTGTGGTACAGTTTTTGATACGTTACTAATAGAAGCTGTTCTTCTCTGCATTCTTTTGGCCTCCCAGTCCATCTTTTTAATTCTCAGTATCTGCTCCAGACTGCTAGCGTTCAGTTTGTGTTTCCCCTCTAAAGAAGTCTGTTGAAGCTGCTTTTTCCCTGACCTGCTAGGAAGTATCATCATTTATAACTACTAAAACTGATAGATACAAATGCATTGTAGTAAAACCTGCTGGTAAAACAGATCACTTAAATGGGACCAGAATTTTCTCTGTGATAAAGTGCTGGAGAGAGAAATCCTTCACAAATGTAATTGTGTAATATGCCCATTCTATACCTTTAAGCTTTCTGCTCTGTGTATCTAACCATTTATTTGTTGAGAAGGAAGCAAATAACATGAGTACTTGCCCGAGCCTTCCTGCATCTCGGCATCTCTGATTTACTGTGAGAATTCTATTTATTCTGTCAGACAGTTCATGTGGCAGTTTTAAAATCTTTTTTAACACAATAATTATAAAAAAACAAATACTCAATTCCTTTGCGGGTGTGGTTTCTAGTATGTCAATAATGAACACATTATTTCATCTAGAAAGAGTTTTCACATCATTTATTTTCTTTTGTAGTCTAAGTTTTTAGCTAACAAATCAGTTTTTACCTCTTTAAATGTCATTGATTTAACAGTGCTATCCATTTTCATCAATTTCTCCTTCTTGGTTTCTCTTCTTTCCTCCAGTGTTGAGATTCTATGTTCTGCTTTCTTCCTGAAAAGCTGAGACATCACAGCAAGCTGGGGAAGCCTCTTAAATATAAGGAACATTATTTTTTTTTTAGGTTTACTCATTTTAAACTGCTCAATAAATTTTGTAGCAATGATACAGTATTTTTGTTAATAAAATACCAGTTGACTTTCTTACCCAAATAAAATTATCAAGGACGGTGCTAGAGTTTTGGTGGGCCCCAGCAAGATTGAAGGTGGGAACCCTCCCCAGAGGACTTCCATGTTTCATCATGTTGCTGCCACAGCCCCTTCCCTGTTAAGTTCCTGATCACCTGCAAGCTCCCTTTAATGATCATTGTGTACAACATGGCATAAAAATTGTTAGTACACACATACCATTACAGAGTTTTAGTACCACTAGATGTGCTGTAGCAAGGTCTACCCACACTGACTGTCATTGTTGTCACATTACAACAAGCCTCATTGCCACAGCAAGGTAGCCAGTCCCACTGCAGTCCCCCCCCCCCTCCACACACATGCACACACTTTCTCTCTTAGATTGGCATTTAATTAATAGCAATGTTGTTACATTATGACAGCTCTTCATATGGCATCAAGGTAGCCAGGCCCACAGAGTTCCACAAAGGATCCCATACAGGTTCCCACAAGACAGAGACACAGACTCTCAAATAAGACAGAGACAATACTACAAAAACTCTGCAATAAACAGATCCCACAAAAGACAAGAAATGCACTATAGTGAATCTAAGACATACACAAGACTGTGCTACAACAAGGCTGTCACATTCAAAGACACTGACCCAGACAATGCAGACAGAGGAACACAACAGCAACTCGAGAGGCACAAAAGAGACCTATTTATAACTGCATAGATACATACACTGACAGGCACACAGTGGTACAAATACTGACACACACACACACACACACACACACACACAGACACACACGGATGGAGACACAGCAACTTCAAGTGCAATTAATCAAAAGACAGACAACTAGAGACAAGAAAAACACATTACAGAGATGTAAAAAAAACTTGAGAAAGGCATATGGACTACAAATACATAAGACATACTGGAGAAAGCTGTGAAGACTAGATACTGAGACACACAAAAAGCCTCGGGCCTACACAGCTAAACAGGTGAACAAACAAGGGCATACAGATGAAAACACCACACTGATAGATGTTTGCAATGCCTGGACAATGCCATTTATCTCCTGTGTGCATTTAACTCCTCAGCTTACCAGATTGATGCAATTTGTTTTATTCTATTGGATGAGAAGTATAGGGTGCTTTGTATGCTCCAACGTGTGCATGTGTCTTTGCCTCACAATGAATCCTGCTGCTTTTAGCTACATGATGAAGCTGTCGTATGATAAACCTTGCCCCATTTCATGCTCAGCTCAGAGTACAGCTAAGCCAGAAAATATCTCACGACTCAGTGATGACAATTGGTATGGCTTTATCAGATTAATTTTAGACAAGCTGTGTGCTGCTGTAGCCAGTGTAACAGACACTTTCAATTAAATGTGTAGTGCACTACAAGTATTTATACTGATATCTTGTAATTGGTTAAAAAATAAGTTTAACACAGTCATTGGTGAAGCTTCAGTTTCAAGCATTCATGAATTCTTTTCAGTTCATGTCCAAAGTCATAATCATCAAGATTGCGGCGTGTACTTGTCTGGTCTGTCAGTTGTTTTTAGAGAACCTTGCTCTGTTGAATAAAATTGACTTCAGAAACGTCACTTAAAGCTTTAAAATTTGTAAAAAAAAAAATTCAAAAGCCTGATTAAATTCTGAAATCTGTTCAGACCAGTCTCTGTATACAGTGGTATACGTCCAGCAGATCATCAAAAACCCCACCTACATTTTTTCATTCTTTTTGGTCCTGTACTGTTTCATCCTGTCCTCCATATTTGAAAGAAATGCTTCACATTTGTCAATTTTTTTCCTGGAAAGTAGTTTTTCTGCTATCGTGGATGCTTCATTCAAGGCACTTTTTGAAATCTGACCTATCTATAGTTCCTCAGAATGTCCATACTTGAAGTCAGAAATTTGACTCATGCTGAAATCTCAACCACTGAACTCTGCATCACTTTGCTTGCATGATTTACCTTTGTCAGAACATCATACCAATTCACTAAACATACAATAAAATGGTAGGACACAAGTTCCTAGAGTCAGTTTGCTTGTTGATATGTTGCTTCATCACTTATCTGTAAAGACCCTCCTGTCTCGTATAATGCTTCCATGACTCCCTTCAGGTGAAACTGTACAGCCTTGATGGAGTCTATCCTGCATTCACAGTGAGTCTCTGACATTGGCTTTCCAATGAAGGTGAGGTATGTTCTCAACATTTGCCATTGTATGTTGACTCTGTGCAGAGAATGTAAATGTTCTGCAAACATCCAAAGAAAGACACTGCCTTTAGCAGTGAAAGTGCTCTAACATTAACTATCAGGTTTAAATTGTGGTAGGTACATGGCACATAAAATACCCTTGAATTCATCTGTTTTATTTTAGTTTGCACTCCAACTTGTTTCCCTTTCATATTGTTGCTGTGATATCCTTCACCTCAACAGTCATTACTAGCTAAGTGATGATGTTGCAGAGTTTGAAGAAGTGCATCTGTGAGTCCTGATCCATTCATATAATTCACAGACACAAATCTCAAATAGGTTTCCTCAAGTGTAGCTGCAATCCTTGCATTGTCTACATATTGGCTCATAACAGTTATATGCTGTTGAATGCTGGTGTCTGCAGTGAAATTAGGAAACACAGAGAAATACCTGATGTTTCTTACCTTCCTTACAGTGATCCATAGAATAGCATCTGAGATCATCTGGTTAGCTTAGTTGAGTATGTCTTTCAAAAGGTAATGATCCATCACATTCATCCACAATGGAATCAAAGTATGACAAAAGCTGCACTTGACGTATAATGTTGTCATTGCCATGGGTGTATCGTACAGCACTTGTCCTGCTCACTGTCATATTCCATTCTGCCAGGTATTAAACCAAAGTTACAAGGATCATATTACATCATGCTAGTGACTTATTTCTTTATTAATCACAACTTGTCTCTTGTCACTCACTGTCTGCCCTCTCTTTAGTCTACTGTCTAGTTCTTCCACTTGACCATGCATGTTGCATGCTCTTGTACTCAGTCACGACATTTAAAGTTTTGGATATGTCTCTCTCCAGTCTCCATAACCACTTGACTAGAGAATACAGTGGGGAGTTGACTATGTACTCAGAGCAGCGCACTTCTCCCTTTCACCTCGCTGAAGTAGCATTTCAGGTTTAGTTGGATATCTGGCCAGCTTTCAACCGTGGAAATTGGAATGAGGAAACGTTTTAGTTAAACACAATCTTGTTAGATTTCAGATGGTTGTACTCAGTCCTTGTTAGGTGTCTTTGAAGAGGATACAGCAGCCATATCCAACTATACCCATCAACTGTATCAAGCCATGGAGCAAATTTATAATGCTCAGAAACAGTGGAAATGTGTTGCAAGCATATTCATGTATCTGAACTGGGAGAAGTAGCTGCTGTTTTTGTTTGCTTGGAGTACGTTTATTGGACTATTCCCTTGCTTGTTTCCTAGGAACACTAAAGGAATACTTTTGTAATTCAAATGAAATCGGAGACAGAACAAATACCAGGTCGCAGTGAGAAGAATGAATTAAGTGCAGCAACACATCTCACTTCTAAAATCCTGAAGGAATATGAAAAGCAGTTTTATTCTGCCTCTCTACCTTCTCTGTTCTGCCTACTGGCCCTACCCTCCAGGATAACGAAGAATAGTCACAATATCTATTTTTCTGCCTGATTGACTTACTTCCCAAACAGGAAAGTCTCCCCAAAGTGACAGGAAAGGAATTTCAAGAAAGTATGTTATATGGAACTAATTCTAATGTAATTTGACTGTAACATTACTCTAACACTTACTAGGAGCTAGGATAGGACTCCGGCCTGTGAAGCCTGCAGCCAAACCCCCTATATCTACCTCATCCCATCTCAGCCTTTCCTTTACCTTTCTAACCCCTAGAGTAATTTCCTCTCCCCACATATTTTGGCCACTAGATAGCAGTCTTTACCCACCTATTACCTCTCCTCTCCAAATTTTCTCACCATAACATCTCGCTAGTTCCTTTTTTCACACTCTTTTTTCTCAAACTGTTTAATAATTAGTACTACCTACCTCTGACTTTATCCTATCCCCCCAACACAGTCCCCTAAGCACACCTCTAACCAAGCCTGATTCACCCTCTGTACTTACCTTCACCTAACAGATATTTTTTTTTTATCACTATCTGTCCTGCCGACTTTCTTTCTTTGGGTCTCCTCTGTGCTACTCCTCCTATATACAACTAAGTCTACCTAACTACATTCATCTTCCCTGCCACTTAATTTTACCTTTCTGCCCACCTAATCTCACTTCACTATTGCCCTTCTCTTGTTTTCCCTGCTCCTGTCCTCCAAACCAGCCTAGTAGATCTGCTCAAATGTCCTTATATTTGATTTCGCTATCTAAGCTTTGCTAAGTTTGGTCTTCCGCCTTGCAGTTCCTCTCACTCACCTACCCCCTACCCTTTTCCCTACCTACATCTGCCCTTACCTTTCATAAGGTCTAATTTTCCCCAGGGTGCCATCTTCAAACCCCTGATTTTGCTCGTGGCTGCTGTGCGTTCCTGGCTTGCTATCCCTTGCATTCCTGTAAGTACGAGACGCTTATTTATTTATTTTTTTTCCAAAAGTTGTGCTACAAATTATTTCTAGAACTGGAAAATCTTTGCCTGCCCTGTGAATAACTGTGTGTTAAGAGTTGTTTTTATAGTATATGTACCTCCTGAGTGTATTTTTAAACTGCATACTAGCATGTTTATTCTAATATTTGCTAAAGACATTTGTTAGCTGAACTTGCGTGTTTTTTTTTTTTTACTACCTGTATGTGTACTGTGCTTGGTACTGACTTTGCTAGACGAGGAATTTATTGAAAAGGTGATACAATTCCCTTGTAATCCTCCTTGACACTGTACCACCTGGGAATCACAGTGTGTCCTAAGAGTTGTTTTTATAGTATATGTACCTCCCGAATGTATTATTAAACTGCAGAAACTACTGTTTGTTACTGCTGCTGTTGCTAGACGCGGTAGTTGTTTGAAATGGTGATGCGATTGCTTTATAATCCTCCTCGACATTGTACCATTGCCTGCAAATATACTCTAAGCTCTTAGCTCACTTGCCATAGCGTTAAGGTTTTATCAGGCTACAGAGCTTTCAAACAACTAAGTGGTGTCATTTTCCAAGAAACTAACCACTTCCACATGGTAGCTGACCTAATCAGTACCTGTGCCAGTCCCCTTGAGGCTCATTTTTTTTTTACGCTTTAGTAGATCATTTTCATTCTTTTAAAACCTAACACTAGTACAGCTCTAGGCAAAGCTCCTACATCTATGGACATAGCCTCGTGTGTTGTAGTTTCGCTCACCAGCCGTTTTTGGCATAAATTGAGCAATTTTTGTCCCTACATTAATGTAATCAGTTGTATTTTTTTCTGCAGCCCAACTACTCCCACATTGCTGCTTATAAGGTAGCACCTATTTTTTACCCCTAGAAGTGTCTATCTCTGTGTAATTTTATTTTGCAATGTTAACTCAGTCCCATCCATACTGTGGCTAACTAGGCTGTGCTCTTCTGCTTACCAGACACACAAACAGCGTTTTAGTATTCTACTCCTCTCTGGAGGATTGTGCACCAACACCTTGCTCATAGGGTTTCAAACAATCCCCCTCTACCCCAGTTTAGAATACTTATTCTGCCTATACCCTACCCAACTGTTTTGTGAATGCTATTACTGTACTGTTAGCTGTATTTGTGGGTATATAACGATGTGTAAAGCTAAGAATTTTTTTCTGTGATACTTAGCTAATCAGTAAACTTTGTATCTTTAATAGCATCTGTTACTATGGCTATGCATAATGTAAAGTGTTTTTAAGGACTACTTGTGTAGAGTATGATAACTGAAGTATGTATTGTTTATATCTAGACTCTCTGCTAGTCTTATCAGTTTTATGTGTATTCTCCTAAATAGCTGATTGAACTGTTAATCTCTGTTTGCTTATACCTGCATTTTAATTACAATTATCTCCTCCCGTTATATTTTTCCCCAGTTTTATTCTGCCTCTCTACCTACTCTGTTCTGCCTACTGGCCCTACCTTCCAGGACAACTAAGAACAGTCACAATATCTATTTTTCTCCCAGATTGACTTACTTCCCAAACAGGAAAGCCTCCCCAAAGTGACAGGAAAGGAATTTCAAGAAATTTTATTCTGCCTCTCTGCCTACACTGTTCTTCCTACTGCCCCTGCCGTCCAGGACAACTAAGAACAGTCACAATATCTATTTTTCTTCCAGACTGACTTACTTCCCAAACAGGAAAGTCTCCCTGAAGTGACAGGAAAGGGATTTCAAGAAAGTATGTTATATGGAACTAATTCTAATGTAATTTGACTGTAACATTACTCTAACACTTACTAGGAGCCAGGACAGGACTCCGGCCTGTGACACCTGCCAAACCCCCTATATCTACCTCATCCCATCTCATCCTTTCCTTTACCTTTCTAACCCCTAGAGTAATTTCCTCACCCCACATATTTTGGCCACTAGAAAACAGTCTTTACCCACCTATTACCTATCCTCTCCAAATTCTCTCACCATAACATCTCGCTAGTTCCTTTTTCACCCTCTTTTTTCTCAAACTGCTTGCTAATTAGTACTACCTACCTCTGACTTTATCCTATCCCCCCAACAAAGTCCCCTAAGCACACCTCTAACCAAGCCTGCTTCACCCTCTGTACTTACCTTCACCTTACAGATGGTTTTGTTTATTACTATCTGTCCTGCCAACTTTATTTCCTTGGGTCTACCAGCTCCGTTCACCCTGCGGGCTCACTTCATTCCCCTACCCTACCCCCAAATCTCACCCACCCCCAATACACCTGACCTTATACTTCCCTAGCCATACCCCTAACACTAGACAACCAATCAACCACTTAGATTGCTCTTATCAATTTACAATTTTTGGCACCTATTTTTAACCCAGTCTATTCAACAGATAACTGTCCCTCTCTCACCCCACCACATAACTGTTTTTCAATTCAGCCAGCTATCTTACCCTCCTCTTCCCTTCACCCCCTCACTATATATAGCCACTGCTGGTCAACACATCTTAACATTCTTCTCCTATCCACAGGGCTAACCTTTCTATTGATATCTCATGACCTGACTTGTTATGAATCCCTAACCTTTGCTACATTTCAACACCCCCTAAGACAAACAAGCCCCCCCTCACTCCTATAACCTCTCTAACTCACAGTAACATAACATCTTCTCCATCCTACCTTCTTCCACAGTTTCATAGACTATCCCATATTAAATATCACCAACTGAGAAAAGCTGACCCTTCTCTCTGTAAACTTATCAAACTATCATTTAACCCTCAAAATTGTTTACTATTGCATGGTGACATCCACCAAAACCCAGGTCCTAACTATACCACCCTTAATACTTCTTCAGCAAATATTTCTACTCCTCTCTCACTCCCAAAAAAGCCAGACTCTCTATTTATATGTCACCTCAATATATGCAGTTTAAATAATAAAATAACCCAGCTACATGCCCTATTAGACACCTACTCCTTTGACATCTTTTGCCTTACTGAAACTTGGCTTAAATCCACAACTAAAGACAATAATATTGTCCCACTAGGCTATAACATTATCAGATATGACCAGCTAGACAAAAAGGGTGGTGGGGTAGCAATTCTCTTCAAATCTGAATTGAAGGTTACAGCACTAGATACTCATCCACCGCCACCACCTAATAATGCTGAAATTCTAACCTCTAAGCTCCAAATTAATACAAAAAAACGATATATATTATTTGCTCATATACCCCCAGGTAATAACATCAGTACTCTTGAAAATACCCTTAGCTGGCTTTCCATGTCCCTACCACAAGAAACCATACTCCTTGGTGATTTCAGTATTGATTGGAATGGATGTACCATTCCCAATCCAACTACTCATATAATCCTCTTTGGCTTCCAGCAAACCATTACCTTCCCTACCAGAACCAACAAACCGAGCAAGAAACAAACCATATTAGATTGGATACTAGTTAATAGAAACCCCCATGCCTATAAAACAGGTATACTCCCAGGTGACATAAGTGACCGTTCTCCTACTTTCATTACTATGCAAAAGACCCACTTTCACAATCAACCAGCATTTATAACTACCAGAAACAAGATAGGCATCAACCCATATAACATCCAAGCTGAGCTCAAAGCCTGCAATTGGTCACCCCCTAAAATACCTACCTCTTGACGATGCAGATTCTTTCTTTAACAAAAAAATTTTGCAAATCCTAGACCACCATGCTCCCACCTGCACTGTTAGAAGTAAAAACAAACCAGCTCCCTGGTTCTGCAAAGACACCAGGCTTAACATTCGACTAAGAAATAAACTCTGGTCCAAATGGAGAAAAACTAAAAACCCAATTGACCACTTTAACTTTAGAAAACTTTGTAATACTGCAAAAAATCTATATTCCTTGACAAAACAAACTAGTACCTCAAACTCCAACAGACTCAACAGCAAAACCCACAAATGTTCTGGTCAGGAATTAATAAACTACTCCACCCAGGACAGCCCAAAACACCCACCCCTTCAAACTTAACTAAAACTTCTAACCAAATTGCTGACACCTTTAATAAATTTTTCTCTGAAACAGTTCAATCACCAGCTAATACCTTACCGCCTGCTACCACCTCCAACCTCTCCTCACTACCCAACTTGCCCCAGGCACTTAACCTCCAGCCTGTTCCAACATCTCTCATACACTCCTTACTTCTCAAACTTAAGCCATGTACACCATCAGCTGACCTCCTCCCAGCTGAATACCTGCAAGTTGCAGCTGGTGTACTCACCTACCCTATTTCTATCTTAATAAACAGAACCATTTCGGAATCCTGTGTCCCATCCATCTGGAAAGGCTCACATATTATACCTTTGCATAAGGGTGGTACCTCCAATGACTTATCAAACTTCTGCCCCATAGCCCTTCTCTCTCCTCTAGCTAAAATTATGGAGAGATGTATCCACCATTAGCTACTGCATCATCTCCTCCAAAATGAGCTACTAGTGGACTGCCAGCATTGCTTCAGACCTTACCATAGTACTCAACTGCTCATCTATCCTTTACAGACTGTATTAATAAAAATAGGAATACTAACCAGCTATCTTCTGCCCTTTTCATAGACCTCTCAAAGGCCTTTGATATGGTTAAACCGCCAACTATTGACAGAGATACTTAAATCACTTTCTCTTGATTCTAAATTACTACAATGGTTCTAATCCTATCTGGAAAACAGAAAACAAGCAGCCCTGTGGGATAATAAACTATCTTCTCAGCTTCCAGTCACCCTTGGAGTTCCACAAGGATCTATTCTTGGACCACTCCTTTTTACTATTTTCATTAATGATCTGAAAACTTCCCTTCCCCAAGCTATGTGCATACAATATGCCGATGATTCAACTCTGATATGTGCTGCATCTTCCCAAGCAGAACTACAATCCAATACAAAAACAGTCTTTACCCAAGTAGAAAACTGGTTCCATCAAAGATATCTCCTCTTTAACCCAAAAAAACTAAATTATTACTTTTTACTCCTACACAAAAATCCCCCCTATAAATCTCATAATTACATCAAATAATGGCACATAAATTGCTCCCAACATCACCATGAAACTCCTGGGTATAACTATTGACAACAATCTCAACTATAACACACACATAAACGCAACTTTTAAATGAGTTAATAGAAAACTTGGATTCCTTTATAAAATCAAGCCCTTTCTCACAGCCTCAGCTAAGATTTCCATTACTAAGACCCACCTCATTTCAACCCTTTTCTACGCCTCCCCTATCTATACTAACTTATCCAAAAGCAACCTGCATAAACTAGCAACCTCCTACAACAACATAGCCAAATTTGCCACAGGTGCCCCCCCTTTCATACCCACCACTGCCAGAATCTTAAACGTCTAGGATGGCTGGAAATTCACAACCAAATACTTTTCTAGCAACTCATTTTTATCCACAAGATTGTACATCATCCTATAAATACCCCCATACTCTGTAACCTCTTTAACTCCTATAAAAATTTATCAATTACAAGATCCACAAAAAAGCTACAAGTAGCCGCCATAAAATCCAACAACAAGTCCGGTGACTGCCTGTTCTCAAATACTGTTGGCAATACTTGGAACAAACTTCCAAGAGAAATAACATCCCTGACTTCCACCAACCTTTTCAAGAAACAATTGAAAATCCTCATTAAAAACCAATGGCTCTGCCCCTGCTCTAATCCTGACTGATACTAATTCTCCTATTTGTCTAATTACCTCTCAACTAAAAACTTTTTATGATATTTTCTCTATGCTTCACATTGTCCTTGAATCAGAAATTTTAGTTGTCTGACTGCTTTTTGACTGCCTTGCAGTTCTGAGGAAAGTAATGTACAGTAAATACTTTTTTGTTATTTTTTTTTCTTAACACAAATGTAATATAACAATCTATCTTCTATGTGTAACCTAAAACTGATTTTTAAAAGTTTTGCTAAGCTGTTGCTATACTTATGTAATTTGTCTATGTTGTACCTCTGTTTTTATGACTCTATGTATGTATAAAATTTTTTGTCTCAGAGCTTTTCTCCTCAGGCCTCTACTGAAAATGAACATATATCCAGTTAGACTAGCCCGGTCAACAAATGTAAAATAAATAAATAAATAAAATATGGTACAATGTCCAAATAATTTGCATGGAAAACAAGTCATCCCTCTGCACAAAGGTGGGACATCTATGGACCTGAGTAACTACTGACACATGGTTCTGAGACATGGCAAAAATTATCATGGAAATAATAAACACTGGCATAGGAAACCTTCAGACACTGGATCCAACCCAGTTTGATTTCCATAAGGGAAGGTCATGCCTATTGAATGTGGTGGAATTCTTCGAGAAGGTCACAAAAGCAATGGGCATGGGAAAAACAGTACATGCTTCCCACCTTGACTTGGCCAAAGCATTTAATACAAAACTCCATGTGACATCCCTACTCTGGACCAGTAATCAAGGAACCTGAGTCCTCACCAGTGACACTAGAGAGGGATGTTCTCTTTAAATACAAATGGATACACTCATTATTAGCTGATGTAAACCTCTCTGCATCAAGCAGAATTTCCCTTAAAAGCTCAGGGAACACACTCAGCCAAGGTCTGGATTTTTCTCTCTGTCTCTCCCCAGGTCCATAATAAGGCTCCCCACTGGCACACTTTCAGAGTTAAGTCCTCAGCCGAGTGCACATGCCAAGTCATCCACCACAGTCTCGGTGAAATCAGTGCTTCATGTCCCTGCCCAAGTAGCTGACAAACACACTCTCTGAGATTTAATTTTCATATACACACACACCTGGGAAAGGCTGAACAGATTAACCACTGTACCAACCTTGCCCAAACTATAAGGTAGAGTCACTGAAACCAGTCAGTTAACAAATGCTCTTAAATGCATTTCTAAACATATGGAGTGAAATTAATATTAATACAAATGATAATGCTGACCAAACAGTTTTCAGGAGTGGCCAGAATTATCACCGAATATATAAGTACAAATACTCTCAAAACTTATATATTTGTTAAAATTGTCCAGCCATAATGAAAAGTTTAAATATATTTAATAATAAATAATAAAAGAAATGAAAATACTAAATATCTATTTACAGTAAACACCAGAGTTTTAGTCACAGGAAATATTAAAAATAACACGGAAAGTTTCACACAGATACAGAAAAACAGTATTTAGCTAATCTCACTATCTATTCCTGATTGACTAAACAAATTACTGTCCCCTAGTTAAGTTACTTACTACTGCAAGGCAAGGTGATGTGGGTGAGGGGCTTACTAGTCAGGTTATCAAGATCAGACTGACCCTGAGACTTCAGTCTCCTCTAATATTAAGACATTATTTTTGAACAGGATGACATCACATACATCTGGTCATCTGACTTCTGATTCCCACACTATTAACAACACTACAAGCTGCTAGGGTTTAGCACCTTTGTGCTACCATACATATCTGGAGTTTCTAAGATCTGTTGCAGCATCTGAAGTCATAAAACAATAAAACCATTTTGTTCTTCCTACAGTAGCTACAACCTGTTTTATAGCACAGATATTGTGCCTCTGGCTTCATTCAACACTGTGGGATAACATCTTTATGGCTTAACCCATAAAGTAATTTAATTTGAGATATATTGTAAAGTTTGAGATTAGCCTCTTCTCTTCCAGTCCTCTGTTAAAATGTATAGATTTAATTCATTTACAATGATACATGTACATTTCTTTTCCTTCCAGCAGGGCACACTGTTGATAGATTTTAACACAAGGCACACCTCACAAATATATTTTTAGCACAAGCATCTGTACAAGTCAGTTTGATATACAAATGACATATAATTATTTACAAAATTCCAGCTAGCTGTGCTGGCATATGTTACACATCCACTTAGGCATTAAAGATAAAGCCACAAAATTAGGTATAAACCCCTATGTCACACACTGAATAGCCAGCTGGCTCACAGACAAGACCCAAGAAGTTAGGATAAGGGAGTCAACCTTCTCAAAGAGGACTGTCACTAGTGGAGTCCATCAAGGCTTGGTGCTGAGGCCACTGCTTTTTTGCCATCTACTTCTCTGAAGTCAAGGACAATGTTAATGGCCCCTGGCTCACCAAATTTGCAGACAATTGCAATCCAGGCATAGTCATAAAATCACCAGATATAGCAAATATCATACAAGAAGGCCAGATATAGGCTAATACACATAACTGGTGGCAGAACCATGATTTTAAACCTCATTGTCAAGAAATATATAATTGTATCCTTTAGGAAGATGGCTACCAAAGGAATCTACCACCTTGATATTATATCACTAAGAGTAGAGCCAGTGCCCAAGCTTTTGGGAGCTCATGTAGACAGTAACCTGGCCTTTGACAATCATGTGTCTGTAGACGTAAAGAAACCAGTCTATGTTTTGTAACTTATAAGCAAGGGTTTGTCATGTAGGTCAATGGATGTCATTGTTCTGCTGTACTTTGCCCTCAACAGGCCAGTCATTAAGCATAATGACCTCTTCAATATGTACCTGACCAGGAATATGCCACAACTATTATTTATTTATTTATTTGCATTTCTTTACCGGGATGGTCCACTGGGCCAAAAAGTGTCTATTTTCAGCGGATGCCCGGGAGAAAAGCTCCACATACAAAATAAATTTAAATACAATCACATTTTCTACACACATAGATAACTTAAAAAAAAAAAAAAAAAAGACAATCTTGTCATAAATTTCTAGCTAGAATAACAAAGGGAGTATACATTATATACAAAATATACAAAGTACAATATATCATCTGCTTTGGATACTGTAGAGTAAAGACAGCAAGAGATAGTTGCATAACTGTTAAGCAGAAAAAGTTAGTGAGATCAGGTGGGAGAAGATGCTCTGTGGTCGTAGCCACATGTGCATTGCCATAGGGCTAAGAAACGCTGTTTTAGAGACTTTTTGAAGGATATGTGATTGGAAATAGTCCTGATAGAGCTGGGTAGGGAATTCCAAGTTTTAGCAATGGTACATGAATAGAGAGATTGATCAACTGCTAGAATGGGTATTTGTGCTTTTAGAAGGAATTGATTTTCAGATCTGAGTTGTTGTGAGGGCTTATGGAGAGTAAAAAGGGAGGTGAGGGATGGACAATTGGAAGGTTTGGTAATGATATTGTGAGCTGTGGTTAACTGCAAGTAGGTTAGGTGATGGGGAAGTTCGAGCTATTTTAGTTTGCATAGGGAGATGCAGTGATGGGAGGAGTAAGTTTCGTTGGTAGTAAACTTGGTAAACTTGTTGTAACAGGACTCGATCTTGGATTTTAGTGAACAAATGGGCACTATATAAAAGTGAAGGAAGTAAACAGGATAGTGCAAGGGTTTGTCTAGTTGTAAGTGTGAGGTACAATTTATGCTTATAGAGGGTACCTAGTTTCTAATTTTTTTTTTTTTTTTTGATGCGGTTTTGGATGTGTAGATCAAAGGTTAAGTGTTCAGCTATTATAACTCGTAAAAGTTTAGTTTGTGATACTGCTCTAATGCAGGTTTTGTTTTGTGAATAGATATTAAAATCTGCTCTACTTAGGGGGTGATTTTTTGGGGGGGTGAATAGAAACAGGTTAGTTTTGCTGGGGTTAAGGGTAGATGGTTGTTATTCATCCATTCTTCAGTGATTCAGAAAGCATGCTGGGTCATAGCTAGGAGTTCATCAGCAGAGTCAGCAATGCAGATAATGGTCGAGTCATCTGCGCGCTGTATTACAGGGTTTAGGGGGAGGATGGATTGGAAGTTATTAATGAATACGCTAAAAAGGAGAGGTCCCAATTTGGATCCTTGGGGAACTCCTATGTCTATATTGAGGAATGGTGAGAAAGAGTGGAGCTATTTAATGACTTGTTGTCTGTTAGCTAGATAATCAGAAAAACAGTTAAGAGTGGGGGGGGGTTGACATTCTCAGATTGGATAGCTTTGCCAGGAGTAAGGGGTGGGGTATGGTATTGAAGGCTTTGGAGAGGTCCAGAATGAGAGAGGAGGCAATTTTTCCAGTGTCCCTTGCTTGGGTAACAGTGTCCATGAATGATAGCAGTGCATTGGTGGTACTGTGATATGGGCAGAATCCATGTTGGGATGGGGATAATATCTTATTTTCTGTTAGGAAATTTAGGAGCTGAGTGTGGATGCATTTCTCCATGATTTTGGATAGTGGGGAGAGTATTGCAATTGGCTGGAAATTGGTGAAATCTATGTTAGGGCCACCTTTGTGAAATAGGAGTAGGTAGCCTTGTTTCCAGATTACAGGCACATGATATTCTTGGAGGGATCTGTTGATTAATATGATAATGGGGTAGGTTATAGATTTGGCTGACATTTGTAAGTAATCTGGGGGTAGATTATCTGGAGCAGTTGCATAGGGTTTTAATTTGAGTAGTAATTTGTGAATGGTAGCTGTGGGGATAGGGGAGAAAGCAAAGCAAGAATTTGGGTGGTTGTGTGAAGGTTTTATGAGTGTGTGTTAGCTAGCTTTAACATTTGTTTATGGGAAGGTGGCAGAGCGTTTGTAGATGGTATCTATGAAGTGTGTGTTGAAGAGGGTTGGTATTTCATTGGGGGGATTTGGATGTGGGCATGGGTTGTTTTTGCTACCTGGATGCAGTAAACTAGAGATGGTACCCCAAAATATCTTAGACTTTTCTGTTTTGGTTTTGGGATGTGAGGTGTAAGTTTTTCTTATCTCTGAATATGAAGTGTTTGGCTTAATTTCAGAGTTGTTTAAATTCTAAAAGGTGAGAAGGATTTTTGGTTTTATGCCAGAGTTTCCATCCTCTATCTCTGTTTGTCATAAGTTTTTTGTGGCTCTAGTTAGCCAGTTAGCATGACTGGTTTTGATTCACTCGTAGAATTGCTAAGTTATTTAGAATATTTAAGAATGTAGTATTGAAGAGCTCAACTGCCTTGTCTAAGGGTAGCACTTTTAGTGCACTCTATTTGTAGGAGGGTGTTGTTTACAGTTTCTGGGCTGAATTTAGATAGTTTCCTGGTTAGTTTATACTTGTGGGTATTGCGGGTGGGGGAGTATTTCCAAAGGATATAAACAGGTAGGTGATCACTTATGGTTTGAGGTAATGTGCCTGTGGCTGAAATTTTACTTGGGTCAAACACTAGAATCCAATCTAGTGCAGAGCCATTGTTTTTCATTTTGTTTGGTCTGGTAATATCTGTTACTACTTGGGTGTAGGAGAACAGGTTTATGTTGGAGGTGGACTGTATTTTGATAAATTCTACCCAATCAATTTTAACGTCACCTAGGATGATTGTTTCATTTTACATAGTTTTAGATGTCCAGGTAAGGATCTTTTCTAGTATAGAAATGTTATTTCCAGGGGGGAATGTAGAGATTGACTATACAGATTTTTTAGTCTTATTTAATTGGAGATTTCCAATGAGAATTTCTGCAGATTCTAATTGAGGTATGGGTCTAGAGTACAGGATGTTGGGGTGGTTAGTATAGAGTATGGCAATGCCACCTCCTTTTTTATGTGGCCTGTCAGATCAAAGATAGTTGTAGTCTGGTGGGAGAAATTCGGTGTCTTTTATGTAAGGTTTGAGCCAGGTTTCAGTAGTAGTAACTATATCAGGTTGGGTTTGGGAAATCCAAGCATGGAAGCTTGTAATTTTGTTTCTGATGCTTTGTAGGTTTAGGGTTATCAGTTGTAGGGTTTTACTGGAAATATGATATGCTGTGGAATCAGTGGAGAGTCCTGGGTTGGGGTGGACATCCCCACATTGAGAAAGGATTTGTTTTGTGAGAGGGTGGTAATTGTACAATAATCTTCTTTTTACATGTAGTTTGCTAATTTGGGAAGATAAGTGGTGTTTTAGTATGACATGGCAGAACTTTTAGCTTGGTGTAATGGATGGCTGAAATAGAGGTTAGACTATGGTGTATAGATGAGTAGTTGGAGCTGAAAGTGTAATATTCAGTGGTTGTAGATCGTGGTTTGGTATGGGGATGTGAGTGTTGAATGGATGTTGTATTTAGTAGGAGCAGGAGGGTGGAGGAGATGAGGAGGAGCTAGGAGTGTGTGTTAGTGTAATTGATTAATAAAAGGGATGCAGCCAGTTGGGTGGGGAGGGATTGGCGAGTGTGGATTGGTTAATGTCAGGTGTGGGTGGAGTGTAGGAGAAATAAAAGTATTTGTCCTAGAGTTTTTATAGAGGTTCATCTCAAAAAGAATACAGGACATAAACAATATGTTCCACATGGACCATGTCAAAGCCCAATCCCAGTATTCGGTCTTCAACAGACTGAGAGATGCTGTATACCTTGCCTACAAGCATTGTCTAATGCCACTTAATGGGCCTGTTGCACATCTGCATTACAAATAGCATTAGGATTATCCAAGCTTAGTAATGTGAACTTTGTCTGCAACGCAAATAGAACATGTTGGGGGGGGGGGGCAAGTGTGTGCCTCAGAGACTGCTCCTTCTCTGGGACAGGCTTCCCATCAATGTGAAGCAGAATTCTTCCTTATCCCAATTCATGCATAACTTTAGACAAGTGAATAGGGAATTGGAGGTATACCCTGGCCTGGCACATTTGTCTATAGTAGACAAATGGAACCTGTAAAATATTTGACCACCCAAAACCAAGCCTACATATTCCTTTTAAAATAGCACAAGGGCATCAAAACTTGTCAGGGGTGGTTTGAAAGCATGGCTAAGCTTAAAAAGGTGTCCCAGGGGTCATTATCCTAGCAATCACTTATGAACCTATGAATTATAGGCCACACACAGACTATTTAAGGTTTCTGTTAGTTATGTCTGCACATATGATCACACAGACCAAAAAGTACAACTACATGGAGCAAAGCAAACTGACAGAAGAAAACAGAGAGGCATGCACAATGTGGTCATAGATTAAAGATCAGGTCACCCATGTTACAAAAAAAAAAAGTGAAAATCAATCACCCCAACTGACTTGCACACAGTATATTTTCTCCTCTCCAAGAAGCAATCTGACATTTAATTTATAGACTGCCACCATATAATAATAGATATAGTGACTATATACACCTCAGACATTTGCTTTTCAATACATACATAACTATCAACACATAAACCATAGCCTACACGGCTATAAAGCTAGTACAATATAGAACCAGAAACAGAGGAAGTGTACATTACCCCCCACATACACACACACACACACACACACACACACACACACACACACACACACACACACACACACACACACACACACACACACACACAAGAACAGTGTAGTCACTCTCAAACTACTATAACCAAGTAAACTAACTACTTCTTAACAACAGAAAATCAGTTTAATGACCCGTCCAATGAAAATCACTGTACACAAAAGCCCAATGCTTGTGAGCAGCAATAAGCAGGAGCTCAAAGCCAGCAAAGTGATATGCAGGAGGCCAGAACAAGCATGGATACACAAGAGCCAAAAGCAAACACTGATACTTATGAGCCTAGCAAATGGTGCAAGCAAACTAACAGTGATGCACAGTATTAGAAAAGTCTACCAGAAATATTTAAAGCCCCAAACAGTTCTGCACACATTATAAAATGTACGTCCCCATACAGGAAAGAAAAATCTGCATGCAAAGGTCATACTACCCTACTCCTCATTCCAATACTCTGAAAGCAAAAAAAAAATTGCATTCATACTGTCTCACTCCTCCAATACCTCTCAGCATCTTGGACATAACCATTACTAATGGAGGGAGGGGCATGCAGCCAGTTAGTACAGTGGACTAAAGCTCTGACCTGTTAATGAGCTATGTCCTTTGTGGAGACTATAGCCTTTGATTCTTAATCTTTTGTTTATTGACAGCAGTTCTGAACAGGTCACCCAAACAGAAAGGGGAGTCCAGCACACCTCCCAAACTCTTAGCACAAAACATTATGCACAGAGCGAAAAATAATAGAGAGAACAATGTAAAAAGCAGGGACATATTTTTGATATTGTTGTTATAAACAGAAATGTTGTATAATAATAATCTTCCATTAGAATATGGTTTCTGAAGGACATGAAGTGTGAAACACAAATGTTTGTCATTTACTAACTTCAATCTTCAGTGCTAAGCTAACAAGCATGAGGACCTATCTAAAAGTATAATTTAAAATCTGAACATTTTGCTCATATCTGACAGTCAAGATGTATGCCACACATATATGCATATAGACAAGAAAAGCCCCATATTCAAAGACACATTTTGAACATTATTCTAACAAATTTAGAAAGTAGACAAAACAGTAGTTGCCTTTGCACATATTTTCAGAGGCATGTGGAGTCTGAAGTCAATCCTCTGATTTGCTGAAAAAAACACACAGTCTGCGGCAACAGGGTACCTATGAGGCAAAAATCTGAACATTTTGCAAGATACACCTACCTTTCCTCACCTACATACGTACACATTCACACACACACACACACACACACACACACACACACACACACACACACACACACACACACACACACACACACACAGAAGGCACAGCTTCAATGCCTTATGGACAGAATTTATATAATACTCTTGCAAACATCAGATTTTCCATAAATAAGCATTTTCTGGACAATAAGCAGTATGGAATCCCAGTGTCTGGCATTATTAACTGACTGTTACACTCTGATTTACCAGAATATCTAGCATTTTACAAGGAAAAAGGCACAGATAAAAGGCAATATCACAACAGTTACAAGTTGCAACTTCCTCTCTGACACAGATACCCTCTCTCCCTTTACATTAGTTTCCTTAAAAGTTAGAACAGCAACAGGTTTTGCATCAGCATGAATTTCTGGACCACAGATACCCTGTCCCCCTTCGCACCAGTTTCTACAAGTTAGAACAGCAAAAGGGTTTGCATCAGCATGATTTTCTGGACAGTAAGTAGTACAGAACTGTAATGTCTGGCCCTATTGTTTGTCAGTGATTCTCAGTGATTTAAAACCAAGAAATGATGGCAGATGTGTAGAAGCAAAATAAAGAAAGCAAAAGGACTGCACAACATGGCAAGTTTCAGCTGGTAAACCACCCTTGAGATGAATGTTTGTTATTATAAAGTATAAAATGGTAAGAGCTTTTGTCTGATAAACAAGTGAATTGAGACCCAGGCAAAGGCCTGCCCAAAAGAGAAAACTTTACCCAGAGTGAGTCTGAAATACAAGACAGGCCCTGGAGCCTGAATGAATACAGCCTGAAACCAGAGACACAGAAAAGGAAGGCCTGCACATTTGGTGTAAATAAGCCTAAAGTGAATTAGCATGAATCCAATAGGTGTATCAACTAGATAAAAGGAAGTGACATAATTTCCAAGTGTAGTTCTGAAGAAGTCCTTTGTTTATCAGACAAAAGTGCTTAACTTTTGTATATTGTCTGACAAAAACACATTTGTCTCACAGGCGGTTTTCCGGCTGTCATTTTTTGCAAACCTGCTGAGTCATGTAATCCTTTTGGATTCTCAGTGATTTACCATTAAATCATATATTTTATGAGGGTAAGGCAAAAATGGAAACCGAAATCCGATCACCTGAGACGTATGCCTTCCTCTCTGACACAGAGACCCATCCCCCTTTTACCCTATCTCCCTTAAAAATTTAAAACAACAGGTTTTGCACATCTATTTTCTGGACAATAAAAAGTATGGAACTATAATTTCTTGCACTATTGACTGAATGTAAACCTAAATGATTTACTAGAAAACCTATATATGCAAATGTTTACAATATTTAATATGGATCTCCCCTTTCCTATTAAAAAATAACTCTCCCTATTTTCTCTTAAACTTTTACAATTGGTGCTTTGCTGCTGTAGTCTTTTAATTGCTGCTCCTCCAACCTGATGAACAACTCTTTCCTGCTTGCTCCTGACTAAAGATATTCTGCTATCTATGATCTTTTGTTTCTGCATTAAACCTGCAATGTTTTGCACATGCTCATTTTAACAGATAGGATTTTTTCAACAAAGTTCTTGTTGTTGGTCTACATTTTCATTACTCTCTCTGTCATTGTCCATGTTGGTGTGAATGACCTGAGACACACCTCCCTGGACTACATGAAAAGAGACATGGTGGAGCTCTTGGATTATGTGGCCCAGGCAGGTATGACCATAGCCCTAAGCATCATCCTATCATCGCCAGAATGATGCCGCAGTACAAGCAAAAAATGATTGACTTCAACAACTGGCTACGTTTTCGGTGTCATTCTAAGGGAATCCAGTATCTGTCTGCTTGGGATGACCTTTCTTCCACCACAATACTTCCTTCTCTCTATACTACATCCTGACTGATCCCCACTGACATAACATCCTTGTGGATATAACTTATCTCATATATACTAAAAAAAAAAAAAATTGTTGACATCGATATTAGTATGACTATGTATTATTTACACTATGTTTTGATATTATCAAATTGCGTATTGCAATTATTTAATAACTTTTTTTAGGAATACTATCTTGTTATGTATATTTCCTCTGACATGTACATTACCTATACTAAAGTCTTATTATCTTTTATGCTCAATTTTTGTTTTGTTTTGCTTTGTTATTTTTTGTATTCCCTATACTTGTTATAACCATTGGAGCTTTTCTCCCCGGGCCTCCACTGAAAATGGACATATATCCAGCTGGACTAGCCCAGTCAACAAATGTAAAATAAATAAATAAAATAAATATATAAAATAAAATGATTGGCTGACCACAATGCTTTGCCAGAGATGGCCTGCATCTGTCACCCCTGACTTTCCAGGTACTGGCTAAGGATCTTTCCACCCCTATAGTGCCTTTTTTAGGCGGTGTTCCAAAGACCAAATTATCACTGTAACAGCTATAAATAAATGCAATCTGAGGCTGCTCAATGCTAGAAGTCTAAATCTCAAGATGCACTCGTTCAAAGCCCTCCTCAAAATGGAGAATATCGACATTTGTGCTGTAATGGAGTCCTAGTTTAAAGCAGCAGAAAGCAACCCTGCACTACCAGGCTATTACTCATTCCAAACCTTTCGGCACCAGAACATGGACCAAAGCTCCAAAGGTGGTGTCGTCTCCATTTTCATAAAGGATATGCACTCCTCCAGACTAGTAGCCCAGCATAACGCATCTGAGATACTCCAGGTAAAACTAACACTGGGTAAGACGGCGATTCAGGTCGTAGCCATCTATAGGTCCCCAACCATGTCCCAAGACTCTCATTCCACATTCCTAAGGACTATGGAAACTATTAAGATCCAACCCAACACTCTCATACTAGGTGACTTCAACTATCCCTCCACCAGCTGGGAAAACTACTCATGCACCAATGCACTGGCCCAACACTTCCTGGAATTTATCAATTCCAATGCTCTGGACCAGCTCATTCTTGCCCCCACTAGAGGAAGCAACATCCTTGACCTGGTTATAACTAACATGGGCAACCAATGCTCTACACCAAGATCTGACCACAAACTAATCACCATGGAAATCCACATCTCAAACACACCCTCCGCAAAGGTATCCACCATGAAAACTTCTCCAAAGCTGACTTTAGACTCCTAAAAACAGAAGTGGCTAACTTTACGGCATCCATTCCAATGGAAAATAGATGCATGACTGCCAAATCATACACCAGTGCACTGTATGAACACTTACATAAATGCATGGAACTAGTCATACCCAACAGAACCAAGATGATCTCCTCCAAAAAAAGAAGCCAGTCTGGTGGTCACCTGCCTTTAATAAACTCTACAACAGAAGGAGGAAACTGTTGCAGAAAAAGGTGAAGTCCCAAGACTGGAAAAATTCCCTCATAAGCCTCAACATAAAGTTGAGATCCCTGATCAAAGCCTCCAAAGCCAGCTATGAATGCAGAATTGTGGCAGACACTAAAAACAACCACAAAGCCTTCTATAGTTATATCAAGGATCTCCATGGCAATACCCAGATTTGCTCTGAGATACTGCACAATGGTACCTCCTATACAATTCCAGCAGATATTCCCAACATACTGGCTGACAGATTCAGTGCCACCCTTACCCCTCCACCCCCCCGCCCCTAAAAGACCAATCAATACCGGAAGAATGCCAGGCACCCAACATTACTGCAGCACAGGTTAAAGCTGCATTGTCTAAGGCCCAGAATACAACTTCCATGGGACCCAACAATATCCCTGGCTGTGTTCTACATGAATTCATAGGTTCATAGGTAGGTACAAGGCTATCTGTCCGAAGGCATTTATAAGCCTAGCTGGAATGTGTTGGCTTTCGCCACCCCTTTAGATTAGTTCCCTGTGACTCTGTCCAGCAGATCCATTGAAGTGATCCCTGGGTAAACTGTCTGTTTCCCATCCACTCATCAAGGTTTCTCTTGAAGAGTGTTAGTGAGGAGCTCTGCCTAATGTAGTTTGGAATCTTGTTCCAGAGCATGGGAAGTCTCTGGGACAGGAATCTATCCCTCCAGCATGTCCTATTTATTGCTGTGAGGTTTAGATCCCTGGAGAATGTGGCTCGAGGGGATATGGTTTTCTTTAGGTGGAGTATGTCCATCAATTCCGGGTTGGACATGGCCTTTTATGTCAGGCAGAGATCACCTCTGATTAGGTGGTATGCAACCGAGTACAGCTGGAGTTTCTTCAGTCGAGCTGCATAGGGCATTTGCTTGAGGCCAGTGATCCTCTTGGTGAGGTACTTCTGTAGTCTTTCCAGTTGTTGCAGGTGTCTTGTAAGGTACATCGCAAATAGGGCATTGTACTCTATGATGGGTCTGATGAGTGATGCGTAGAGGGACCCAATGACCTCTTTCGATCTGGATGCAAACCCTTTTGTGATTAGGTGGGCCACATAGATGGATTTTCTAACCACTTTGGCAATGTGATTATCAAAGGAGAGGTTAATATCTACTTTGATCCCCAGATCCCTTATTACGTCTTCCATATTTAGGGGGCTACCACCTATGTGGTAGTTTGTGGGTACTTTGTTTTTTTCCAAAAGGGATGACTATGCACTTTTTGGCATTTAGCTTGAGGCCATGGCTTTGACACCAGGTATCTGTCTCAGTGAGACCCTTTTGGAGGATGTCTGTGTAAGCAGGATTGTCAATTATAGCCCCCAGTTTGCAGTCATCTGCAAACTTGGTCAGCCATAGTCCTCCTGTGCTTGCCTGTACATCTGAGAAGTATATGCTGAACCAGAGGGGTCCTAGGACTGAACCCTGGGGAATGCCACTTGTAACCGGTTTAGAGTCAGACCTAGCTCCCACAACTCTTACCATGTGGGTTCTGTCCATGAGCAGTTGGCAACCCATCTTGTGACGTAGGGGTTTATGTTCAGGCTGGTGAGCTTGGCTATAATACCTGAGTGGGGAATGGTGTCGAAGGCCTTTGTGAGGTCTACATAGGTTGTGTGGACCACCTTTCCCTCATCTATAGCCTTGGTAACTGTCTCAAAGAAGTCCACCAGGTTTAGGAGGCATGATCTGCCCTTAACAAAGCCAAACTGGGTAAGGTCCATTGTTTGGAGGTTTCCAGTGTCTCTGTTAATGAGATCCATGATGATGCGCTCCATAGCTTTGCAGACCAAGGTAGTCAGGCTTATAGGGCGATAGTTCCCGTGGTCAGTTGTGGCTCAACCTTTGTGGAGCAGAATAACCATTGCTGTGCACCACTCTGTGGGCATGTAGCCTGTGGAGAGGCTGAGTTTAAACAGTGTGTTTAGGTGAGGGGTTAGTTCATCTTTGAGCTCATGTAGGATGCAGCCTGGGACACCATCCGGTCCCATTGATGCTGTGTTTTTGGCTTTGGATGGAGCTGTTTTAACCTGAGTGTCTATGATTTAAGGGGCACTACATTCTTCTGGTATAGTTAAGGGCCCTTTTGGGGGTGAGAGGGGGTGAAGTTTGCACTGAACCTGTCTGCCAGGATGTTGGCTGTATCAGTTGGTTCAGTGTATTTTGTGCCATTCACTAACTCTGAGCAGATCTGAGAACTGACACTTAGATTATTGACATAGCTAAAGAATGCCTTGTGGTTATCATTGGAGTCCATGGCTATATTTCTTTTGAAGCTAGCCTTTGATGATTTTATGAGGGAACGTAGTTTCTTGCTGATACTGATTAGGCATGTCTTCCCTTCTTGGGATTTTACTCTTTTCTGTCATTGTTTCTTCCCTCTATTGTATAGCTTGTTTATGGCAGGGGTCCACCAGACTGGTTTCCTTTTCTTGGAGGAGTAAGTCTTGGGTTTGTTTGGGATAGCATGATCCTTGCATTCTTCTAGGTGCCCATAGAGTGCAGTAGTTAAGGATTTTGCAGCTTGGACAGTGTTATCCTTTAGCATGGGGGCTTTGAAACTTCCCACCTCGGTCTTAAGTATCGTGATGTTTTCTTTTGAAAAGTTTTTTTTACGGTGGTTTATTTGACCGGGGGTGGAGGTGGAATGTGGATATCCAGAGTGATTAGTTTATTGTCAGATCTAACCAGCGAGGGGTTAACCTCCATTGTGGAACACCGGTCGTCCATGTTGGTGATGATCAGGTCCAATATGTTGTCACTTCTGGTGGGGGTGTTGACCAGTTGATCCAGGGCATTTGAGTTTATAAATTCTAGGAAATGTTGGGCAAGAGAGTTTGTACTTGAGTAGTTCTCCCAGTTAATGTTTAGGTAATTGAAATCACCCAATATCAGGGTGTTTGGTAGGACCTTTATGTTGCTCAGTGTTTCCAAGAAAGCAGAGTGGGGGTCCTGGGACATGGTGGGTGATCTGCAGCAAGCTATAGTTTGAATAGTGGTTTTGCCCATTTTTAGTTGCACGTGGATGATCTCTGAAGCATCGTGCTGTGCCACTAACCTGGAGGTGTGGGTATCCTTGATGAATATGGATACTCCCCAGACTTTTGTATTTCGGTCCGGGTTTTGTGGCCATAATGTATGGTATGAGTTGTAGCCTGGTAGTGCTGGGGTGCTCTCTGGAGCCTTAAACCAGGTTTCTGTTACAGCACATATATCGATTTTCTCCATATTGAGGAGTGCTTCGAGTGCGTGCATTTTGAGGTTTAGACTTCTGGCATTGAGTAGCATTACCCTCAGTTTTTTGTTACTTGTGCTATTTATGGTGGTGGATTTGTCTTTTGAGCCTTGCCTAAAAAGGCACTATGGGGGTGGCAAGAGCCTTCGCCAGTATTTGAAAGTCTAAGGGTGACAGGTGCAAGCCATCTCTAGCGAAGCAGCATGGCTTGTTGAGCATGTCATCCCAGGCTGACAGACACTGGATCCCCTTTGAATGACACCAGAAGCTAAGCCAATTGTTGAAATTGATAATTTCTTTTCTCTATACCATGGTATCATTCTTGGTGAGGGCAGGATGCTACTCAGGGTCAGGGTCATACCGGCCTGGGCTATGTGATCAAAGAGCTCCCCCATGTCTCTTTTAATGTAGTCCAGGGAGATACAGCTCAAGTCATTCACACCAACATGGACAATGACAGAGTCATATTTGTACTTGTCCTGGAGTGACCTGAGGTCTTGTGTTATGTGGCGGATCCTGGCACCCGACAGGCAGCTAACAGTAACCTTCTCCTTGTTCAGTCTAGTGAGTGGGACGTCAGTGTGCCTGACTATAGAGTCACCTATTACGTATGTTGGGTATATTATTTTGCCTTAAGGGCTGTGATTGCGTGGCACACTGGTTTTGTGAAGTATATGTTTTGTGTTGGGGGTGGAGGTTGCTTGGATGCCTGCTTTGGAGGTCTCTGTTGCTTTTCCAGATTTTTATTTAGAGCCTCCGAGTATGTTTTCCTGTATTTATGTGTGTTTTTTGCCGGTGCTGGTTTCGTAGGTCTATGTGAGTCTGGTGGTGTGATGCAAGTAATTCCTTCTCCTCTTGACTGCCTGGTCCAGTCTTGGGTTGAGAAAGCTTAGCCTCCAGTTTGGCTGTATAATTGCATCTCTCGCATGTATTAGTGTTTGGTGGAAGGAGGAGGGGGTTGTCTGTGTACATGGCCTCAAAATGCCTAGATTCACCAGTTGGACCGGAGAGTACACCTGAAACTGCCCTTTGGACATGCCTTGATAGGTACAGTGAACTGTTTTACTGATTGGCTGGTAAGGTCAAATAGAGAGCCTTGTACTTCCCTACAGTATAGAGGGGTCTAGTGCTAAGGTTTGTTAGTGCTTGCTATGAGTTTTGAGCAAGTACTGGGATGAGAAGTGAATGGTTTGAGTGCTTAAGTTGAAAGTTTGTCTAGTCCCTAGGGAAAAATTGAAGAGTAGACTTTTTGGAACCGGGAATAGTTATACCCAAGCTAACCGGCGCTGCCCGGCATGCAAAACCACACAAATGCGGGTTTTATAGCAGGTAAATGAAAGAGATAGAAATTAGCCCAAAATGGCCAATAAGCTACTAATTTCTGGAATGAAACCACTCCTCCAGGGACAGATAGGCTGCTCAAAGCTCCCTCTCTTACAGTGAACAGAGAAACTTCCTTCTATCCAATTACAAAGTGAATTGGCACCACATCTGTGTGCTCTGTTCACTCACAGCCTTACCTCAGGCTTTCTCCCTACCGAATGACACACTGCTACAGTCATCCTTCTCCATAAATGAGGAATGACTACAGACCCTGGAAATCAATACCTCATTAGCCTGATGAGTCTGATATGTTAGGCTATGAAGCGCATAATCATGGACCAAATTAACAAGGATATAGGGAATCTCCAAACTAGACATCAACCTAGGTGGGTTGCAAATTTACTCACAGATAGAACCCACAGTGTGAAAGTAGCAGACTCCAAGTCAGACTGCTGACCAGTCATGAGTGGAGTCCCACAGGGATCGGTCCTGGATCCTCTCCTGTTTGACAACTACTTCTCAGAAGTCCAGGCCAACACGGAGGGACTATGGCTGACCAAATTCACAGATGACTGCAAGCTGGGAGGCATTATTAGCTCTCCAAATGATGCAGATATCCTGCTGAAAGGCCTCACTGACACAAATGACTGGTGTCAAAACCATGGCCTTAAGCTTAATGCCAAAAAATGTGTAGTCATCCCCTTTGGGAAAAACTCAGTTCCCACTAATTACCACATCGATGGTAGCCCACTGAACACTGAAGGCGTTACAAGTGATCTGGGGTCTCAAGTTGACAGTAACCTCTCCTTCGACTACCACATTACCACTGTCGTCAGAAAGTCTTTCTATATGGCATATCTAATTACCAAGGGTTTGCATCAAGGAAAAAAGAGAGGTCATCATTTCATTCTACTCTTCCCTCATTAGAACAATCATTGAGTATAATGCCCCATTTGGCATGTACCTCACTAGACACCTGCAACAGCTGGAGAGGCCATAAAAATACCTCACGAAGAGGATCCTAGGCTTTAAACGGTACCTGTCAGATGGAAGAAAACCCAGTTTATCGATGACCACATCACTGAGATGACATTGCCAACAGAACGCATCTTCGACAATGGTGAGTAGTGCAGAATAGGATTTATTCCCATTCCGTTACTGTAGTGCGATCTCAGAGTTAGTATATTTAAATGGGGGGGTGCAGGGGGGCTTGCCCCCCTGCTATATACTTTTTGATGTGTTTTTGGAATGTTTTATGGGAACAGGAATGTATTTCGTTCCGTAATACTTTGACTTACCGTTGTCGGGGATGCATGTTGTCGGCGATGTCGTCTTGCTGATGTGGTCGTCAGTAATCTGGGTTTTCGGCCATCTGACATGGACCTGTTTTAAACATATGTCCTACATGGAAAGACTTAAAAAACTCCAGCTATTCTCTGTCTCATATCGTCTACTAAGAGGTGATCTCTGCTTGACTTACAAAGTCATGTCTGACCCATATCTGTTAGAAATGCTACATCTAAAGAAATCCCAATCCCTCCACACCACAGGCTCCAAAGAACCACAACCTCATTACCACAATCAACAGAACATGCTGGAGGGCCATGTTCATAACCCAAAGACTACCCATTCTCTGGAATAAACTTCCCATACATGTCAAGCAGAGCACCTCACTAGCCCTCTTCAAGTGAATTCTTAATGAGTGGATGGGTAATAGAAAGTTCACCCCAGGGATCACTCCAATGGCTCTACTTGATAGAGGCACTGGGAACTAATGACGGGTGGCACAATGCCAGGGCACTTCTATGAGCTAGGCTTGTAAAGGCCCCAGAGCCATTAGCCTGGTACACACCTATGAAACTATTTACTAGTAGCAGAAGCTTTTATTCCTACAGTTTCTATTTTACATTCTCACAGGTATTCACTCAGCAGCTCTTCTGATACATAGTCTAGATTCTTTAAGATTTGGTTGAATTTCTGATATCTTGCTTAGTTCATAAGCACTTTGTGTATGTCTCCTTGTAGCCTTCCACAAAGACACAGCCTATACTTAGTGGTATACATCCACATCCTCAGTCAGAGACTGCAGAAGAAACAGCACAGATTATGCAACATTTTCACAATGGGTTCTCTAGCAGGTCCCTCTTCTTATTCAAATGGATTTGAAAAAAAAAAAAAATGTTCAATTATACATTAGAACAGTTCCAAAAATAACCTTTTTAATGGAAAAAGCCTCTCCATTTCCTCCTCTTAGAAGCTGTGAACCTCTATATTGCCCTAGGCGCACACACACACACACACACACACACACACACACACACACCAGCGAATCTGTAATGTTCTCAAGTGTGCAAGTCCATGTTTTGGTCAGCACTTATGTTACTTATTATTTTGCATTGTAATGCCACTAATGCAGCATTTAAGTATAAAATATTATATTTAGTCACTCTGATATATATAGTTCTAACAAAGAAACATATCTCAGAAAACCTGAAACTGGCTGTTCAAAAAACATGTAAACAAACTAAAAAAATGATTTGTTTGAGTCTGGCTGTTGGATACATCCCATTGAGGTTAAAGCTGTTGTGTGGGTAGATTCAAGATGATGCTTCTGACTGGCGGAGACTGGCAGTATACTGGGGTATTTACTCCTCATGTATACTTTGTGGCTGAGATGATATTGTGTCAGATGTGACTGGTGTAACTGAGCTGTCAGAACATGTTATTGCTGACATAGTAATAATGGAATGAGTTTGTCAAAAGGAAATGCAGTTTCTGAACTATTACTAAAGGATAGTGTTTATGTTAAAAGGATCAAGAAAATATTTCAAGTGGTCTCTCAAAAGTGTATGAGTATTCAGATAAAGTTTAAGTTAAGTATACCTGTGAGTACCTTGAGGGAGATAGTAGGGTTTGCAGCTTGGGAAATATTGCAGAGCAGAACAGAAAGTATGAACCTGTAAGTATGACAGTGAAAAATAGATTAAGAAATAGTATAATATATCCTCTTACAATTTAGAAACATCAAGCTGCAATATTTAGTTGGAACATATTTATGAAAGGTTATTTTTTATCATGAATGGGAAAAGAATAGGAGACCAGAAGTGAAAGTGGCTGATACTTGTATAAATCGTAATAACCTATTTCGACAAAGATCATCATGCTTTGTTGCAGTTAAAGCAGGGATGGACAGAAGAGCAGAGTATCAATGTAAATGAATAACACTTTTATTTTTAATGAATTACTTTACAAACATACTGTTCTATGAATAGTAGATGCTATCAGGAGAGAAGTGAAAGAAAGTAGAGTTTTCTGTCCATTTTCTCCTTGCGTGCTTATATCATGGTACTCCACCTAAGTAGACATGAATGTAGTATTATATTTTAGCCAGTGGTCTGGTATCATGTTCTTCTGGTAGTTGGATAGGAATAATATGATCACATGATGAGAACATAATAGTTTATCAGACTGACAGATATTAAGACTAGAAACAGAAAGAAAAACTTTTTTTTTCCTTTTACTCCCAACAGGAAATATGTTTAAGTTTGATTTAATAATAAATACTATAAGACCGCACTACAGTGTACTTGCTGTTGTTCAGTATGAGATTATAGAAATGGTATATCAGTGCTCATTTTTTATGTAGTGTAAAATTACAGCATCTGGGGAAGAGACTAGAATAGGTTTCATTTGTATGTTATAGATTGCTCTTTCACTGATCTACAATGACAATATTGGAGTTAGAATAATAAAGGAAGAAGGGTGTGTGGGAGGTGGGAATTCTCTTTCATAAATTTTGCAGAGACTAATTGCTCTTTCACTGTTTTGCAGTACTGTGTTATGTGCATCCATAACAGACTCCCCTACTACACATATGGTAAAGGGATTACTCAGCATACTTAGACCACACTTCAGTTTCCATTTCATTACTTGCATATTTGTTGAGTAGGTAAGCCCACTGGACACATTTTTTTTTCCTTTTTTGTGGATGAACTGGGAGTACTCTCTGATTAAGTGGCTTACTCCATGTCAGAAAAATATGTATTAATGTGTGTATTAGTAATATGATTAGTGCATTTAGAGCTTGAAAAGGGTAAACACATTTATTCTATTTAATACTGCATAAATCTGTACAAACTGCAGATGCTTTCTGACCTTGTATTGTTAGCTAAAATCTTGCTTGTGCCTTGGAAATTTACTGAGAAGCAGATGATTCCTGCTTATGTTAGGAAAATAATGAATAGAACAATACTACTTGTATGAAGCTTAGACAAGAAGTTCCGTTTGTGCTGTGAGAAAATACAGAGCTGTAGAATCTATAGATAATTAGGACAAAGCCTGTTTGAAAATATGAACTGCAATCAGCATTTGCTTATATCTGAGTTAGAAGAGTACCTTGAAATGTAACACTGTACAATAGAAGCCTGTAAACGAATTACTGCCCACTAAGGCCAGGTTGTTTTTCTCAAAAGTTTCTCACAAATCTAGTCATGTCAGCAGAAAATCTGAGTAACATCTGCTGTAGAACAATACTGAAAGTTGTGTTTGATTACGTCAGCCATAGAAGGCCATGTCTTGTAAAACAGTATAAGAATAAGCATACTTCCTGTTAGTAGTTAGACAAATCCTTGTATTTGCATGTTTTTGTCTCCTTGCAGCAAGTAATTAAATATGCCTTAACTGAACCTTACGTGTATTGGTCTTTGAAGTTTTCTCCTTTGACAGATTGGTCCTTCGGACTGGAAACCCTCACTTCACCTCGGATCAGACAGGCCAGGTGGCTTGAAACCGTACGGGGAAGAAACCACATTGGTTCGTCTTAGTTGAAAAGCCCTCCGACTAAATTGTCATACAAAAGAGGCCAGCCACTTTCTGATCTGCTACTGAAGGATGGGTTTACTTGAACCAAGTGATCAATCACGAAAGCTCAGGTAAGGTGAATCTACCTTTTTTTTTCTGTTTTAGATCAGGGACTAGATTTGTATTTATTTTGTTAAGACTTTGTTTATACAAGTCAGGGACAAAAAGATTGCTGTCTTGTCATAGATCAGGGAAACAGAGCAGGTAGGCAGTCATTCTGAAGATACTATAACAAAATCCGTGGTACCACGTTAAAAATAAGGAGTTACGTAATGATTAAAAGGGTAGAACAAAATGGGTAATAATTCTACAAAAAGATCCCAAAGTCCGCCGTTAACCGAAGACGCAAAATACATGCAGTCACAGCGTGCTGATAATATTAAATACTACTCAAAATATATTAATAAGTATGAATTTGATGGTAAATTAGAAAAATCCTTGCTTGTCAAACTTGTCAAACAGCTTAAAACTGATTCTAAAGGTTGGGTAAAAAAGCAACGTCAATTAGGAATTCCTCAGGCACACAGGTGGATTGAGGAAGTAAACCGAAGGGAATAAAAGAATAATAATTCAAAAGCAATGTTTTTAGATAGGGAGGACAATAACTTAGTAATAGCATCAGCCCCTCCACCTCCCTTACCAGAATATGAGGCAAGTGAACAAGTTAATCCACCTCTGCGATATCCTGCTGTCACTGTAAGTAGAGACACTACAAAAGCGAAACCGTTTATTAGAGATCACGTCGAGACCAGGTCTGGAACACGGGCAGGAAACTCAAAAGGGGACATTGAGTTATATCAAATGGGTAGAAATTCACGATCTATGAGTGAAGAAGAAATATGCCCACTTATAGAAGTGCCTAGTCCTCAGGCAGTGCAAGAATGTCAGAACCCGACTATTCTAGTATATAGACCCTGGACTCCGGAAGACATCCGGAAAGCCACTGAAGGAATTCCCCATCCAAAAGTTAATTTTAGAAAGTTCTTAGAAGATTTGCAAGGAATGAGGCTAAGTTATAATTTAAACGGAGAAGAGGTAGAAAAAGTAGTCAGACAAATTGTGGGACCAGATTGGCACATGATTAGTGGCGACTGGAGTCCCTGTGATTCTGCGCTCAGGTCCCTCCCACATAGCAGAGCAGAATTAGACAACAAAGTGAAAGGTCTTACAGACCGCATCTCTTTGAAATGGAAGCCTAGGGCAGACTGGACTTGCATTAATCAATGCATCCAGCAGGAAGGTGAAACTATTGACAGATATTATGCCAGACTATTGGAATGTTTTAATAACCATTGTGGAATGCAGGTTCCTGAAGATCAGACACATGATTCCCCATATGAGCAGCAGTTAAAGAATGCATTTTTGAAAGGCAGTATTACACCCATAAGCAGGTATATTACAAAGCACATGGTAGATCATCGTACAAGCAGGTTACAGTCAATACTTGAATATGCTAGGCATGCCGAAAGGCATTTTAATAGCAAAAAGAAAAAGAAAGCCCAATAATTTTCTGTAGAAGATGGAGCAGAAGTTTATGTAGTACAGTCCAGGAAAAAGGGCAAGAGAAATGCCCAGGGAAACAAACAATCTGATCAGTGATCAGAGGACTTTGAAGGGCAAAAGAAAAGAGGTGAATGTTTTAAATGCGGTAAAAAGGGACACTTGACGAGGGATTGCAAGAAAAACAAGAAAGCAACCATGGAAGATAAGGAGGGTGAGGACTGACTATATGATAGTCAGGAATCACTAGAAGAGGATAGCAGAGAAAGGACAAGTGAGAATGTGATAGAGGGAGTACAGAATGTGACAGAAGAAATAGAGGAAGTGCAGGAAGTCACATATAGTGAAGAAAATGAAATATTAGATTTGGCTTTATTGAGCTTAGAGCTCTATTTAGCAGACACGAAACCAGAAGTTACACTCCTGGTAGAAGGGTGGGAAGTTAGATTCTTGTGTGACTCAGGGGCATTACGGACTCTGATACATCCCTCCAAACTGCCAGAGAACTCAAGAGTCACCTGATTACATATTAGTGAAAGCAGCTAATGGACAGCTGTATCGGGAGCACCTCTCCCATAATATTGCGATAACTGATCCTGTTTCAGGATTGACCCAGAAAAGCAAAATTGTTGTTTCTGCAAAATGCCCAGTAAACCTCTTGGGCAGAGACCTTATGCAGCTATTTGGTGTAGCAGTAGTTCCGACTATGCAGGGTATGGAAGCACAGCGACAAATTGATACCTTTGCAGTGCAAACAGAGGGTAAAATGTTTTATTGGTACAGCCAGGACTTGGTTACGACTGGTCCAGGGGCAGTGACCGAAGAGTTGATGAACATAGCCATCAGCAAGTTCCCCTCCCTTGACACTGATGAACAGCATTTGTTGCACTGTACTCTGTATTATTGTAACACACCAGGACCTGATAAGGAATATGAGCAAGAATTGTTTAGAAATTGTGCAAACAGATTGATATTACATAATTTGTACTGGGACATGGAAGAGAACAGTGTAGCCAGCTGTTCATTGCCCCAGGAGTTCTTTGCACTCTATAAATCTAATCGATTACCACACGTTAGCTTAACTAAGGACAAGAATGTAAAATGGGTAGACTTAGGAGAAAAAGTCACGAGATGGGAAAAACAGACAGAGTTAGAACTGTCAAAACAGGGAATACAAATGCAGAAGTTGAACTGGATAACTCAGACCCGCCCAGCTGTACACTTGCGGTCTAGCAAGGACAGCTGATTAGTACTCCTATTGAAGGAGGAAGAGAATGCCTTACAGAATATACCAGAAACTCTCTGGTCAACAGGAAAATCAGATGTAGGACTTATTCGTGCAGTGGGACCAGTTACTATTATGCCAAAGTCAGCATTTAGACCACAAAAAAGACAGTATCCCTTAAGAAAAGATGCAGAGGTAGGAATCAAACCTATTATAGCAGCCTTACTTAAGGAAGGGGTACTGGTGGAATCTCATGATTCACCATGTAACACACCCTTATTTTCTGTTAAGAAAGTGAATGGAGAGTGGCGTATGGTCCAAGATTTACAAGCTGTAAATGACGCAGTAATACCAAGGGCAACTACGGTGCGTGACCCACACACCCTGTTGAATGATTTAAAACCTCAACAAAAATATTTTTCTGTGGTAGATATCAGCAATGCATTCTTTTCAATACCGATACACCCAGACAGCCAGTGTTGGTTTGCATTCACATTTCAGGGAAATGGTATACATATACACGACTACCACAGGGGTATTGTGAAAGTCCAACAATATTCTCACAAGAAATGGCAAGCAACTTGGCGGGATTTACCCCACCAAGAAGTAGCCAGATTTTGCTTTATGTTGATGATATCCTGCTGGCGGCCCCCACCCAGCAAGATTGTAAAGAAGATACCATAGCGCTATTACAATTTTTAGCCACTGAAGGACATACAGTAAACAAAAATAAACTGCAGCTTTGGAAAAAACAAGTTAAATGCCTAGGATATGTAATATCCAAGGAGGGTAGGACATTAGATGAGGACAGAAAAGTTGCGATTTTGCAAGCACCAAAACCCACTACCAAGAAGGAAATGATGTCCTTCTTGGGTACGACTAATTTTTGTCGGAGTTGGATTCCAAACTATGCCTTGGAATCTGCACCGTTGACTAACCTGATTTATAAAAAGCTTATGGCAGCACAGGATTTGTTACAATGGACACCAGAAGCAGAATCTGCTTTCTGCAAACTGAAACAGTTAATAGCATCCTCCTTAGTTTTGCGATTACCAAACTATCATAAACGTTTTTTCCAAACTGTAGATTGCAAACAAGGTTATATGACATCAGTGTTAACGCAGCAGCATGGGGACAAGCAACGCCCCTTTGCTTATTATTCATCACAACTGGACCCAGTGGCATGGTCTTTACCCCACTGTGTACAAGCAGTAGTTGCAGCTGCAATGGCAGTACAGGCTTCGGCCTCATTAGTTTTGTTCCACCCTCTCACATTGAGAGTGCCTCATACAGTCACGATTATTTTACTGCAAGAGAAGGTAGCATATCTTTCCCCTGCTAGGCATCTTTCCTGTATGACTATATTGTTGAGCCAACCTCATATGACAATTGAACGATGTATGACTTCATAGGTTCATAGGTTCATACTAGGCTATCTGCCCTAGGTCATTTATAAGCCTAGCCAGCATGTGTTTGGCTTTCGCCACCCATTTTAAATTAATTTTGCTATGCCCTTTTTCGAGGTTAGTATACTGTGCCTCTGTCTAACAATGATACAGAAGTGATACCCGGGGTAAACCTACAATCTCCCATCCACTCATCAAAATTCGTCTTGAAGAGAGTCAATGAGGGTCTCTGCCTAACCTGGACTGGGATTTTATTCCAGAGTGAAGGGAGCCTCTGGGTTATGAATCTGTCCCTCCAGCATGTCCTATTTATTTCAGTGCTGAGGTTCAAGTCTCTCGAGCGCGTGGCTCAATGGGATTTGGATTTTCTGAGGTGCAGCATGTCCATTAATTCCGGGTTGGACATTGCTTTATACGTCAGGCACAGATCGCCTCTGAGCAGGTGGTATGCCACTGAGTAGAGCTGGAGTTTCTTTAACCGGGCAGCATACGGCATCTGTTTGAGCCCTTTGATCCTCTTGGTGAGGTACTATTGGGGTCTTTCCAGTTGCTGCAGGTGTCTGGTAAGGTACATCCCAAAAGGAGCATTGTACTCAATTATGGGCCTGGTGAGGGATGAGTAAAGAGGCACAATGACCTCCCCTGATCTAGATGTGAATCCCTCCATGATTAGGTGGGCTATATAAAATGTTTTTCTAACCACTTTGGCCACGTGGTTGTCAAATGAGAGATTGCTATCAACTTTGGTCCCCAGGTCCCTAATTACTTCTTCTGTACTTAATGGATTACCACCGCCAAAGGGGATGACTATACACTTTTTGGCATTTAGCTTGAGGCCATGGCTCTGGCACCAGTTGTCTGTTTCTATGAGGCCCTTTTGGAGGATGGTTGTGTCGGTTGGAGAGTCAATTATGGCGCCCAGTTTGCAGTCATCTGCGAACTTGGTCAGCTACAGTCCTTCCGTGTTGGCCTGTACCTCCGAGAAATATATACCGAACAAAAGAGGTCCCAGGACTGAGCCTTGTGGGACGCCACTTGTAACTGGTTTGGAGTCTGACATGGCTCCAACATTTCTAACCATGTGACTTTGAACCCTTCTACCTTGCTCCCAACCCCTGCAGATGGCACACCACACAGCTGCCTGCAGGTGATTGAGCAAAAGACACTGCCTAGAAAAGACCTTTCGGATTTTCCCTTGGATGATGCCGAGGTGACATACTACGTGGATGGCTCATGCAAAAGGGGTCCTGCAGGACAGAACCTAGTAGGATATGCAGTAGTTTCTGATATTGAGATTATAGAAGCGAAATCTTTACCACACAATTTATCTGCACAGGCAGCAGAATTGATTGCCTTGACATGGGCATGTACCTAAGCAAAGGGTAAATGTGTGAACATTTTTATTGACCGCCAGTATGCTTTTTCTACTGTATATGTTTTTGCGCAACAGTGGAAAAATCGAGGAATGATAACATCTACTGGCAAACCAAATAATCATGCACAGTTTATTTTGGATCTTTTAGAATCTATTCAGTTACCTCAGAAAGTAGCTATTTGTAAATGCACAGCTCATACCAAGCAACAGGACAGGATTTCAAAAGGTAATGCAAGAGCTGATACAGCTGCAAAGCAGGCAGCTTTGGAAGTATTTCTTTTGAATGAGTAATTACAACCCTCTGAGATTTTAGACTTAGAAATGTTAATGATAATGCAGACACTTACTACGCAAGTTGAAAAACAAAGATGGGTAAAACGAGGAGCAATTCTCGAAAAGGGGCTGTACATCTCTAAAGAAGGGAAACCGATATTGCCGTCTAATTTGTTCAGATATGCAGCTTTGTTGAGCCATGGGCAGTGCCATGTCTCAACAGGGGGGATGGTACAGCTGGTGAACCAAGTCTTCCCGACATATGGATTCTTAAATTACTCTAAACAATTCTGTTTGATGTGCCATGTTTGTAATAAACATCATGCACAAGGGGTGTTAAAGCCCAAGCAAGGGAGTTTCCCTTCACCACCGTATCCATTTCATACTATCTGTATGGATTTCATAGAGCTGAATAAATGTGAAAACAAGAAGTATTGTCTTGTCATTGTAGATATGTTTTCCAGATGGGTGGAAGCCTTTCCGACTAAAAATCCAGACGCGGCAACTGTGGCCAAAGTTCTTGTTAAAGAAATCATCCCTAGATTTAGCATTCTGGAAAGGATCTACAGTGACAATGGCACACACTTCGTAAACCAGACCATACAACAGTTAAGTAGACATTTTGGTATTTCTTTAAAATATCATTGTGCGTATCACCCACAATCTGCAGGGCTAGTAGAGAGGCATAATGGGATTTTAAAGAATAAGCTAAGGAAGTTAATAGTAGAAACGCAGAGAAATTGGGTGTACTGTCTGCCCCTGGCACTGTTGAGCATGAGAACTGTTCTGAATGCAAAAGGATTGACTCCCTTTGAAAAATTATTTGGAAGGGCTTATTATATACCTCAGTGGAAATCTCTCATGTCCCCAGATCAAGAAGCTGACAATACACTAGCTGAGTATATGCGAAACATGTTAAATTCTAAACATTTGTTGCAGTCAAATTCTGTTTCAGATAAAGAACGAACCAGACCGTCAGAAGTGGCAGTGTCCCCTGGTACCTGGATTTGGGTGAAGACAGTAAAGAAAAATAATTGGGCATCACCAAAGTGGGAAGGTCCATATCAAGTGCTTCTGTCAACACCCACTGCAGTCAAAATTGTGGACCACGCCTCCTGGATCCACCTGATGCACTGTAAATTAGTCAAAAACTTTGAACTGGACAAAAATCTTGTCACATGCCAAGAGTAAAAATGATAGAGTCCAGAAGAAACAGGAATGCAGAACAACCCTTTCCACAGAAGTATTGCATAATCATCCTGTTAACTGTACTAGTGACAATAATCTTTTTGTTGTGGCCTTTCCTTTTCCCAGCCACACAGACTGAACTGAATAAACGTGAAGCATTACTCATAGACTGGCATCCAAACTTTAACACTTACCAGGCAATTAAATATGTGTATGCTGAGACCTCCAATGTTTCGATTTGCTGGATTTTCACAGCTTTGCCGACAGCATACGGGGGGTTATTAATGACTACCATCCCCCTGGGGGTCAATGAGACCTGGGAGAACTTGATTTATGATACCTCAACCATTACATCACAAGATAAAATAGCATTGCACTTGTCTGTTCCACAAAAGGGAACTGTGTGTTTTTATAAAAATGATACTGTTCAGGTGGGTAGGAGAAATTGCAATGTGACTGTTCCTTATAAATGTTACACTAAAGGTAACAATGTAGATCTTTATTGTAATACAAACTATGATTCATTTCTTGGATTGATGCACAAAACACTTGATGAAGTAAAACATAATTCTGTTCTTTATAAACAACTGTCTATAATTGATAGAAAAATGTTTCATGCAGGGTGAGTGTATATTCATAGCAAGGTTACTACTAAAGTAGAGGACTGTTATTTTGTGTGTGGCAGAAAGGCATACAAGTGGTTACCTGAGAATTGGTCCAGAAGTTTTTTTTTGGGTTACCTGGTTCCGGCCATATGACACACTGCAGTTTTGCCTCAAGGAAAAATTAGAAATGTCCAAGAGGACATCAAGAAACCTGTAAATCCAGTGGGACAAATCGATGCAAGTTGGAAAGACCATCATTCCATAGGCAAAGGACTGACACATATGGACTTCAGTGATAGTGTTATATCATGGGCAGGCATATTACTGGCATATGGACCAGTGAAATCAATCTGGGAGCTGAGAAAACTGTCGAAACTTCTCGAAGTAATGAGTAATGCAACTTTTTCCACTCTCGAATTGGTGACTGATGAACTGAATGCTATGAGAACTGTAGTGCTTCAAAACCGCATGGCTCTTGACTTCACCCTAGCGGCGAGAGGTGGTACTTCCACTTTAATCCAAGAAGAATGCTGTTCATATATTCCTGACCATAAACATGAGATAGACAAGCATCTTGAAGTAATTCAGCAAGTGTCGTTCATGACCAAACCAGACCCAAACCCACTGACAGACTTTTTCCAGAAATGGTTTGGGGGGGGGTGGGGTACCATCCTAATGAACATCCTGATTGCCATTTGTGTAGAAATGCTCCTACTGGGAGTATGTGTTTGTTGTGGCATCCCCTGCATGAAAAGACTGATTAAATATTTTATAGACATGTCATTTTCTGAAACCTTATATCAAAGTACTGAGTTTGAAGAACTGTTAAAAGATTGAAAATGTTTTCATGAGTTTAAACTGAATGACTCTCTTAACTGCAAATCCTACGTGGAAGAGGTTAGGAGAAGAAAACAAATTGTTTATGATTATTTTGAAAGTAGAATAAAAGTATTAAAAGGGGGGAAGTGTCAGAAAAATATGTATTAATGTGTGTATTAGTAATATGCTTAGTGCATTTAGAGCTTGAAAAGGGTTAACACATTTATTCTATTTCATACTGCATAAATCTGTACAAACTGCAGATGCTTTCTGACATTGTATTGTTAGCTAAAATCTTGCTTGTGCCTTGGAAATTTACTGAGAAGCAGATGATTCCTGCTTATGTTAGGAAAATAATGAATAGAACGATACTACTTGTATGAAGCTTAAACAAGAAGTTCCATTTGTGCTGTGAGAAAATACAGAGCTGTAGAAGCTATAGATAATTAGGACAAAGCCTGTTTGAAAATATGAACTGCAATCAGCATTTGCTTGTATCTGAGTTAGAAGAGTACCTTGAAATGTAACACTGTACAATAGAAGCCTGTAAATGAATTAGTGCCCACCAAGGCCAGGTTGTTTTTCTCAAAAGTTTCTCACAAATCTAGTCATGTCAGCAAAAAATCTGAGTAACATTTGCTGTAGAACAATACTGAAAGTTGTGTTTGATTACATCAGCCATAGAAGGCCATGTTTTGTAAAACAGTATAAGAATAAGCATACTTCCTGTTAGTAGTTAGACAAATCCTTGTATTTGCATGTTTTTGTCTCCTTGCAGCAAGTAATTAAATATGCCTTAACTGAACCTTACGTGTATTGGTCTTTGAAGTTTTTTCCTTTGACACTCCATCACACAGTAGGCAACAGAAGGTGGATGGAATCAAACAATACACCATGAGCACATGCAGCAGCTTGTTAACAGCTCAGATGGAGTGAATTAAGTGCTTAAAGAAGGTATCTTATGTTCCTCTGAAAATAGGCAGTAGTGTTCTCCATTCACAAGGGGATGGGGTCCATCTAGTTATTATATTGACTTCTGTCCTATTAATATCATGCCTTCAGTATATAATATAACTGAATAATATCTCCACCAGTAAATGGGTAATTATAATATCCTCTCTATTTGCAGCACAGTTCTAGTGCTGAGCATGATATTAAATTCACCTTGCTTCTGTTCTGTAACCATGTAAGAAATCATTTCTGTTGGTTCTTATAAATCGTTGCCATCATTTTAAATTTATCCAAAAGCTTCGGCACTCTGAACCACCCCACTTAGTGACAATTACTAAGTAAATATTGGCTAAAATATCAGCTCATATCTTGCCTTTGTCTATCGCTTTCATGTTCAGATTTGTAAAGGGGACAGATTCATAGGTTCATAGATTAGTACTAAGCTAAGTGCCCTTGGGTGAGCCATTTTAAGCCTAGCACATTATCCCTTGTGAGAATCAAACCCAGCACTTTGTGTTTGTAAGGCAAACACCTTAACCATTAGGCCACCCACCCTATATACTGTCTTTTCTTTCCTTTATCATCTTTGTAAATGGCATGCATGTCCACTATACAGTTATCAGCCTTACCCAAAATGTAGGCGGTTCCACACTGTGAATGGGACTATCATTAAGTTCATTTCTTGTCACCAACAAAGTGGATTTTCTAATGCAAAGAATGGCAACTATACTTCATTGTTTACACTGGCATAAAGGAAATAATGGTAGTTTCTCAGTTGAAAGACAGATGCAATCTCCTGAAAATTTAGACCCCTTCCATGAACTGCTGCAAAATGAATAATTGTCACAACACATTCATGACCAAAACCAGATCAGTGTTTTAAATCAGACAAAATGAAAACTAATACAAGACTAGGGAAGTTCTACTGTCCAAGGAATTTCACTACATAATCTTCATGAAGTACAGCCATAAAATTGCTCCCTAAATGCCTTTCTGTATATTTGTTATTCCCATTCTAGTCAGTGGAGCATCCCCTGTACTGCAAAAAACTGGCAACAGAGCAGCAAGATTGTCTTTGGACATAATTCAAGAATCCAAAATTGATTTCCCCTTAAAAAAATCAGTGACTATACCTTAAGCATTACCTAGAATTGCACACAAGTTTCTTTACCAGTCTGACTAATGACCAGCAGTGAAATCTACAATGACATGATATGTAGCTCATGTAGCTCTCACTTTATCAGTCATTTCATGCTCCTAATAAAATTGTGCCATTATAGGCATGGTACAGTAATAATTGATTTCTCTGTTTCTCATTTTTTTTAAGTACTCATCTTGTGCCTTTGTATAAAATCCAACATTTGTCTGCCTTTAAATGGCTCTTCATAGCTATATCACAGAGAAATTTCATCTTCTCTCATCCACCAAGTTTGATTGACAGTACTAGAAAAATACTATTGTCCACTGAGCTGAGTCAAAGACCACACCACATTGACTTTGCGACCTTTTATTGAATAAATGCCAGTGACAACCATTAATGATGCCACAGTAGTTCAGATGAAACATATAAACCTATAACCATTAAACTATTAACTCAAAGCCAGTTGGGGTAATCCAGCCTCTTCCGGCTGCCTCTACATAACTGGTTTTGTAATCCAAGCTACCTCAGCCTGGTGGCAAAACCCCTTTAATTCATCCTTCCAAGCCACATACCCCTTGATGTGGCCACTAGTCTAATCTGGGTCCAACTTGAGGACAGCTGAGACCTCTGAATAGGAACAGGAGCTAAACGGGGGGGGGGGGTGAAGCTGTAAAGCTGCTGCAAACCTGTTATGTGTAATGCTGTTACCCCTCCAACAGCTGGCCTTGAAACCAGATATTCTGTGCTGTGAGGGAGCCAAGTTAGACCTTAATTCTTTAATAGCAGAAACTAAATCTAAATTAAGCAAATTCAAAACCAGGATTGTTCAAATGAACATTGTCTGAATCATAAAAATCAGAATCCAGTATTTCAAGGTCACTGTATTGAATTACATGAAAACCAGATTGTCTAGCTGACTGCATAACTCTGTGGTTGATGAAACACCTGGCTTTATCAGTAGTACAGGACCGTCTAATAAATAATAAATATTCCAATAAATTCTTGGTAAAATAGAAGACCAGAACAAAACCAAATTTGGATACAACTGTCATACCTTGTGCATATCGGACAGAATACTGGCCAACTGGATTTTCCTAGGAGCCTGAGAAAGTCATTACCCTCGAGATTAATTTTCAAAACTCTGGGTAAAGCTTCCTTAATGGTGATTTGATGCCTTATCTCCTAGAACTGAAACATTGAGGCCAGGAAAACCAAATGAACAAACTTCACAATTTTTAAAATCAGAAGAACTTGAATGACCAACCGGCAGCCAGAGCTCACATTGAAGCTCTCTCAGTGAAAGAATGTTGCGAGCACCAAATGACCATCTTTCCTTTAAGAGAAGTAAATATTACTATCTGATGTAAGACAAAAATCCATCTGACACCCACCTTCCTATTCTTTAGATAACCTTGACAGAAAGCCCTTCATTGGCCAAGTCGGAAGTATGACCTGTTCAGAAGGAATGAGAGGAATACCCTTGTGGATGATTCCTTGCCCCACCATGGCCTTTCTAAAAAGTAAGATAATCTCTGACAGGCTAATGGCCTGCCCAAAATCTGAATTAAATCTGGGCCTGATCTCCTCCCTTTGAGAGTGATATTATGTAACAATCTAACCCAATGCACTAGGCAAATGGCCAACACTAATCAAACCTGTTGTCCTTAACCAGATTGATCCATCTTAGAGGTCTTTACCCATATCAATTTAAAGTCTGTGTGAATGAGAAGGTCCTCCCAGCAAAGGTACAGGAGTAGTTCCTTAGCAGCAAAGGCACCCACATAAAAATACATTAATAAAGCTGTTAATGTAACAAATGTTTGCCCTGCAAGCAAAATTCAACAGCCTGTGCAGTTGCATGGTTTCCTCCATGCAGGCTTTGCTAGATCCAAAAAATTATCCAAAGTAACTGCTGGATTTGTTGAAGTTTACTCAAAGGAAGCTTGAATAAGTTATCAATGGTATCAATTTCCAAACCAAGACTCAGCTTGACTTTTCTGATTTGTTGCTGACCAGAGGTACCCTCAACTCAGAACAAAAGCCCTTAAACATAGACAAGCCCTTCAAAGCACTATCCTGGCCCTCCCCCACTATCAGAAAATTATTGAAGTAGTGAACTACTAATTGGAGGGGTTCTCGCTGTTGCCAACACCAGTGCAAGGCTGTGCTAAACAGCTCAAAGGTAGCACAAGTCATAGGCCGCTCCATTGGCATTGCAGTGTTAAACATAATTTATCTTCAAACTGAAAACCTAAATAAGGCCAGTCTTACTGACTCACAGGGAGATGGTAGAAAGCAAACTGGATGTTCATCTCGCAGAGCCAGGTATTGGAATAGCCCAAAATTACCTCTGCTGCCTGATCCAGGGAAGACTAATGTACCTTGGTCAACTCGCTGTAAATAAATTCATTGATTGAAGCTCCTGTAGGGTGGGACAGATGATGAATCAACCTGAATTCACCTTCCTGTTTCTTGGAAACAAGACCAATGGGGGAAATTTTAAAAGCAGGCCGGGGGGGTGGGGGGTATTTATAATGCCAGCCGATCAGTCTTTATCAACATAACAGCAATTTCTTCATAACACTTAATGGATTACAGATTTTTAACTAACTTAGAATCCAAGAGAGCTGTGAAATGAATAGGAAAGCCACTGGAGGAGCTTTTAACAAGAACAGCTGTCACTTTCTGATCTAGATGGGCTGACAATAGTCGAATCAGGTATAGGTGAATGGGGGAATGAGCATGGTGTAGTATGCTCAGCTACCCTGCCAAAGCCCCACCTGTGGCCACGAAAAGGTTGCTTAACTCAGAGGGGTGTTACACCCCGAACCCCCCATGCCTGAGAAGTGGGAAAAGCAGGCCTATCCTTGCCAACTAACCCCCAGCACCTGGAGGCAGATGGATCTTCCCACATCCCAAACACATGGCAGTATTTGCAAGCAGGCCAGAGGCATTTGCCATGGTTGAAACCTCAGCAAAACTTTGTTTCCTTCATACTACCACCCCTCCATCAGTTGCAGTGTCAGATGGCTTATCCAGCATGGCACTGAGCCATATGTTAGGATGCCTTAACTCCCACCTGAGGAAATTATCCAGGGCTTTCAGTTTCCTAAAACGTTGATCATAATTCACCCAACCAGAACCCCACTTCACATGCTGGGCTTCACTTATGGCTACATAGTATACTAAAAGAGGCAGGATCTGACTGAGGTCCTTCTCAGTAATCTCTACTATGAACACCACAAAACCAAGTGCCCAAGTATTCCAGTTCCTGACAAGTATCCTAGCTGATGCCTTTTTCCCGATGGCCACTAAGGCTGCCATCAAGTTCTGGTTAGACGTGCTGTCATCATCCAAGATGCATTTAATTCCCATGGTATCCACTAGGTCAAAATATATGTACAAACTCCCCTTTAATAATATTATCTTTGACCTTGGTGGGAAAATGCACCATGATGTGAGACCCCAGGGAATTGGAACTTGAAAGACTGAAAGTAGCCATAGGGGGAGGGGGGCAAGAATTGGAGAACACAATTGTCCAGATGAGATAGGGCCTCCCTCCCTGAATGAGTGTGCAAGCTGGCCATCATCAGAAACTACTAACTCTCCAGTAACAACAGCTGCAGGGGTAGCAATTTTCTTCCTAAAGCTAGATCAAACAGCCTAACCTTGCCCTCTTCTGATAAGGAATTCATAAACTCATCCAGGAAATCATTAGAGGACTAGCCTCTACCATTAATACTTAGCCCTGTTGACCCACCAGAGACATTACCTTGGGATTCTGATGATAGTTCAGACAGGTAGGAAGTAGTGACCCTTTCACCAGAGGAATCTGTGTTGGTTTTCTTTTGAGCCTTCTTGGCTGGGGCTGGTCCTTTGGCTGAAACCTGTTGTTTTGAGCCTTCTGAGACAGATTAAGTCACTTCTCCTTAATTGACTGGATTGTAGTAGAAACTGAAAAATAGAGGATTAACACAGAGGGGAAAAAAACACAGGTGAAAAGGAGAACATGGCATACAAAATAATCCCAGAGTTCCAGATAAAATTGCTAACACAGTGAGTTCTTGCATGCTGTCCTCCTGCAGGATTCTAGAATGTAAAGCCCTCAAGATGCTTGTATTCATTTCATAGGCCTGACAAAATGCACCAGTGAGCGAAAAACTGATATGCTGTTGCGGGGGTTCCAGAATGGCATGCTACTCACCTGTCACAATCACTCTGCCCAAAGATCATGGCTGTGACTGTCCCTCCCCTGACTAAAGTGTAGCAAAACAAGCCAAAATAACATTCTCAGTAAAGAGTTAATAACTGGCACAACCAGAGTATCCACAAATGTAATAAGTAATTGAATCTATCGGGTGTCAAACCAGAATAAAGCGACAAACATTACAACAGCATTATCCATGCACCACACACCATAAGAAATTTTAACAATACCCCTTTCCACTTACAGCATCTGTTACTTATCCTTACAAGAACATAAATGACCACTAATGCTGGCTGCAAACACATATACCCAAGCAAGATCAACATACTTTAATATACCAACCCCAAGCTGAGGACCTGGATCTAAACAAGTTCCATTATTAACCTTGCTTACAACTGCAGCTAAGGGCTTAATAATAACAACCCAGTAAGAACTTCAAAATTTCCCCCAAAGAGGCAAGTAGGCAACCCATAATAGACTTTCCCTAGCGACTAGCAAAACAGTAGATAAGCAACCTAGTTGAAAGTAGATCTTATAATCTAAATTGGTAATGCAAACACACACACACATTTATTTTATTTTATTTATTTAACATTTGTTTACTGGGAAAGTCCCATTTGAAACAAAGCCAATTTTCAGTGGAGGCCCAGGGAAAAATGCTCCAGATGCATGTCTTTGTAACATGTGAGAAAACTGGAGCTCCTGGAGAAAACCCACATGGATGCAGGGAGGACATGCAGAATCCACACAGAAGGCACCCCAGCCGAGAATCAAACCAGAGAACCTCTTGCTGTGAGGTGACAATTCAACCACTTCACCACTGCAGCATCCATGACCTGTGGACACCATGCCCACACCCATATTCACAACATTTTCTGCTTGAAGTAAAAGAGTATTTAACGCTGAATGGTATACACTGACTAGACAGCTTTGCTGACAGATAAAGAAGAAGAACATCTCATATTATCATCGTCCGATACCTGCATGCACCTTCAACAGTATGGTAAATGTACAAAGATTGTACTGAAAGAAAAATATATACCCAAAGAAGACTAAAATTCCTTCAATCAGCCCAGGGAGGTAACAAACTTCTTATAATGTTCAAAATGAATGAGCATAAATTATTTTTTAATATTATTTTAGTAGTATTTTTTTTTTAATTAACCTAAAAATAAAGAACACCTTGACAGACACAAAATACGACTCAGAAGCTGTCAAACCATGGGTTTCTTAGTACCTATTTATTATTTATACTTTTTAGTTTGTTTTTATTTTGTTTACCTATGAACAGACTTAAAATAAATAACAAACCCCCGACTGCCATAAAACCTGACTCACAAGTAACCCAAACTTCTTGATGGTCTGAATCTTTCACCATTTTTTAAAAAATGTAATAAAATAAACACCCCCCTACGGCAGCCACAAGTGTGAATCGCGAGTTGCTGAACCCGGCAGCTTCAGTGCACCTGCTTTCTTGCGGGTCTATAATAGAACACTGAACATTCAAAATTTCGAGTGTTCTAATATCGACCCATTTTCAGAAAATGCTGAAAATATCAAAGAAACAGAAAACCAAATTTTTTCCTAGGGAAAGAATTCGGTTGTCTGTTTCTGTTGCTTTGGTATTTTCAGCACTGTGGTGGAAAGTTACAAGTTGGATTCAGGTAAGTGTGCAATTGTGTGAACGTGAGGGTTAGGGTGGGTTAGGTGAGTTAGGGTTAGGGTGCGGGTCAGGTAAGTGTGCGATTGTGTGGATGTGAGGGTTAGGGCGGAGTAGGTGAGTTAGGGTTAGGGCCTGGGTGAGGTGACTGCGCGGTAGTGATGGACATTAGGGTTAGGGTTTGGGTTAAGGTAAGTGGATAGTTAGTGGTGTATGTATAGTTTAGTGTAGGGTTACGTGTAAGAGTTTAGGTGTATGTGTGTGGATTGCTGTTTGTTTGGTGTGCTTGTGTTGTGTGTATGTGTTTTGGAACAGCAAATATTTTTCCCTAGGAAATAATTCACTGTTCTGAATGTTCGATGTTTTAAATTTTCAATTGATAGGGTTCGATATTAGAACACTCGAAATTTTGAAAGTTTGGTGTTCTAATATAGACCCTTTCTTGCTGTTCCTTCTCCTCCTTTTTTTTTTTAAATTAACTAAATTAAGACATGATAAGGCACTTTAAAGGTGACTAAACTATTGCCACACAGTCTGTAAACATACAGCAGTGACCCACGACCTCTTACCTGATTGGTCGTGGGCTCCAGCTCTCATCATCTGTCAACCTTTTTGACAAATCTGGCAAGTAAATGTGTAATGCTTCCTTTAAAGGATATGCCTCCCTGTGCCTGTTGAAGACTTGTCCTTGCAGATAAAGTGAATTATGGGTAGGTCATCGTTATGCTTGTTTATCTATTTTTCTTGCTCTTTAAAACTGCTGTTTTATGTTTTCTCATGGGTTAGCAATACACACATACACACACACACACACACACACATATATATATATATATATATATATATATATACACACACACACACACACACACACACACACACACACACACACACACACATATATTACATTTAATATGTATTTTCTTAGTCTCTATGCATTAGCAGAACTTAGATTTCTGTTATTGGGAATTATATTAATTTATTTCATTATCTGTTTATTGATTGCACTTTGATTACTAGGTAGTTGGAGTGGTAATATGACACTTGCAAGTCATGACCCAGGCTCTAAGTGAATCAATAGCATACAAGTAAAATAAAACAGAATTAGAACAACCGTTCGGTATCATAGAGTTGTATGTTACACAAGAATATAAATGCATATAAAAGTCAAACAAAAATAAGCTGATTATAGCATACAGGTTGTTCATATCTCTAGTAGTATCTACGACATTTACAGGTTGTTAGACATTTATAAATTTACTAGTACAGAAAAAAGAATACAGGAAGTACGCTTCTCAGTAACACCCCCTAACAACTTGTGTCTACCAGATCTAACCCCTTCTCTCCTCATTTGCTAGACTTATAAGCCTCAGTAAAATTCTGAGAACAGAACCCTTCATATTGACTTCCATCTTGACAATAATGGCATATCATCTGTACACAGCAATGTTTGTTTCTTGAAACCATTTGGGGATTTTAAGCATGGTTCATTTTCTTTCTTTGGAATTTAAAGCTAGTGTTCATAAACTGAGTGAAGGAACCAATCTTGCAAAAGGTCCTCAAATTGAATCTTAACTAAAAAAGTTAGTATGTTTTTTACAAGATATTAAATCCAACATGTGACATCAGAACAAAATTGAAACTTTAAAAAAAAAAATCACTCAACCTTATGATGTCTACAAAGGTTCAATGATTCAACAAGAAAAAATATCAAAGATATGGGAAATTTTTCATGTGGTAAAAATAGATGGTTAAAACAGTGGTCCCAAATTATTTTCCTTTGCTTTAATAGGACTTGCCAGGAGTTAATTAATTAGATTTTCTATTCTTGACTGCTTGTATATTAGACCGCAATTGCTTGAAGCTTAAAGTAAAAACAAAAAATAATAACATGAGAAATATAGTTTAAACTGGTGAGGAAATTGGCATTTTGCCTTACTTTTTAAGTTATTTTCTTTCCATTAATCTGCTCAGTTCTGATGATGAACACTGCAGATTCAGCATCATAATTACGTTTCACTGAAAAAATAGCACTGCATATTGTTTGCTTTTTAATCTCTGAATTGTTGAATGGGACAAGACAACACACACAACTAGCACTGCTGGCCTTAAACAGGAAACAACTTCTTCAGGGCTTTAAGTATGAATGAAACAATACAAACCAAACTTATAATGGATAAAATTACTGCTAAAAGAAGACTTTGTGAGTTACTGAAATGCAGATGTTGACCACATATTTAAGTTCTTAACAATGCGGTTTCCTAAAGTGCTACACATTCCAGAATGCATGTTGTGGTGAATAAAAATAATGCATTGACCTTTTGGAACAGCCCCTCTGTTAACAGTGCTCCATGAAGGTCTGCTATAATAGTTATGCTCATTGTTATATTTTTTGTCATACTTACTCAAGATTCTAATTTTGAGAACCGACTGGAGTTTGTCATTTGAGGACTGGAAATGATATTAAGACAGGATCATGATTGTTTACTAAACTAATGTAACACAAAGAAAATGGCTTATCATGCAAGCTTTGAAATCAAAAGATATCAAATAGGTTCATAGGTTCATACTAGGCTATCTGCCTTAGGGCATTTATAAGCCTAGCCAGAGTTGTGTGGCTTTCACCACCCCTTAGGTTGAAGAATACTATACCCATTAGTTTGCCGTGCCTCTGTCCAGCAGTGATACAGAGATGATCCCTGGGGTAAACCTACGATCTCCCATCCACTGGTCAAGATTCCTCTTGAACAGAGCCAGCGAGGTGCTCTGTCTCACATGGACCGGGATTCTGTTCCACAGCATAGGAAGTCTCTGGGTGATGAATCTGTCCCTCCAGCATGTCCTATTTATATCCGTGTTGAGGTTTAAGTCTCTTGCTCTTGTGGCTCTGGTGGATTTGGATTTTTTGAGGTGGAGCATGTCCATTAATTCCGGGTTGGACATGGCCTTGTATGTCAGGCACAGGTCACCTCTGAGCAGACGGTATGCGACTGAATAGAGTTGGAGTTTCTTCAGTCGGGCAGCATATGGCATATTTTTGAGCCCCTTTATCCTTTTGGTGAGGAACTTTTGGGGTCTTTCCAATTGCTGCAGGTGTCGGGTAAGATACATTCTGAATGAGGCATTGTACTCAATCATTGGTCTGATAAGTGAAGAGTACAGGGGAACAATGACCTCCCTTGATCTGGATGTGAATCCCTTCATAATCAGGTGGGCAATGTAGAAGGTCCTCCTAACCACTTTGTCAATGTGAGGGTCAAAAGAAAGGTTACTGTCAACTTGGGTCCCCAGGTCCCTGATAACCTCTTCTGTGCTTAATGGATTGCCACCTATGTGGTAACTTGGGGTTACCTTGTTTTTACCAAAGGGTATGACTATACATTTTTTGGCGTTTAGCTTAAGGCCATGGCTCTGGCACCAGTTATCCATTTCTATGAGACCTCTCTGAAGGATATCTGTGTCTGCTGGATTTTCAACTATGGCGCCCAGTTTGCAGTCATCTGCAAACTTTGTCAGCCACAATCCTCCTATGTTTGCCTGCACTTCTGAAAAGTAGATGCCGAACAAGAGGGGTCCCAGGACTGAGCCCTGTGGGACACTGCTTGTGACCGGCTTGGAGTCTGACATGGCACCAGCAACTCTAACCCTGTGGGTTCTGTCCTTGAGCCAGTTTGCAACCCATCTTGTGACATATGGGTTTACATTTAAGCTGGTGAGCTTTTCTATGATACCCGAGTGGGGTATTGTGTCGAAAGCTTTTGCAAGGTCAAGGTAGGCTGTGTGAACTGCCTTACCCTCATCAATGGCCTTGGTGACTGTTTCAAAAAAGTCGACCAAGTTCAAGAGGCATGATCTGCCCTTGACAAAGCCAAATTGGGTAGGATCCAATGTCTGTAGGTCCCCTATGTCTTTATTTATGAGTTCCATTATGATCCTCTCCATAGCTTTGCAGACCAGGCTTGTTAAGCTTATGGGGTGGTAATTACCAGGGTCCGTAGAAGCACCGCCTTTGTGGAGTGGGACCACAGTTGCCGACGCCACTCTTTGGCACGTATCCTGTGGTAAGGCTAAGATTAAACAGCAGCCTTATGTGTGGGTTTAGTTCCTCATTGAGTTCGTAGCACACAGCCGGGGACACCATCCGGTCCCATTGATGCTGTGTTTTTAGCTTTAGAGAGAGCAGCTCTCACCTGGGCATTTGAGATGATTGGGAGGCTACACTCTGCTGGGATAGATATTCCTCCTTTTGGGGGGGAGGGAGGGGAGAAATTTTCACTGAACCTGTCTGCCAGTATGTTTGCAATGTCTGTGGGTTCAGTGATTTTTGTATCATTTTGGACTAATTCTGAGCATATCTGGGAGTTTCCACCCAGATTTCTAACATAGCTAAAGAAGGCCTCATGACTGTCTTTTGAGTCCTTGGCGATTTTTCTCTCAAAGTTGGCCTTGGATGATTTTATGAGTGATCGTAGTTTTTTACTAGTATTGATCAGAGATGTCTTCCCTTTTAGGGATTTTGCTCTATCTTGTAGTAGCTTTCTCCTCTTGTTGTAAAGTTTGTTTATGGCTGGGGTCCACCAGATCGGGCGCTTGCCTTTGGTGGAAAGGGTCTTGATTTTATTTGGGATTGCTTGATCCATGCAATCCTGGAGGTGCTCGTAGAAAGCATTTGTAAGGGATTCAGCAGCATGGGTTGTGGTTTCCAATGGCTCAGGGGCCTTGAAGGATACCACACCAGTCTTAAGAAGTGTGAAGTTGGCTTTTGAGAAGTTCTTCACTGTGGTCTTTTGTTGGGGTGGGGGCGGATGTGGATCTCCAGTGAGATTAGTTTATGGTCTGATCTCACCAATGAGGGATATACTCCACGTGTGGAGCATTTTGTCCCCATGTTTGTGATGATCAGGTCTAGTATATTTTCACCTCTTGTGGGAATGGTGACAAGTTGTTCCATAGCATTTGAGTTTATGAACTCCAGGAACCTTTGGGCTAGGGTATTGGGGCTTGAGTAATGTTCCCAGTCTATGTTTGGGTAGTTGAAGTCACCCAATATGATGGTGTTTGGAGAGACATTTATACTCTCCAGTGTCTTCAGGAAGGCTGTGTGGGGTTCCTGAGTTTGAGAGGTTGGCCTGTAACATGCTACAAACTGTAGAGCAGTTTTGCCTATGGTTAATTGCACCTGAATGGTCTCTGATGCTTCGTGAGTTGCCAGCAGCCTGGAGGTGTGGGTATCCTTGATGAATATGGATACACCCCCTCCTTTTGTGGTACGGTCCGGGTTTTGGGGCCGGAACGCATGATATGAGGTAAAACCTGATAGTGCCGGGGTGCTCTCAGGAGCCTTGAACCAGATTTCAGTCACAGCACAGACATCGATGTTCTCCATACTGAGGAGGGCTTCGAGGGGGTGCATCTTGAGATTTAGACTTCTGGCATTGAGCAGCATTACCCTTAGTTTTTTTCCATTATTGTTTTCTAGGGCGGTGGGTTTAGAATTTGAGCCTTGTCTAAAAAAGGCACTATGGGGGTGGCAAGAGCCTTGCCTATTTTACTACAAATTTTTCTATTTTCAGGGAAAGGCCATTTAATATTTCAGAAGAGGCTCTTGATTTTTATACAAAGCAAAAAAACTTATGTGTTATGAATTCAGAATGGTTCAGATTTTAAGAGACAGTATTGTTGCTTTTATAGAAAATAAATTCCAAACTGTTAATTCACATCAATATAAAAACATAGAAACATTTTTTTTTTGCAAGGGGCAAGTTACCCTACACCCCATGTGGGCTATGTGGATCCTAAACCCTATGAATTGTACAAAGCAATTCTATATTCAAACCACAATGGAGAAAAGAGAAACTATCCTACAAATGTATACTGCAGCCTCACTCTTTTGAACATATTGTCGTAAAACATACAACAGAATTAGACTTTAAAAAAGGAGAACACTGATCAAAAGGCATCAGTGAAGTGTACGTGCACTGTACATTAACTAGTACTGTTATATGATCAAAAGGCATCAATGCAGTGTACGTGCACTGTACATTAACTAGTACTGTTATATGATCAAAAGGCAACAGTGGAGTATACCTACACTGTTCATTAACTAGTACTGTTATATGATCAAAAGGCATCAGTGGAGTATACCTACACTGTTCATTAACTAGTACTGTTATATGATCAAAAGGCATCAGTGAAGTGTACGTGCACTGTACATTAACTAGTACTGTTATATGATCAAAAGGCATCAATACAGTGTACGTGCACTGTACATTAACTGGTACTGTTATATGATCAAAAGGCATCAGTGAAGTGTACGTGCACTGTACATTAACTGGTACTGTTATATGATCAAAAGGCATCAATGCAGTGTACGTGCACTGTACATTAACTGGTACTGTTATATGATCAAAAGGCATCAGTGAAGTGTACGTGCACTGTACATTAACTAGTACTGTTATATGATCAAAAGGCATCAATGCAGTGTACGTGCACTGTACATTAACTGGTACTGTTATATGATCAAAAGGCATCAGTGGAGTATACCTACACTGTTCATTAACTAGTACTGTTATATGATCAAAAGGCATCAGTGGAGTATACCTACACTGTTCATTAACTAGTACTGTTATATGATCAAAAGGCATCAGTGAAGTGTACGAGCACTGTACATTAACTAGTACTGTTATATGATCAAAAGGCATCAATGCAGTGTACGTGCACTGTACATTAACTGGTACTGTTATATGATCAAAAGGCATCAATGCAGTGTACGTGCACTGTACATTAACTGGTACTGTTATATGATCAAAAGGCATCAGTGGAGTATACCTACACTGTTCATTAACTAGTACTGTTATATGATCAAAAGGCATCAGTGGAGTATACCTACACTGTTCATTAACTAGTACTGTTATGTGATCAAAAGGCATCAATGAGTGTGCCTACACTGTTCATTAGCTAGTACTGTTATATGATCAAAAGGCATCAGTGAAGTATACCTACACTGTTCATTAACTAGTACTGTTATACAATCAAAAGGCATCAGTGAAGTATACCTACACTGTTCATTAACTAGTACTGTTATATGATCAAAAGGCATCAGTGAAGTATACCTACACTGTTCATTAAGTAGTACTGTTATATGATCAAAAGGCATCAGTGAAGTATACCTGCACTGTACATTAACTAGTACTGTTATATGATCAAAAGGCATCAATGCAGTGTACGTGCACTGTACATTAACTGGTACTGTTATATGATCAAAAGGCATCAGTGGAGTATACCTACACTGTACATTAACTGGCACTGTTATATGATCAAAAGGCATCAGTGGAGTATACCTACATTTTTTGTTAACTAGTACTGTTATATGATCAAAAGGCATCAGTGGAGTATACCTACACTGTTCATTAACTAGTACTGTTATATGATCAAAAGGCATCAATGAGGTGTGCCTACACTGTTCATTAACTAGTACTGTTATATGATCAAAAGGCATCAATGAAGTATACCTACACTGTTCACTAATTAGTACTGTTATATGATCAAAAGGCATCAGTGAAGTATACCTACACTGTTCATTAACTAGTACTGTTATATGATCAAAAGGCATCAGTGAAGTATACCTACACTGTTCATTAACTAGTACTGTTATATGATCAAAAGGCATCAGTGAAGTATACCTACACTGTTCATTAACTAGTACTGTTATATGATCAAAAGGCATCAGTGAAGTATACCTACATTGTTCATTAACTAGTACTGTTATATGATAAAAAGGCATCAGTGAAGTATACCTACACTGTTCAGTAACTAGTACAGTTATGGGAACATTAACTAGTACTGCCGTATGATCAAAAGGCATCAGTGAAGTATACCTACACTGTTCATTAACTAGTACTGTTATATGATCAAAAGGCATCAGTGAAGTATACCTGCACTGTTCATTAACTAGTACTGTTATATGATCAAAAGGCATCAGTGAAGTATACCTACACTGTTCATTAACTAGTACTGTTATATGATCAAAAGGCATCAGTGAAGTATACCTGCACTGTTCATTAACTAGTATTGTTATATAATCAAAAGGCATCAATGAGGTGTGCCTACACTGTTCATTAACTAGTACTGTTATATGACCAAAAGGCATCAGTGAAGTATACCTACACTGTTCATTAACTAGTACTGTTATATGATCAAAAGGCATCAGTGAAGTATACCTACACTGTTCATTAACTAGTGCTGTTATATGATCAAAAGGCATCAGTGAAGTATACCTACACTGTTCATTAACTAGTACTGTTATTTGATCAAAAGGCATCAGTGAAGTATACCTACACTGTTCATTAACTAGTACTGTTATATGACCAAAAGGCATCAGTGAAGTATACCTGCACTGTTCATTAACTAGTTCTGTTATATAATCAAAAGGCACCAATGAGGTGTGCCTACACTGTTCATTAACTAGTACTGTTATATGATCAAAAGGCATCAGTGAAGTATACCTACACTGTTCATTAACTAGTACTGTTATATGATCAAAAGGCATCAATGCAGTGTGCGTGCACTGTACATTAACTGGTACTGTTATATCATCCAAAGTCATCAATGAGGTGTACCTACACTGTACTTTAGTTAGTACTGTTATGTGAGCATTAACTAGCACTGCTACATGATCAAAAGGCATCAATGAGGTGTGCCTACACTGTTCATTAACAAGTACTGTTATATGATCAAAAGGCACCAATGAGGTGTACCTACACTGTACATTAACTAGTACTGTTATGTGAACATTAACTAGCACTGCTACATGATCAAAAGGCATCAATGAGGTGTGCCTACACTGTTCATTAACAAGTACTGTTATATGATCAAAAGGCATCAATGCAGTGTACTTACACTGTTCATTAACTAGTACTGTTATATGGTCAAAAGGCATCAATGCAGTGTACCTGCACTGTTCATTAACTAGTACTGTTATATGATCAAAAGGCATCAATGAAGTGTGCCTACACTGTTCATTAACGAGTACTGTTTTCCAATCAAAAGGCATCAATGCAGTGTACTTACACTGTTCATTAACTAATACTGTTATATGGTCAAAAGGCATCAATGCAGTGTGCCTGCACTGTTTATTAACTAGTACTGTTATATAATCAAAAGGCATCAATGCAGTGTACCTGCACTGCTCATTAACTAGTAGTGTTATATGATCAAAAGGCATCAGTGCAGTGTACTTACATTGTTCATTAACTAGTACTGTTATATGGTCAAAAGGCATCATTGCAGTGTACCTGCATTTTTCTTTAACTAGTACTGCTACATGATCACAAGACATCAATGCAGTGTACCTGCACTGTTCATTAACTAGTACTGTTATATGAACCAAAACCTAAAAAACACCCAGAAAGTAAAACAACTGTGGAACCAAAAATATCCAGGCTGTAATCCAGAAAAAAGGATTGTCTATCTGTAGTACAAGTTTATTAAGCACATTTGGCTATGCACAGCATAGCCTTCATCAGAATACATTACAAACAGCATACTGCTTCATTAAATAGAACTCATTGACCAATCACAAAGATAAAACAATTAATTAAAAAATCACCCCCTCCTACATTGCCCATTTATTCTTAAGAACATATAGTAGATTTGTATTCCATACGCAAACAACAGTTATTTCATCACTAGAAAACATGCTCTGTAGAAAAACCTTTCAAAATTCATCAGTAACTATAAAAATAATATTTATTTCTTATTTTTTCTTCCCTGCAAAACTGGAACCATGGAAATATTTTTATTTAACCCTGGGGGAAATATTGCTGCTGTTCTTATTTGCCAATTTGTTTCTTTTTTTCTTAAAATTATTTTTCCAGTCTCCCCCTCTTGGATTTAATTTTACCTGCTCCACAATTCCAAATGAAAATTTTGTAAAAGATGCACATATTGAAGAATGTTTATATAGTGCACTAGTTGTTTTTTTTTTATTTTTGATGTCATTAACATGCTCATACATCCTATTTTTAAGTGACCTTTCTGTTTTTCCTAAATAGAATGCTGTGCATGAGTTGCACAGAGCTATGTATACAACACCTTTGGTCAAACAATTCCCATTTACAAACACTATTTTACTTTTTAGCCTATTGTGTAGAACTACAAATTGTTCTTTGTGTATATAGCAACATTGTCTACACTTTCCACATGGTCTAGTACCCCGCTGTTCCCCTTTCTGGGTTCTATCTTACATTCAAGAAGGCCCTTAATATTGTGCCCTATCTTATTAACAAATCTAGGATCCTCTCTCAACGTCTTATATATTTCTTGATTCGTTTTGAAAATTGTCCAGTTCTTGTTGATAATACCCCTAACATCCTTGTTTGTGGAATTATATTCAAGTACACAGGCCCTTTTGTATTTATCATTTCCTTAATCTTTTCCACATTGTTATTTTGTAATCCTACCCCTAACAAGGGGAGATAGTCAATGCCCCACTTGTATTGTACTTCTGAAATGATTTCCTCAATCAACTGTTTGGGGTACCCTCTCTCTTCAAACATGCACTGCAATTTATTTAATTCACCTTGTAAATCATCATAATGGGATGTCATTCTAGCAACCCTCACTGCCTGTCCCTTCACTATACTTCTTTTTTGAGCAGTAGGACGATTGCTCCCATAATGTAGATATGTGTTGCAAAATGTAGGTTTTCTATATATACGAGATCGGAATCCACCCATATGATCAAAAGGCTTTAATACAGTGTACCTGCACTCTTCATTAACTAGTACTGGTATATGATCAAAAGGCGTCAATGCAGTGTACCTGCACTCTTCATTAACTAGTACTGGTATATGATCAAAAGGCGTCAATGCAGTGTACCTGCACTCTTCATTAACTAGTACTGGTATATGATCAAAAGGCGTCAATGCAGTGTACCTGCACTCTTCATTAACTAGTACTGGTATGTGATCAAAAGGCGTCAATGCAGTGTACCTGCACTCTTCATTAACTAGTACTGGTATATGATCAAAAGGCATCAATGCAGTGTACCTGCACTCCTCATTAATTAGTACTGTTGTATGATCAAAAGGTGTCAATGCAGTTTACCTGCACTTTTCATTAACTATACTGTTATATGATCAAAAGGCATCCATGCATTGTACCTGCACTCTTTAACTAGTACAGTTATATGGTCAAAAGGCATCAATGCAGTGTATCTGCACTCCTCATTAATTAGTACTGTTGTATGATCAAAAGGCATCAATGCAGTGTACCTACACTGTTCATTAATTATACCATTATATGATCAAAAGGCATCAATACAGTGTACTTAGACTGTTCATTAACTAATACTGTTCTATGGTGCCAGTAGTCCAGTGTATTCAAAATCTCCATTTTTATTAATTCATAAACTAAGCTATTAAATTATGGAATATGCAAAAGTAGTTGCTTCAGTACTTTGAAAGCTGTAGAATAAATAATCATATTTTTATCTAGGCAGGGAGACAGAGGTACAATACAGATGAATCTGACTCTGACAAATGGATCTGATTCTAAGGGTCTGTGAAATATGGAGTTTAGATGGATATTTACCACTGTCAAGCAAGTACAAATATTTTGTGATGGCTAATATTGTGTATTTTTTTAACCATAATGTAATAAGTTTTTGTGGCTCAGGTATGCCATCTTAAATTTCACTAATGTACTAGTAAACTACCAAGTTAGCAAACAAAACCTATGCAAAATAATTTCCATATATTATCTTCTACATTTTGCTGTCCATTTAGTTTCACAGATGTTGGTGTAAGACTTGGATAATAATGCTGTTTAGTAATAATTAAAAGTAAAGGAAGGCCATTTTTACCAATTTATAACTTTAAGACATTAATGTTAACATGTTAATTGAAAGCAAGACCCCTGTTTCATGTGGATTCCATGCATTTCCTCAAATTTATGATTTGGTCAGAACATAAATAAGCTTTGCATTTCACCACTTCCTGTTATGTCAGAAGTAATGCACATGTACAAAGGCAATATCAGTGAGCAGTGATGGTAGGCACATTTTATTCTGTTCACTACTGTTGTGCAATCTTATGCAGTTTCAGAGTTAGTATTTTTAGTTCGTGTTTTTTTTCCCCGTAGTGAAAGTTTCTTTGAAAATGCTATAAACTCTTTTCACTTTCCACTAAATGAGCTTCATTCCTAAGTGATATTCTGCTTAGTATACATTGTCTTCTCAAACAGTGAAACTGTCATTTAGGGAATCTTTATTCATTTATTTACTTGCTTGTTTGTTTGTTTACTGGTTTCATAAAGAATTTCCAGAATTGTTCTAACAAATTATTAAAGCAGGGTAGGGACTGCTATCAAGCTCTACAGTGGATACCAGAAACATCATACCTAGAATCTCATAAAGATCCTTACAATGGATTGCATCACCAGCACATGCAGTCACAATGCTGAGACCAACAACAATGATGGAGCTGGACTAAAAACATTTGGCCTTCAGGCAAATGGCAATATGTTATGTGCTTCTTTCTAACAGGATAATTAAAATAATGGGATGAAACTTTAAATACTACTTGATTTTTCAGTTATACAATAAGTTCAATATATAGGCATCCCTTGATGAAATTCACATGCTCCATGCTTGAGGTGTGCAGTTAACTGTGAAGGTGAAAATCAGTTACCTGAAGTCTCATCAGCTTAGTAGTGTAGAGCTTTCATTTGCTAACAATTTACAATATTCCTTCCAGGATTTGGTAACATCAGTCCCATGTCACATTTAAAAAGTAAGCACTCATGCATTGTGAGTTTACCTAGTTAAATAAATAGAAAAAAGTCAACATTGCTACTAGTCGAGTATTTATAATGTCAGTGCCCCACAGAAGAGTGCTGGCATCTGCTGGAAGGTTTTGGGGAGATGTAGGAAGGAGAAAGCTGAGCAATATGAAGTGAGATTAAAGCCGTGTTACCTGCTGAATGGCATGAACACGTAATAAGCCATCAACTGAGAAAATGACAGCTTTTACACATATGGAAAGTCAGCAAATCATGCCTTGTAATGGTAATATTGCCTTAGTGAAGTGGCACTGTGTGAACTAAATGCAGTGTCAAAAGGAAGTGTATCAAACTAACAGGAGGCAAAGGCCCCTATACAGGTGTTGTAGGTCCACCCCTGCAGAGAGTTCACCTAAGGCTTTATATTTTCAATTATAGTTAAAATAAGTGAAACCTATCCCATACAGAAATGTAAAGAATTTACAGCTTTAAATGAGAACCAAAGCATAAAATCATAAGTTACTTCAGTAATGCAAATATTGAATTATTAATAACTGTTAAGAGCAATAGTTATTTAGTATGTATGTGTTTGCCTTTGCTAAATCAGATTTCTAATCTGCCAGGAAGAGACATAAAATATTATTTAGCATTAATAGTCATTATGCATTGTTTGAATACCTCAGTGCATTTCATTTGACAGTCAATCAGTTATCACAGTACTTGGCTTCTGAACTGTTAGCTGAAGACTTCATTGTACAGTATCGATTTTGTTTACTGCTATGTAAATCAAGATGCCAGTTATCCAGATAGTTGCTGATGCAATAATGTCTGGTGAAATGTGTTCTTTTTAGTATTCATTCATAGACAGTTTTAATGGGGCACATCCTTTTATGAAATAGGGTGACAGAGGATCATCTCATCATCAACCATTCCCAAAGGTGAGACATGCAAAAGGATGTTTTGACAGCTGATTACCACTTGAAGAAAAAGCTCTGATTATCCATACCAGATGGTTGGGGTAAACCATTGTCTCAAATCACCTGCCAGAGTCAGTCATGTGGAAATGAAAGATGTGATGTGACTCACACAGAAGAAATAGAATGCTCGGTACTTTTCACTGACTTATTTCTACTGATAATATGTATATTAAAATTACGTGTATAATTTTGTCTGATAGCTACATTTAGAGAAAAATGCCTTTTCATCTGTACATGAAAAAAAATGAAATTTTAAACGTATTTGGTGTATTTGCATTATTACAAACATTACACTTTTAGGTCAGTTCTCCTGTGAGTCTTATTTCAGTCTCCTGAATCCATTTGTTAGGGCTCTTCTGAATTTATATACCATTCCTAAATCTGTCAATTAGTGAGTTAGAAGTAACAAACTTTTGAGGTAATAGTCCCTTCTTTACAGAAGGCATGATGGTGAAAAATATATATCAATCTCATATACAAACATATCTGGCATTAGTGTGTCCTATTCTGTTCTCCTTTTGTGTATAAAATTATAGAAACCCTCCACTCATGCTGGTAGCAGGAAAGATCACCAAGAAGAATAAAAAAAACAAAATACAGTGACAACAAAATGCTTTAATAAAAATTTTTATAAGTTTTGTTTCTGTGTACCTGACTATGACCTACCTATGCTATGAAGCATTGTACTTTAAAAGCAAGACTGGCCCTGATTTCTTGTGAAGAATCTTAACAGTTCACTGCTCTTCTGGGATTCAAGATATAACATTATCCTAGTGACTACTAATTACTGGAGTGAGGCATGAAGGTAAGACATCTAATACTTATATTTTGCTTTTAGCCTTATATACAATAATATCACCATATATAAAAAGTCTGAGTTTTTTAAAAATAAAGGGTATATATTTATTCCAAATTACAACTTTTGGCTGCTTCTTCAGAAACAAATCCATGTTCAATTAAATAAAATATAGCAAAGTGTTTTTTTGATGAAAGACAGTAAGAGTCGATTTCTTTTGCATGGACTAAAGCCATGTCTCCATATCATATACATCATATACATGGAAGAGGTTGGTTCCTTTATGCCCCCTTCTAATTGTATAGGTTCATGGGAGATTACTAGGCTAACAACGTAACATTTTTTAGAAGCCTAGCCAATATAACCCGATGTTAGCCAATAAATGGACCCTAGGAGCAAATCAATGACATGGGTTTGTGCCTATGTCTTGAGTACGTTACAGATTACCTCTGTCCATAAGGGAATTAGTTGGTGCCCCAGGTGTGAATTTGTGATTCACCATCCATTGATCCAAACTGGTTTTGAAGAGGGTTTCGGAAAAGATCTGTTTAATGTGAATAGGCCTATTAGAAAGCAGGAGTAATCTCTGAGACACTTATCTGACTCTCTAGCATATTTTGTTTGAGTCACTGACTAAGTTGAGATCCCTAGATCAGGTGACTCTCATGCTGTTTGACTTGCAGATGTGTAGTAGCTCCATCACGGCTGGATCTGTGAGTGCCTTTTAGGTCAGACATACGTCACCCCTTAATAGTCAGTAGGAGACAGAGTAAAGGGATGGGGCTTTTAGTCTATCCACACCTATGCTTACACCCTGTATTTTCATTGTGAGGAACCTTTGAGGTCACTCCAGCTGCTGTAAGTGCCAAATCAACTGCATGCCAAATGGCATATTGAACTCAATTATTTGTCTAATGACGGCTCAGTACAGTGGGACTATAATTTTCTGATTCACTTTTTAGCCTAGTGAAGAACTTTTTGCTCTGTTGTGCATACTACTACTTAATTCTTGTTGGGATTTTCTTTTATTTTGTTGTTGTTGTATAACCCATTAATACCAGGGAACCACCAGGGTGGTTTGTTTTTGCTGTTTGACCTGGGTCATTTTGGTCTGGTTTCTGTGACCGTACAGAGCTTTTTGTATGCCTGTGCATAAGTTTCTCTGTTTTCTGGATTTGGGGAAGCTGTAATACTACCTTTGAAGTAGGGGGTAATTTACCTTAAAGAAGCTTTTGAAGTTTTTGGCATTGGGTGGGATGGACTAATTTTACCTTTATTCCAAGAGAGAGCATTTTGTGATTTGATTCTACCACTGAGGACATCACATTGGGGGGAGGAGGTGCAGTGCTCTCCTATATTTATGAAGACCAGATGTAGGATATTTGTTCCCCTAGTGGAAGTGCAGAGTAGCTGCTTGGAGACTGGAAGTTCAATTAAAGCATAATGAATCTCATTCATGAACTTAGAGATATTACTCAAATACAACATAAGTATTGTTAAATATGAAAAATAAATAGAACCCTACTGTGTCTTTCAGTAAAATGCTTGTCCATATTAAAAATGATCAGTTATCAATATATAAAGTCATTATTTTTCACTACCAAAATGGTTTATCCTATAAAGCACAATATATTATACTAAACTATTTTTTTAAAAAGTTATATATGAAAATAAATAAAAAAAAAAAAAAATATATATATATATATATATATATATATATATATAGATATAGATATATGGGTCTACTTCAAAACATGATATACATTATTGAATCTAACTTCACTTGAACCCATTATATCAAAGTCCCGGAATAATGAAAATGAACCCCGGGAAAGGAGCCACTCGACCACCAGGACAAAACAAGAAACAACAAAACACAAAAACCCTGCAAGTGGGAGGCTTCACCCCCGCACACCCTCCTAACTAAATATACCAAACTCTGCTATCGCACTGCATCCCTAAATGATACTTTTTCTATTTGATAAGCTAGAGATGTATCTGAATAGTAAGCAGAATATGAATGAAGCTCATTTAGTGGAAAGTGAAATAAGTATATAACATTTCCAAATAAACTTTCTTTATTAAAAAAAAAATACTTCAACTAAAAATACTAACTCTGAAACTGCATAACATTGCACAACAGTAGAGAACAGAATAAATTTCACCTACCACCATTTCCAAAAAAATCGGTTTGTTTTCATTGTTCTGGGAGTTAGATATAATGAAGATTCAACAAAGTGGGTTCAGTGAAGTCTGATTTGATAATGTGAGTATTTAATGTTGTGAAGGGTATCCATATATATATATATATATATATATATATATATGTATATATATATATATATATATATACATATATATATATTATATATATATATATATATATATACATACACATATATATATATATCTATATATGTAGAAAATATTTCAATTTCCATACCACTGTTCACAAAAAACACATTCATCAAAAACTTAAAAACCTTATATATCATAAACTAATAAATTCTTTTAATAAAAAATATTTATACCCCCTTAAAACAGATTTCATAAATGTATTATAACACTGAATATGTAATCAATTGTCCTGTTAAAACTTGGCATCCATCAGGTTTAATACAGGTTGTATAGAAATAGTTTTGTTTAAACCTGGGGATTTTACCAGAATTTAATTTGAGGTGCAATGCAACTTCCCTGTACTCAGATTCACCCAGTCAACACCTCTTGGATTAATAGCAATTTTGTCAATAATTTCAAATACAAACTTGGTAAACCCTGGAAAAACATTGAAATGTTTATAAAGGGCACTAAATTTGTTTTTAGTCAAATTATCATAATTATGTTCCTAAAGCATTTTTCTTGGGGCTCATTTGGTTTTCCCTAAATAAAATGATGGACAAGTGTTTCATTTTGCAGGGTACACAACCCCTGTAGTGAAACAACTGCCCTTTAGAAATTTCACCTTAACATCATTATTAACTAAATGGTGAACCTGTATTATATGTGGCATTGTCTACATTGTCCACATTTCACTATACTGCCCTTAATATTTCCTCTGTTCCCCTTTCCTCCTTGCTTGAAAATATTTTGAAGATTCCTTGAAACCTTACTCATAAAATAAAGTTGGCTAGCAAAATCTGACAATATGGTGGGATTAGTTATGCGTATGTTACAATTCTTTTCTATAATGGGCTTAGCTTCCTGAAGTTAAATCAGGTAAGCACATAATGAGCTTTCCACCAGCGACTCCCAGCTCATATAAGTGAAATCAGCACTCATCTAACACAAGAGAACAAACGTTGACCCTCTTAATGTAAAATGATTGTTTTAGAGCCTCAGTGTTAAGGGACTACAACAGATGCATAATACGGACTAAGAAACACTAGATATAATACATGCAGAACAGCGACCCTTCCAGCAGTTTGAAATTTCAACTTTTAATCTTTAAAGAAGTGCAAAAACATAAAAATAAATAGCAGAGTAAAGTTTCGTAAAACCAAGAAATAAAATCCACGACCAGTCAGCACAGGAACACAGAGTAGTTTAATTTAAAGCGCTTTTCGGCTCACAGTAAGACAGCCTTCTTCAGAATGAAAAACAATAATACATCTCTTTCCTTTTATACAACAAAAGGCGTCAAAAGTAAGCAATCATTTAATTAATTAAGTAATTACCTAATCATACTCAAAAATCATGATCTTTAAACTTGAGAGTATATTACTAAGCATATGTTACTAAGAATATGCTACTAGAAAAGATGCACCGTGACTTTGAAACAATGACCCCTATAGATATAACAGCAACTTCAGCCCATTTTATCAAAAAACTTCGTTAAAACCCCTAAAGATACAGGCACATATTAATTTATTCAGTTACACAAAGGAAATCACTAAATACCTCTAATTTATAAATATTAAAAGTAAACTGAAATAAAATAATGTGTGATTCATAACTTGATTAAATAAACTTGACAAAAACATGTATATGTGTAAAAAAACAAGTAAAATAACCAAAGAAAATTACTCGAATTCAACAATATATATAAAAACTGAAAATCTGAATATGTTTTTTATACTTTTAAGTTAACTTCATAAAAACAAACTGATTCATAAATGATTATATTTGTTAGATTTATTCACATTATTTTTAAATTGTTTATGTGATATAATATATGTAAAAAATGATTAAATTTAATCTTACTTTAAGTTATCTCACCAAGCTTCTTAGCTTTAATAAAACACCTATTGATAAAGCTTCATTCAGGCCTGGGTAGTTGCTCGCATTCAATTTAATTTGCCATTTTAATTCAAGTTCGAGCAACTTTAATGAATAAGGGCACCCCCTAGGATTGATTTTTAGTCCATCAATGATCAAAAATTTAAATGTATGGTCGGGAAAACGCATAATATGTTTGGCTAATGCATTGTCCACCTTCTGGTGGGTAACAGCATAGATGTGTTCATACACCCTATCTCTGAGCCTACGCTCAGTGTTGCCCACATAGAAGGCGGCACATAGTGAACATTTGGCCAGATAAATTATACCTTTAGAATTGCAATTAAATTTGTCACTTAATTTATATAGTACATTATCCAAAGTAAATGTACTACTAACCAAAACATGTTTGCACATGCTACATGACTCACATTTAAACATCCCTGTTGACTTTCTCAGCGAGTCAGACCGAAATCTCAAAGAGTCCTTCAAATTCAAACCACGCCTAAATGTAACACTAGGTTTAAAACCTAATTTATTTATTAAAGATGTGTTGTTTTTCAACAAATTCCAGTTTTTATTCAAGATGTTGATACATTCGGGACTCAGTTTGGTATATGTGGTGCTAAACGACTCAACTCTATTTCTGTCAATCTTGGAAATATTAAATGGACTTTCAAGGTTTGTCTTGGTGTTTGAACCTTGGTCGGATGGGTCGCCAATTTCAACGTCCTTTAAACTAACAAAATTGTGTTCCAAATGGACCTGATCAATACTTTCACTCTCCAAGTTGTCTAATAGATTTTGAGGGCTAGAACTGTGTATAGCCAATAAAGGCCTAAAGTGGTTAGTTTCCCTTTTAAATTTGACCTCGGCTATAATTTCGTCGATGAGCTCAACCGGGTAATCTCTCTTCAGAAAAGCTGATTTTAAAAGCAAACATTCATCATCAAACTCATTATTGAGAGTTACAGTCCGGGCCGCCTTGACCAACTGTCCTTTTATAACAGCCTTCTTTTGGTGAAATGGGTGACAACTTGAAAAGTGAAGAAAAGAGTTAGAATACGTTTTTTTACGATAAATTCTAGAAACATAGCAATTTAAGTCCAAGCTTTTAGATAGCATAATGTCCAAATAGGAAATAGCAAGGTGGTCATAGGTGTGTGTGAACTCAAGGAAATCGGTAGACTCGTCAAGAAAGTCAACTATATTGGATGCAATATGGTCATTACCTCTAATCAACATAAAGATGTCATCCAGAAATCGAGTATAGAAAACAACTGATTTCTTGTATAAATCAGATTTAAAGACCAAGTCAGATTCCCAAAAGGCCATCACTAGGTTAGCTATGCTACCTCCACACGGTGAGCCCATAGCTATTCCTCTTTTCTGTTTATAGAAAAGAGACTCAAACATGAAATAATTGTAAGAAAGGACAAGGTCTAACAGTTCAGATACTAAGTAAATTTCCTTTTTCGGAAGTTTATGTTTGTACATCATGAGTGTAACCCATTCGATAACAATATCATGGGGTATACAGGTGTACAAGTCCTTTACATCCACTGTTAAAAAATTAGAGTTTCTTTCAAATTTCAGTTTGTTGATCTCACTCAGGAAAGACCAGGAATCTTTGCAGATTTGTTTTTCTTGAGTAACTATTTTCTGTAGTGAAACATCTATAACTTTAGCACAAACATATAATGGTGATCCCCTGCCATCCACCAATGGTCTCATAGGTGGTTCATGCAGATCTTTGTGAATCTTTGGAATTCCAAAGAAACTAGGATAGACAGGGAATGAGGTAGTTAAGTAATTTAAAAGTTCACTGTCAATGTGTCCCTCAATGAATAAATCATTAATACAAGATTTAACTAACCCATAAGCAGAGTTTACCTCCGACCTAGAACTAGTGACATAAGCATCTCCTTTAAGTAAAGAATTCATTCTGTGATTATAGTCATCAATATCAAAAATAACCATACCACCCCCCTTATCTGGTTTACATAATCTTATTTTCTGTGAGTGGACAAGTTTAATTAAATCCAGTTCATCCCGGTTGTTAGGTGTTTTCCTTTTTACATTAGCCAGGAATCTCAAATCTAACTCACACACATTCTCAAAGGTTTGTATAACAGGGTGAAGTGGTGGATTGAATGTACTAGGTATACTATACTCACCTATAGAACCTACATTATTAGTGTTACCCATTAAATATTGAAAATTCAATTTTCTGGTATATTTTTTGAGGTCCATAATCACAGAAGTAACATTAAGTTTAGTATGAGGAACGTAAGTAGTCCCCTTAGATAGTAAATCTACAAGATCATTAGACAATGGACAGGAGGAAAAATTATAAACTTTGAAGTCCTTATTACCATTAAACATTATAATAGGTTTTGATTGCTCGCCCAGAACCTCAAAGTCGTCAATCAAAACTTCGGGTTCATCAACCGAACCAGAATCAGAATTTACTTCATGTGTGTCAAAGGAGGGGGAAACTGGGTGACTTAATAGTACACTATAACCAGTTGCCTCCTCTATTGAAAATTTTTAGATCTTGTATTAAATTTATGAACATTCCTTTGTTGTTTCGGTCTTGCTCCATTAAAACCTGAATCAGAGAGCAAACTAGGAGTGACTACAAAATTACAATTGTGTCTCTGATTAGGATTATGATTGTTTTTAACCGTATTCTGAAGTCTTTCACTTCTCCTAAGAGTGGGAGATTCAACTTCATCATCCACAAAATTACTGTTAAATTCATCATTATTAACAATTTGACTATCACACATTCCAGTTTCACAACTCAAATGGTCATCAGATGAACAAGTATTGCAAGCATTACAAACAAGATTAGTTGAATTAACAACAGAATTGACAACAGATGGTCGATGCCATGCTTGAGCTGGGGAAGGCACAGGGTAAGCAGTGCCTTCCCTGTAACTTTAATGTCTCTCTCAAGTTTTTTAGACTTGTTAGATTGTAATTTAAATAAGTACTTGTCAATACTGGAAATTGACCTAGAATAGTCAAATTTGTATCTAAAAAATTCAGCATGATTAGTGACCTGTTTATCCAAGTCCAACACTGTTTCAGTCAATTCAGACACAAAAACGGAATAATGTTTGATCATCAAATTAAGAAGATCAGCGCCTTGTTGTTCAAAAAGCTGGAGTAATTCTTTGTGAAATGGGGACTGGTTAACCAGCCCAGTAGGGTATTGCATTCTACGCAACCCTTTAGGTATAATATTAACACTAAGACATTCCTTGAAATAAGCAATTTCCAATTGTGTCTTTTTTAATTTTAACAAAGAATTATCCAAAGCTTTTAAATTACTTACAATGTCCGGACCTTTAACATTATCATGTTTTTGATTTCCATTCACCATACAAGAATGAGAAAATCCTGTTATGTTATTACCAAAGACGAAACAGTCTTTAATGATCCCTGCTATATTCGGAGAGTCCCCTCTAGGCATAGCAAGATTTTGCTCACAATTTAAACTCACAGGAGCTTTATCTGTGACATTAGCACCAGGTAGAGGTACACCATTTAATCCACTTTGAGATGCTGCGTTGTTACCCGTCTGAGCGAAAGAAGCTGGAGACCTTTGCCCTGGTGGTGGCGTGGTGACATCACCAGTTCCAACATTAATGCTTGAACTAGATTGTCCGTTAGAGGTAACTTTTGGGCTAAGTAAATTTATAGAGTTTGTCTTAGCTTCAATAAATTCTTTAAATGGACGCTGATTAGTATCGACAACATCCAAGCGTTTACACAGTGCATCAATTTTACCCAGCAGGAGTCTGAAATTTACAGGCTCTGAATCCGATACAGGATTGTTATGAAACAGTTTACCCGGTGCACCGGAGTCAAAGAGTAAGCAACTAGAACTGTTCGAGTGGTCGGCTGGAAGCGTTAAAGTTTCGTAGTATAACGTAAATAAGCAGTGCAAGTGCAAAATGATACTTAATTATATTTGTCTAGCAAAGATGGCTTCAGATGTTAGCAAAAGCTCTCAAAATCTCTGGCATCATTGCCAAGCAGTGAGCAGCTCTGGATAAATGAGTCAAGACTCGGGGAAATGTGGGGCTTATATATAATCAGAAAAAGAGGAAGTTTTACACTAACAGCTCCTAATGCCAATCAGGTAAGCACACAATCAGCTTTCCACCAGCAATTCCAAGTGAAGTCAGTTATCGCCTGCCATGGTTGTACAGAATTTGATCCTATTCATGTAAAATGACTGGTTTGTAGCCCAGGTGTTAAGGAACCACAAAAGGATGCCTAATGCTAACTAAGAAACACTAAATACAATGTATTTCTGTGCAGAACAGCAGTCCTCATAGAAGTTTGAAAAGGCAGCTTTAAAGTTAAGTGCAAAAAAAACCCCAATTAATAGCAAAGTAAAATTTCACAGTATAATGAAAATAAATATTTCTAGATGCTTGCGTATCTACTGAGCTCTGGTATGGTGTGCAGCTCTGTGCATATGTGCTGAATTTATACTAGGACTGAAAATACTGAAAACTGACTACTGAGCTCTCTGGTCAACAGACAACTGTATTTAAGAGCCCTTTTATGTGCTTCTGAACTCAGATAGACCAGGTAAACACCTACTGCCATTCGATGAATAATCTCAGTTCTCCTAATGTAAAATCACAGTAAAAAAGTGTTCAGAGTGAACTGCTACCACAAACAAACTTAAACTTAAGGAAAGGCAATAAGTAATTCTGCATAACAGCAGTGTACTTTAAACAGCTTAAAAAGTGTAGTTATTCCATAAAAGTACCTTGTTTCATAGAAATGAGCCAAGAGATACTCAGTTGTGCAGAATTTATAAAGGCACTAAAAACACAATAAGCTGGTTAATAAGCTCTTCTGCCAGTAAAACACCTGCATCAATCTCTAGTGTGTTTCCCAAACCTATAGAGAACAGGCTACCACCCACTGCCACTATATGGAAAAAAAACACTGTTATCTTGATGTAAAAACACAGAAAAGAGCTTGCTAGAGAGTATAAATACACACTATACAGAAATTCAGATCAAATAAATCAGGAGAGCAGACAATGAGGGACAAAATGCACTTATTTCAAAGTAAGTGCAACAGATGGTAAATAATTCAAGATTTCAACAGCAGTGTAGGAAGAGAAGAGCTTACAAAGCTTAATTTACAGTAAAGGGGCAGCTTAAAAATCACCACGTTTAAAAAGCAGATCAAGGAATGGGAGGGTTTGTGGGAAAAATAACCAATAGGGAGTCACCAACAGTACTTGTAGTTTTTGTAGGCCTTGAGTCTTGTCAGAAAAGACAAAGCAGCAGATATATTCTGTGTGTTTCAGTATCAGTCAAGAAACAAACAAACAAATGAGAAAACACATGTGAACATGCAGCCTGGATAATTTGTCTGTCTGCCAAACAGAAAAAACACCAGTTCAAGCAGATTTCTCAAAATAGAAAACAAAATGGAACAGGTAGAACAGCTAGAATCTCTATCAGTTTAAGCAACTCACAGACAAAAAAAAGATTTATTTCCTTACTACCAGGAGTCACCAACAATACTTGTATTTTGTTTCTGCAGGCTTAAGCCTTATCATACTCAGAGGTTACATCATGCCCAGGGGAACCATAAACTTCCATTCTTTTTGTGAGTGCAAACAATCTACATGTCCCAGCTTTAATAAATGGCAGTTGATTAAATGGTTTTCTACATGGGTCTTTGAGCATTCAATGTTTCTCCTAAAAATAATTAACAGTTAATCTTAAAAATGCTACAGTTCTGAAAATAAAGTCTTGGAAATATCTGATTGACAGGTTGGTATCATCTCTCCATTGACTCAAGTTAAGTAAATGGCTTTGCTTCTGGAAAATTTAGGAATCAGTTAATTGCTTGCAGTCCATGATTATTCAGGATGGTAATGATTCAGAATTTCAGCACACCAAATCGTAGACTCCTTTATTATTAGCAGGCACATAAAAGAGGTAATCTGGAACCACTGTAGATAAACTCTTACCTCTCTATTTAGAATGGCTGTTACCACTAATAACATATTTATAGTATTGTGACAGTGGCACTGAGTATGACATAATACCTGTTTTGAAAGAGAAAATCAGTTCTGAACTCAATGAAAGCATAATTTTGATGAAGTGTTAAAAGAAAAACTTCTGAAATATCAGGGAAGAAGAAGCACAAGTCAAACAATATGCAATTTCAAACTTTTATAAAAAACAATACCTTAAGTTCATTAAACTATGTAATAGATAGCAGTCAGTTTACACACCATATATGAATGCAAGTACTCTAGCAAAACTAGCAGCTAATTTAAGGTTACAGTCACTGCACTGAGGTTCATAACCAAATACTATGCAAGTTCAGGTTCTAGGATTTGGGAATCTGCAGCAAAGGGCAGCTTACATCTAGGAAGACATGCAGTACTTAATAACAAACTAGAGTAACAGCAGGACAGCTACTATTGAAAAATACTTTAATTCTACCACTAAGCACTTTCGTCTAACCAGGACTTTATCAGAGTATATAAAAAAAACACAGTTGCCCATTACAAACTTTAAATAATGTCAAGTTACCAGTCAGATCTCATAATCAATTACAATTAATTAATTAATCCTTAAAAAAAATAGTATCATAAAATAAAAATGTGATTAACACTAGACATATGATAGAATACAGTAAACTCTCAGTTAACCAGCACCCATGGGGATTGGTAGATGCCGGATAACTGTAGTTTCTGGTTGCCTGAATGCTGCTTTTAAAAATAGGCCTGACTAATACTGTACCCTATACTATTTGTTTGGTTTGACTTGTTCTCAAGTTGAAGAGAGAGGGAATTTATTACTATCTGCCTTTCTAAAACTCTAAAAATGTGAGGTATGTTTCTGTGGGGGGACAGAAAGTGCAGCACATGAAAATTGTACTGTATTTCTTCATTTTTTTCCCAGTTGCTTGAGTTCCAGTTAATGGAGAGTTTACTGTAAAATGAAAATGAAATACATGACCACATCCTAAAAAAGTATAAGCATCAATGAAAATAATAAATCAGTAATAAGAAAATAGTAAAAGATAATCAAAATCAATGCAGTAAAAAATGACATGCATTACACATTATCTTAAAATCATCATACCCCTTTCATGGACATAAGTAGTGTTGCTTTGTGCTCTATTTGTGAATCTTGGTCTTCTTGTTATAAAATATTTACACTTAAGGCTTAAACTTTTGACAAACATGCTTAGTTTTTATCGTTATCTGTCCATTTATTAATATATTATTTTCCTTATTTGTGAGGTAACACTGTGCTTAGAGGGCAAGTCCATTATATGCTTGTTGGAATGCAAATACTAACTATAAGCTGCATTCTTCCCCTTATAAGTATGATGTGTAATGTGCCAGCAAGCATCTCTGTATATCTGTCAGGTATAAATGGAGATCATTCCCCCACCAAAGAAAAAAATATATATGAATGATCTTTCAAATGCCAAGAATATGAATGTTAGTTATTTGCTTATTTATTTAATTTGTAATGGGAAAAGGCCTCCAAATTATCTTGTTGGAGGGTTGTGACCCATAACTCGCCACATAAAAGATGAGATGACTTCAACTATACAGAGAGACTCCTTTCTGCTGTGACCAACATCCCAAAAGGGCACATTTGAAAACTTCAGACAGGTGGTATGTGCATGAGATTTCTGACTATAAACTTATGCTAGTTTATTGGTACATTTGGTATTAGCAAGGAATGAACATGATATAGGAAGGCTGTACACTATCATCTAGGATTACATCAGATGATCTGCAACTTTCAGTCCTATCTATCCCAACAGTTTGACTCTATACATAGATGTTAAATGAAACTCAGATTCTTGCAGCTAAGGGACTAATCTCCTCTTGTGTCTTTAGAATAACTGATGTTAATTGTAAGAATCCTTTGAATAGGGAGCATTTATCAACAACCATAATGAAACCATAGACTTCATTCAATGACAGCTTTTACAGACTCTAGAATAACTGCTTGTAACACCAAGTGACTTACTCAGGAGAGAAGAATTTAAAAAGAAGTTACATCATTTTGCAATTACCAAGCCAAAGAAAATGTTGACATCAGATAATAGTCTACAGAATAAATTAGGATATACTTAAAGTTCTAGTAGCTTGCAACACTATTCCCACTCGCTAACCCTAAAACTCTCTTCCTGCTCCCTAACTCTAAATCCCTATCCTGATTGCTACCCTAATCTACACTCCCACATGTGTTCTGGTAAAAGGGTACAGCAGCTGTTTGCCCTAACTCATAGTCGAAGCTGAACAGGAGTAACAGCTTACACAAAGTATAAGATGCTTGTGTCTCTGGGTCGGAGACATTGTTTTGTTGAGTGCTTGTGTAAGTTATTAACTGAACTCACTACTGTATGCATTAACTACATTTTATGAAAGAAAATGTTAGGAAGGTACTATGGCTCCCTATTGAAATGATGGCACTAGAAATGCCAAGTTACCAACAAGCTAAAAAAAAAAAAAAAAAAAAAAAAAAAGATTTAAACTTCTTTTTTCAGGGAGGGCAACCCCTCCTCTGGACCTCCACACCCCTGAACTTATATATAACAACTCAAAGATCACCTCACCTCAGAGAAAATGGAATATTTGGAGAAATGGCATCTCAGAATTATTATATGTAAGTCTAATCCCTAGGCCATTTAGTCTCCACATTTCCAGACTCTCTATTAGGTCCTGACATTTCAAATGGTTACAAGGTACTAATTGTGGCTGGGCATGTAGCACAGAATGAACAAAAATGCTCAGTTTCCAAAGACACCTCAGCAAACAATGGAGATGATTATAAAAAATGGTTTCTATTCATAAAACCATTTAAACAACAAAGAATATGCATTAAATATTCTGCTGATCTTATCTTCAGTTTTAGTAATGGGAACTTTGTATGGGATTTACCTGCAAAGGAATAACATGCTCAACAAATTTTCAAAAAGGGATGCTACTGCAATAAGATTTCATTTTATCATCCAGGAAAAGATAAAACAGAATATGACTTTAAACAGATAGTAGACAGCTTTATCGGCAGGCAAAAAGCCCATAGAAAAGAAAATCTCTCATTCACCCATAAAAAAGACACACAAGTCTGGGTTCATAAAAGGTACCACCAAGTATATATGTAGTGTACACTTGGTAGTAACCTTTATGAATCTGACCTACATTATAAAATACATGTAAGTGACTTCTGATATATGAATTATTAAATCTTTTTGTTAAACGTTTACAGTGTACATATGTGGGTGTCAGACAGCAGATACTAAACTCAAACAAATTTTGCTTTTCTTAATAGGAATTACAAAAAATAACAGCATTGCTTAAAATCATGTCCTCCACATTCACACAGTCACGATCTTCCTTCACAGCACAGATCCTGTGATTACAGTAGCTATCCCTGGATCCTGATATTACAGGAGTTCTGCCACAAAGCCCACCTCTACAAAGGTTTTCACTGAGAATATTGTAATTGAGCAGTAGCCTGCAGTCATTATATCTGTCTATGACCCCGAAACTGCAAGAGAGCAGCCAAAAGGCCCACCTTTGCAAAAAGTTCCACTGAGAACTTTGTCATTGTGCAATAGCCTGTACTTGTCCCATCTATCCCTGACACCAAAACTGGAGATACTCTGCCACAGGGCTCATCTCTTGCAAATGTTTTCACTGAGAATGTTGTCATTGAGCAGCAGTATGTGATCAGTAAATTCATCAAAGACCTTGAAACTGCAGGAGCTCTGCTTCGAGGCCCACCTCTGCATAAGGTTTCATTGAGGATATTGTCGTTGTGCAATAGCCTGTGTTCACTGCATCTTTTCTTGACCCCGCAACTGCAAGAGATCTGCCATAAGACCCACCTCTGCAAAGGTTTTCAATGAAAATACTGTAATTGTGGTATATACAGTGGTCACTACATCCATTCCTGCCCCTGGAACTGCAGGATCTTTGCTCCAAGGCCCATCTCTGCAAAAGCGTTCACTAAAAATATTGTCATTGTGCAATTTAAGTATGTTTAACATGAAGAGCCTTACTCTGGATTAGCTTTAACTAGTAAAATACATGCCTGACCTGTGCTACAAAGTGGCTCTGACATTCCTCTCAAACGAGTAGTTCTTGCTTCCTAAAGACCACTTATTAAGTTGGCCACTGTCCTTTCTTTTGAAAAATAAATTACACTGCATATGCCAGTTACTTAAATAACCTTAGCTTCTTGGTTTCTGCATTCAGTAAATTAAAGAAAACCTGTTCTACATTCTCCCTCCTTGCTAACTTCTCAGCACCAGCTATAAAGTGATTAGTCTCTATAATTCATTTGAGGGTAGGAGAACTGTTGTAGTAGAATGAATTGCAATATACCTTACCTCAATTTGGTCTCCACATCCACTCATTTACCATCTTCCTTCCCAGAGCGTGTGTGTGTGAAGTGTCATCGCATTACTATTTGTTCTATGACTGTATAGAACAATAAAAAGACCTGGGTAGTGTGTTGTATTTGTATCAATGTTATTCCAATCGGATAAGCTCTATGTATGTTAACCTTGTGCCCATTAACAAGTATGTATGCAATTTCATTTGTGAGTTATTTGTCATATATATAACACACCTTTGATGCACTGGTTAAGTCAGTGTTTGTTTACTAAGTAATGGTTTTCTATTGCACTGATCAGTGCAGTGCTATGTTCTGATAATTTGCTCTACGGAGCTCTATACACTGTAGTGGTTCTCTATCTGTATACATCTTACTAACCATATTTTGACCTTTCATTCATAAACTTTCTTACCATCTCTCTAATCAACTATTCCCTTGCTCTGACTCACAGTGTTCCATCCACCAGCACTAGGAATAAGTATTAACTTTATTGCCTTCATAAAATAATACAATTTAATAGTGTTTTTCATAGCATGTGGTCTCTACATCCACCCTTTACCCCAAAATTCAGGAGCCCCGCCACAAGGCCAACCTCTGTAAATGTTTCCACTGAGAATATTGCCTCTGTGCAGTGTAAATCAGTTTAACATGAAGATCCTAGCTGTCTATCAACTTAACTAGTCAAGTATGTGCCTGCCCTGTGCTAGAAAATGGCTGTGCCACTCCCACAAAGGAGGTGTCCTTGTACTTTAAGGACCATTACTAAATTTACCTTGGTCCTTTCTATTGATCATTATATTACACTGTATATACAGGTTACATAGTCTCCCTGGTTTCCTGATTTCTGCATTCAGTAAGTGAAAGAAACCCTTTTCTACTTTATGCCTCACTGTTAATTTCTCTGTATCAGATATAAACTGATTGCTCTCTGTAATAACTGACTTGAGGGTGGGAGAGTCACTGAAGTACTGTGTATTGCTAAATCTCCCCACATTTTCATCTCCACATCTACTCAGTCACCATCTTTCTTCACAGTGCAGATATGTCATGGTTATAGCATTTCTATTTGTTGTAAAACTGTACAGAAAATGAAAATACCTTGGTAGTGTGTTTCATTCATATCAGTTTCATTCATGTCAAATAAGCTTTATGTATAAAGCACAGGGTTGCTATTACATTGTCGAATGACAGCAATGTCGAATGCTAAGAAGAGCGAAACTGCCACATATCGAAGTTTGGATTGTGGGATCGCAGTACAGTGAAGATTGGAATATTTGCCCTTTCCTCACTGTAGTGTGATCTCAGAGTTGGTATAGATATTTAGCGGGGGGTGTGGGGGTGCAGCCCCCCACAATAAAAATTTCGATGTTTGGCAGTTTTGCTCTTCCGAGCGCTCGAAATTGTTGTCATTCGACAACGTAATATGAATCCTAAAGCAGAGCACCTGTAACTTTTGGATAAATGCCCATAAACTCCCAGGAACAAGGAGAAAGACTTAAGGAAGCTAAAAGGTGTATAGGCAAAAACAATGGCAATATTTGAATAAAAAAATCAGTTTATTAAGAACTAGGAACAAGATGTAAGTGCTTTCACAGTGTACCCCACTGCTTATTCAGACATATAACATTAGTATCAAAAACTGCCATTTAAATGCATTGACTTAATCAGTATTTAATCAAGGAACTCATACTTAAAGGCATGTACAAGGAAGGGCTCTATCACTAAAAGTGAATAGAATCTAAACATATAAAATACATAAAAAACTTATATAAGTATATATATATATATATATATATATATATATATATATATATATATATAAAACCTAAATAAAAATTCTAATAACAATACATGTTATAATTAAACATAATATATAAAAGGTCATGCATAAAATTATGCATAAAAATTAATTGCTAAGTGGTCTACCTTGTAGTACAGGTTTTATAGGGACTTTATCATTAAGTCCCTTACCTGCATCCGCCCCTAATCTAACAATTCACTTAGCCTCATTTACTTCCGTTTTGTTTTGTTTTTAATATCTCCTAACCTATTACTAACCTTAGTATTTTCTACTATAAAAATTTAAAGGTGTGGAACGCTGAAGTATTCAATACATGTTTGGCTAATGGATTTGTCGTAACCTGTCTCTGGATGTCATGCAACTGTTCCCTGATCCTAAACTTAAACTTCCTATCCGTTTTACTTACATAGAATGCCATGCAGATTTCACAATATGCAAGATAAACCAGATGCTCAGTGTCACATATACCTTCTGCATGAAACCAAAAGGTTCTCCCTAGATCTGGGTGATAAAATTCTCTTGAAACTTCTACAAGCTTCCTTAAACTTTATGTATGTTGAGCCTATGCTCTCTAAGAGTTATGTATGGAATTTCATTTACTTGCGTTTTGGTATATATAATACTCTTTTTTGACATACTTATTAAGTCAGTGAATGTTCACTAAATGACGTTTTTTATATTGTACTTTTCATTGGAGGATTGTGTTCTGATAATTTGTTCTATACAGCTCTATACATTGTACTGCTGTGGTTCCTATTAGTATATCTCATGAAAAACTTGTTTTGACCTTACATTCCTAAACTTTCTTCCCATCTCAATACTCTTACCTCATTTTCTCCTGCTCTGCCTCGTTGATGTCCTCCCTCTATCTCTAGGAATAAGTACTAACTTTACTGTCTCCATATAATATTATGGCTTAGTAGAGTTACTTTCCTTTTAGAGCCTGTGGTTACTACATCCATACTTGATGGCAAAATTGCAGGAGCTCTGATACAGGGCCCACCTCTTTAAATGTCTTCACTGACAATATTGTCATTGTGCATTGTAAGTAAAATTAACTTACAGAGCCTTCCTGTGTATTAACCTTAACTAATGAAATGTGTCTGCCCTATGCTGGAAAGTTGCTGTGACATTCTGCCCAAAAGAGTATAACTTGTACTCTAAGAACCACTTACTAAGTTGGCCACTGCTGTTTTTCTTGACCAATTATGGCACTGTGTATGTCAGTTTCTTATTACCCCTAGCTTCCTGGTTTCTGTATTCAGTAAGTGACCTGTTCCACTTTGTACCTCCTTGTTAATTGCTCTGTACTGGCTATAAACTGATTGTTCTCTGTACTAATTGACCTGAAGATGGGAGGGTCACTGTAGTAGAATGTATTGCTAAATCTCCCCTAACATAATTTGGCTATCAAAAAACAGTAGAATACAGAAAAAGTGTGGAATGACTGGCAAAAATATAAAACACCACAATATCTAAAAAACTTCAGAATATTCCCTAGCTGTACTAAAAAGCAAATAAATTAATATAAAAAAATTCATTATTCTATAACAACATTCAGAAAGAAATAGTAAAGACAGACCTAAAATAGTCGGGTCACCCATTAAAGAAATCTTTCATACAGGCCAAAAATTCAACTCTAACCCCATACTCAGTAACTCATCATTTGAAACTGCAATAGACTTAAACACTTATTTTATAGTGTCCATAACCAAGGATTCCCTACATCTAATCCCAACCATGTCCAACATTAACATATCCCCATATCCAGATGATACAGCTTCCATCCCTCTCATAGAACTAATGCTGCACTTCTAACCTTTTTAGATGTTGTCAATAAAGCTAGAGACAATGGCGAACGTGTCACAGTAAACTTCTACTTCATATGTCCTCATTAGGTCTATCTCAGCCCACCCTTCTATGGAATAAAAGCTACTTATCCAGTAGGTATTCATCAGTAAAGTGGGGCACTCCACCCTCACTACATACTCCCCAGTCATCACCGGTGTACTAAAAGGATCTGTCCTTTGTCCCTCCTCTTTAATATTCTCAATAGTTTCATATGGAAAGGATGGAAGCTGCATTGTCTGGGAGATAGGAGTTGTTACTACAGAAGATAGATTAGCATGCATCCATACAACAGACCTTACAAATACAATACCCAAATAACTCCTCACTCATTTACACATCACACAATGTGGCACATCTCCAAAAAATTGCTCCAGATACTTTAGCAGCCATTGAAATATGGCTTTGTATGTCACAACTCATGATTAACTCCCCCCAAAACAAACTACTACCCCCCCCCCCAATCCCTCTCTCATGAAATTAAAATCCTCTCTCTTAAAAATACAACCATTGAAGTCACTTCCCACAATAAATTATTATGGATGACAATGGACAATAATCTTAAATTTGACCTGCATATACAAGATTGCATAAAAAAGTCATCAAAAACTATGGTTGCTTTATAGAGCCAAAATCTTTCTCACCAACACAATTAAACATGCATGTGCCATTAGTTACCACTGTATTCACTACTCACTACTTTATGGTACTCCCATTTTTACTAAACTCCAGGTATCACAAAATGCAAACTTTGTACAATAAAGTGTTTAACTTTGCAGCAAATATGCCTTTCTGAGTCCACCACTGTATAGCATTAAAAAGCCTAAATTGGTTAGAACTACCCCATCTATTAACATATACACAGCTTCTTATCACCTATAATATTATCCAGCATCCATCTACTTGTACAGCACTGAATGCCATTCTACACAACTATGTTTCCACTTGGTCATTATTATGCAGTAACCAAAAACTTTTCTCCATCCACAAAGCAATCAAATTTTCTGGGCATGGTCTGTACATATGCTATATTGCTAAGGGTTAGAACTTCTTACCTATATCCATCAGGTAAATATTCTGTCTCCAGTCCTTTGAAACCATTCTGAAAGATTTCCTAGGCAAAATATGGCTCTGTTGTTGCTTAACTCCAGGATAAACTGTATCCCTAAATATGAGCAAGTACCTATTCATACCTTGCCCCACCTTACTTTCCCTTCTTCACTCACTCCCTAACTTCAAATCAATTTCTCTTCTCTGCTTTTCTATCTAAATATGCCATAACCCATTTTTTCACTCACTTCATATTGCAATTCCTGTTCGTGTTATACTTGCATTTAATTTCAATAAACTAGACAAAATTTCTCTAAATATTAAATCATTGTCATATAAGTTGTATCTATTTTAAAATATATATCACACTATGTCTAATTTGATAATTTAAACTGTAAATGCTTTGTATTAATTTTGAAGACTGAGAAATTATTATTCTTAAAATGTGTTGTAGTACTTTGGAGCTTTCCTGCCTTGGCCTCAATTGAAAATGGGCACCTACCCAGTTGGACTATACAGGTAATCAAATGACAGCAGATACAGTAAATAATTGAACACATAAATACACATGACACTTGACAGTGCTTACAATTTCTTCTTTGAATTGTTTCTTTTCACTAGTGTGCAAGTAATCGTGATGCTAATAAAAATGATTTAAAGAGTGTTAAAAAAATGTAGTAATGTTTTAATTTTATTTAGTAAATGGCATCATTACATCATTTATATATTTTACATGGTGAAATGTTCAGTCGTTTTTCTCATATTTTCTCTGTTCAAATTGCACAGTTGACATTAGTCAGGATCAGTGCAGTATACAAGTCTGTGTGTGTGTGTAAAACTGTATTCATTTATAAATTAATGTTAATGTTATAAGATCAATAGAAATTCTACCAAGACAAATCCAGTAATACCTCAACATAGACAAAGGATCTCTAATATGAAATTTCCACAATCCAGATTGCATGCTACGATGTGGGCACATGCCAGAATTTTCCACTAGTCTAACCATGCAGTTAGTTTCTTCCTGTCATCTACATTAGTTGTTGTTACTAAATATTCATTTTGTATGGCTTTAAGTTAATTTCTGTAGGGTATATGCATATTCTTCTAACAAGTCCCACTGAGTTTTCTGAGTCATTTAGACCTTCATAAGGTCCAGTTCTTAGTTTACAATGTTTTTTTTACTTATATTTTGATGATACAACAAATGGTAGCAGATGCAAGCTATCTTGCATATTTTTTTTAGCAAACCCCTGACTGTAAATTCAGCACATTCATGATACAAGGCATACTATACCATAACAAACAAAATAAATAATTTTTTGCTCTGTTCCTAGAAGAAATACATATATTTAACTCACTGCCTCCAAAGCTACTCATTAAGTATGTTGAAATTGCAATCATTGGCCTTATTTTGAATAAGAGATCAAATGTAGCCATTATAGAAGATGGCAGTCCTCTCTTAAATTCATATGGTTATGCATGCAGTTGCCAAGGGATGTTTTACATCACTCAAAGATGCAGTTTATGGTAGCTCAGTATTTAGTATTTAGTACACAGTCCTTTTTTCAGCTATAGCAAAATGTTTTGAAAAGAACTTTAATCAATTTGAGTTAGCTATACAACAAAGCATGATTAACTTTAACATAAAGTCTGAGTCAGCTCCTCAATTCATCTAAACAAATTTTTATCAGTGCTGATAAAAAAATATAAATATGTTGTTTTGTTAAATAAAGTCATGAAATTATATATTTAGCATTTTTATTGACTATCTGTATACTTGTCAGCCTTGCAGTTCTGATTGTGAGTAGACATTTTTCTATGTAGGCCCAGGAAGAAAAGCTGTGGAGTAATACAAGTCTTAATAAAGTACAAATTATGATATAGTATGATGAAGTATTAAAATATCCATTATGATATACAGAGGTATTGACTCCAATAAACAAGCATGTACTTTAAGGTTAATTTATACAGATGTTATATATAATAGAATTACATACACATGGTTGTATTCAGACGGACTACAAGAAGTAGCTTTATAATAATTTAGAACATACCTGCTGGACTTTTCACTGATTCTGGTTGTTTTTTTCTAAAGCGTTATATGAATTACAATTTAGGTGAAATGTGATTTCAAAACACAGACTTTAATTAGTGGTAAAATAAAACTATGACAAAATGAGCTTAATTGAGGAATTGAAAACTATTACTGAAGTATGAATGGCATCATAATAAATCAAACCTAAAGTGATGATGACAAGATATAAGTAGATGGCAGGAAATAAGCATTCTGTAGGAGCATAACTTGCCAGAGGACTTTTGTTATAGACTTTTGTTGCAGGAGTAACAGACAGTCTTGGGATCAGGAAGAGCAATTTGCAGAATTTAATTATGGGTGCACGATTATGTGACTTCAGTATTGCAATTACATGACAACTGGTCATAAAAGTGATTGAAGATGGCTCTTTTCCCAACACTTAATAATGCCATTATACTCTTCAATGAAAACAAAATTTCATCTGATACACAAGAAAATTGAAACAGGAGAAATCATAGGAAATTCCTTATTATTCATTGTACAGTCACATGCAAGATCTAAACCACTGGGAAGCAAGTTATATTCTTATAAATTCTAGATCAAACCTTAGCAATGTTAACAGTTGTCTGGTAGCAGAAATTTGAGGAAAGAAATAGGGATGGATTAAAATACACTGTACAGTCCTTATTGTGTAAGAAATTATAATGATATCCCACCATTATGTTGACAGTCTACTTTCAAACCTAGTGGTAGTTTGTGTAATCTTCTAAACTGCTATCGTGATCTTTAAAAATGGAGCTATGATCATCACTGTATCCTGCCTAATCCACTTCTAATGACAAAAGCCATGAAAAAAATCTAAATTGCCCATTAAAGACACACAAGGATTTATCTTCATCAATGTGCAGAGATGCTTTCTTGATGGTCCAGGATATACAATTTATTACTTTAGACCACATGCATCTTAATGGCAGACAGTCACAAATCATATGGTTATAGTTTACAATGCTGATCTGTCTTAATTTCCAGCATTAATCTCTATGATCTAGATGGAAAGTGTTACCATAAATGTATTATTTTGTAAACCCTGAAGGACATTGCCACCATTTTTTTTCTATGTCCTTTATTCTGTAGTATGTCCCAATGGCAATTTCCATTTCACTTTTTATTTTAAAAACTGTTATGTGACTTACACTTGGGATTACATATTTATCAATGACCTTATTGCTATTGCCATTGACCCATAATAGTCCATAGTATTGAAGATAGCTACCACTGGACCTTAATGGTTTGCTCTGTCTAAATAGACTCACTGCAGTCCTCACAGAATGCTGTTTTTCTTTCCCAGAGGTCCACCCAATATATTATGTCTTTCTCAATTTCAGCTGATATCTGTCTGGAATTCTGTCCTACTTAGATTTGTCAGCTCCATATTCATTACAGTAATCCATAGAAATATTTAATTTGATTATAGAACCTTTCTACCATGGTTATTACATATGACCACACTCAATTCAAAATATGAGTACTATGAAGTAGACAATGTTTAAATGTGTCAAGTAAAAGATATAAAAGGCTAGAGATCTTGTGGTCCCTGTAATTGCCTGCCTAATATTGTTTCTGTGTCTGTATGCTCCAGTCATTGCAATAAAAAACCTTTATTTGATTTCTAATATCCTTCAACTCTATCCAGAAGTAGATCAGATAAGGTTGTATCAGGACTTACAGCACTGACTTCTCCAACTGAAGATGTGGTGTAACTTGACAACTCAGATATTCCTCAGACCTCTTTTCAACATTTAGATAATTAATTTCTGACTGTTTATCCTATGTTGTTATCAGCACAAACAAAAATTAATTTACCTCCTACTGGAATTTATTAAGATTCTTTTTATGAGCCATATGAGGTAGTTGTCAGATTATGAAAAAAGATCCTCATGGAATCTCACCATTCCTACTGCTTGATTTCAATGCAATATACAAAGTTTTAATTTCTTCCTCCTAATTATCTTACTGCAGCCCTCCCACTTTATCATCTTGGAGTTGAATTATATCAACTTAATCACTGTTGTTCATAGAGATGTGTCACTGACTATTTGTATTCTTGTGGTATCTCACTGGATGACAACAAGGATAGCTCATCTGTTTTTCTAAAGCATTTTTACTTGGTTGAATAGTATAGATTTTCTGTACATTGAGATATAGACTTGATACTCAGGAAAAATCTCTACAACCATCTTTACCTCTAGAATAGCATCCTCAGATTTTCTGATTTTAAGGACTGTATCTTCAATTAATGACAGTGTCATAAACAGAGAGTAATTGATCTCATAAACATACAAAAATAGCTACTTGAGTTTGAGTAGTCAAAAAAGATTACTAAAGAGATGATTGATGACCTTGGTAGGCACTTCTAAAACATGGAGAGAGCATACCAGTCATGCATACTGTAGCGGATGGTGTGTTACATAGTAGTTTGCATCCATTTATGGAAGTCTGACCTTCTTCCTAGCTTTTCCAAAGATATTGTCAGTCTATCAACTGAAAAGCATTTTTTATTGTCTCGTAGCATTATTTTTCAACAGTAATATTACACATTTTGCATGCAATAAACAGCAGAATGACTAGATCTGGTCCTCTCTTTTTACAATTTATAAAACTTCCTGCTCAGTGTCCAGGAGAAAATAAATAATGATTTCGGGGGGGACAACATTATTACATTAATCTTACCCTTCATCAGTTGTAGGGACTGGAGGGAATGGTGGGAGCTTGCAGGGTTGGTATGTTCATCCAAGGTTTATGAATCAGGATGACAGTAGCAATCCTCCTTGAAGCAGAAAGTTGTTTTGATTATCAGTATCGTGAAATAAATTTAACAATATAAGCCAAGTTATTTCTTGTAAAGCTTGTAAGAAATCAGCATAACACCAATCAGGTTTGCAGCCTTCACTAAGTTTATTGTCATTCTGATCTCGTTCAGGATAGAGATGATCAGACTTCTGTTTATTTTAATTTGTCAGTTAGAACAGAGGATTAAGGCAATGAGCTGTTTAACTAGCTGTTTTCTGTAGACTTAATAGTAATTGCCTCAGAGTTCATTTGTCAACTGTCCGTCTCTGATCAGTCACTTAACTAAGCAGTGTTCTGGGGCAACTGGGAAATAGGGCTGCACTTTTCAATGGTTTCCTATACAATATGCCTCATAACTACTGAGTAACCTATGAGTTTATAGCCTTAGGCCAAGGAATGTTTTCCAGCCGATAATGTCTGCATGTTTTGCTTCTTTCAATGGATTATGATGATCTCAGCATCTCTTAAACATTATAAGATTAATCTTACCATGCTAATGGGTTACCTCTTAATTTTTACTAGTGCCTATTTCTTTGCATCTTAGTCTTAATTTGCTTGGTATTATCTATTGTCTTTATTGTAAAAGTATGGCCTAATGTCAGCGGCATAGATAGATTATCATGTTTCCTATGATGTGAGATACCAAAACATCTACCTTCTTTGGGAATTGTGCATGAGTCACCACTTCATAGTTTATCACAACAATACTCAATACTAAAGCATGTTAGTAGTTTAGCAGTATGAAATTTGAGACAGTGCTGTGAATAGTACCTACTTCTGACTTATTCTTCATAGCCTGCATGGAAAAGTAATTTAAGACTTCAGTAATAATTTCTAATATGGATTGCACTTATCTACCCTGTAACAGGAAATAATTTAGGTTCAGGTTGACTTACTCATAAATGGCCTTGTTATTAGGTAGCAGTTTATTGCACGTCGTCACCTTCTGTAACATAATTTTGCTTATTCTTCTCAGTACCGTTCCCTTTGTATCCATTTACAGGTGAAACTCTGGAATTTAGCATTAGTCTTACTTCTGCTTCAAACATTATCTTGGATAGAATGGATAAACATCCAAGAAAAGAGTTGAAATCTGTCCTTCTGAAGTTTTGCATGTGAATAATGCAGAAGCAGCTCGATTCTTAACAGGAAAAAGTTGAGAACTGTACATAAAAAAATGGTGGTTGTTTCTGTGGAAATATTTTCTTATAAAATTTTCATAGTTACAAGGTATTTAGATTTTAGCAATAATCCATGAGTGGGTGTGGCTAATGCTTGGCTTGCCCAGTGCTGGCATGGTTTGTGAGGAAATTTACATGCCAACTTGCTAATGCTTACAAAGAGTATTAGAATCGGTACATTTTCTGCACTCCATTCATTCACACAGGAGTGCACATGCATCTACTCTTTATTTCAGGATGGTTGTAGAATCATGACATCTTGTGGCTAGTTTTAAATATATTTCTTTGTAAATATTTTCTAGAAGTGCTATGGTTCCAGATATTTTTTTCTGCTTATGAATTTTGTTTAGTATTGTGTAATTGAACTGGCTTCAGTTCATCTCTCGGCAGAGTGGATAATATGGCAGTTGTGGCTTTTAGTTTTTGTAGCTACAGCCTCAGGAATATGTGTTCTTCTTTTTATGTTTTCTTCACTTGGTGGCTGGACTTTTATCTGTGAAAAATGCTAGATTTACATTGGGCGCACTGATGCATGTGATTGTTTAATAAAGTGTGTTTAGTCCTCATTTTACAAGAACACAAGCTGAACTTGCAGGTCTTACAACATTTGTACATTTGTTTCATATTAATTCCTGCTTTGTGACTTATAGTATACAAGTCATACAGGTGGATAAGGTTACATTTTAGATACATTTGTTTAATACACACATGTAAAAGTCAAGATTTAGAACCAAAAGTGACAGAAACAATATTTAAAGTTTTGATTTGTCTACCTGTAATAATACATTCAGCACTATGTATACCCTGACATTTGTTAGCTAAATACTGACATTCAGCCCACAGACAATTTTCAGAGGAGAATGGGGTGGTTTAAACTCCCATCAAGGGGCAATTATAAATTCAGAGGTTCCGGAAGGAGAGTTTTCAACACCAATAAGACCTAAACAACAACAAAGAATCCAATGGACATTATCATATCTAGTGTGACTAGAGGAACATAGTTCCAACAGGGCAACCTTTATTAAACATGCTGTTATACCTGTTATCACAAGGTTAGAGGGCAAAGAAGCTGCAGTGTGTATAAATGATAAGAAAATGTTCTTTCCTTCTTACTGTATAATCCGAAATCTTTCCTTCTTACTGTATAATCCCAAAGGAGTAGTAGGGTCATAGGATGATACTAGGTGATTGGCCCGGAGGCCCTTATAAGCCTAGCCAAGAATGTCGCCCATGTTCTCTCAAAGTCAGCACCTGTTTTCCCTGTCCAGCAGAGACACAGGTGGGATTCCACGAGTGTATTTTATGCTTCCCATCCAGTCATCCAGGTTCATCTTAAAGAGAACTAGAGAGGTACTAGCTTGACATGGAGAGGGAGTCTATTTCACAGATGGAGAAGTCTTTGGGACACAGATCTATCTCACCAAGTTCTATTAATGTCACAGACCAGGTTAATGCCCTGCATATGGGTTGTGCAATTGGAGTTTGACCTATGGATATGCAGCAACTCCAGCAAGGCTGAGACTGAGATGGTCTTGTATGCCAGATATAAGTCACATCTGAGCAGTCTGTATGAGACTGAATAGAGGGACAGAGCTTTTAGCCTGTCTGTATAAGATAGGTGTTTGTGACCCTGGATTTTTCTGGTCAGGAACCTCTGTGGTTTCTCCAGCTGTTACATGTGCTTGGCAAGGAACATGCTGAAGGGGGCATTGTACTCAATAATGGGTCTGACAAAGGAGGTGTTCAGGGATGTTATGACCTCCTTGTTCCTGGATGAAATACTCTTATTTATGAGGTGGGTCATGTAGAAAGCCTTCCGTACAATGGAGGCAACGTGGTGGTCAAAAGTCAGGTTGCTATCAACCTGGGTGGCCAAGTCCCTCATGACTGATTGCATGCTTAGCATATTGTTATTAATGTGATAGTTAGTGGGGATGCCATTTTCCTCAAAAGGGGATAATGATGCATGTCTTGGCATCCGGTTTGAGTCCACGCTTCTGATGGCCTCTGGCATCAGTCATTAGTTTGGGTAAGACCCTCTTTAAGGATATTCACATCACAAGGGGAATTTAAGACAGTGCCTAGCTTAGCTTGCAGTCATCTGCAAACTTGGTCAGCCACAGGCCACTGGTGTTTGCTTGCACCTCAGAAAAGTATATATGTCCATAGGTGCTTACTAGGCTAATGACCACAAGGGCCTTTTTTTAAGCCTAGCCATGCATCCCAAATCTCTGACAAGTTCTTGTACCTTTGATAAGTGTAAGCATGAGGCTAGGAGATGAACCATTTACAGGTTACCTGTTTCCATTAGAGAGATAGGTGCCAAACCAAGGATGAATTTTCAGTTTCCCATCCAATTGTCCAAATTGCACTTGTATTGGATGGGAAATTGGATGGGATTGAATAAATACCAAACAGTAGAGAACCTGAGACCGCTCCTTGGGGTTCACCGCTTGTTACTGGTCTACTACTAGAGGTGGCTTCCCCTGTTTTGACTGAGTGGTTTCTATCAGTGAACCAATTAGCTACCCATCTGGTAACATATGGGTTGATGCCTAGCTGGGAGAGTTTGTCTATTATACCTGAGTGGGGAATAGTGTCAAAGTTTTTGGCTGGATCAAGGTAGGTGGTGTGCACCATCTTCCCCTTGTTTATGGCTTTGGTGACTGTTTTGAAGAAGTTGATGATGGTTAACAGGCATGATCTCCCTTTGACAAAACCAAACTATCAGGGGTCAAGAGTTTGGATGTTGCCAATATCCTTTTTTATAAAGTTCATGATAATGTGTTCCATGGCCTTGCAGATCAGGATAGTTAGGCTGATAGGCCTATAATTGCCTGTGTCAGTAATCTTGGATGTCACTGTAAACTTATTTTAATGCACCCCTTGTATATTATTTACTTTTATAAGAATCTCAGTTTTGATCCTTCCGATGCTTAACTTTTATATACCATCTTCTTGAATGTCTAAACAAGGAGTAAGGTTATTTCTTTTACTGGAGACTTAAATTCATTAATATGAGTCACTAGTGCTTTTCTCCACCAAAAATAGACAATCATTTTCTGCAAAATATGTTGACTCAGTCTTATTACTGAGCAGTAGATAGTGCTAGCTGTGATGGGTTAAATTACTTGGTACAGCCATCGCTCGCCCTTCCATCAAATGTCTGAGTATATGAATTGGCCTTCTTCTAAAGAAAACTGATCATTATGTTATCAGTATTAAGGTGTCAATTAATACTCAGAGACAGATTAACCATGAAGTTAGGGATTTTGTTAGGCTGATTATAAAGTGTAAATGAAAACACAGTGAAAATGTATATAGAATCTATAGTCTTTGCCAAGTAACCCATAGATTGGCATTTACCTACTGCTCATGGACAGGATTAAGACCTATGTTCCATTTAAAAAGTTTACTAAAATTTTCCTAACAAAATGCCATGCTGGATCTCTAGAATACATAACTGTGAAAGACATTCTTGCTGAATATGCAAAGATTTTTTAAATAATACTAGAAAGTTAACATTGAACTCCAACAGACTCACTAGAGGAATATTATTCAAGCAAATGTCATTTCAAGAGGAAATTGAACTTGGATTTAATTAACAAGAACAAAAATGCATCCTAAAACTAAAACTATTTGTACTTTGAGTGTCATCAGTTACGAAATCAAATTACATGGGTAATGTAAGGGTGCAGCCAGTGATGACTGTGCTCTAATTAATGTTATAAATCAGTTTTGGTATGATTTGCAACAGTCATCTGACCTTTGCTACAAATCTAATTCAGCCTTCTCTTGTGTCTTGCCTCTGGTAACAGCATCAGAGATGGTTACTGAAGTCTTGGAGACTGTTAAAGTACAACAACATTCCCAGTGGCATTTCTGGGGTAGTGATTAATAACCTTAATACAGAGGTTATTTGTGCAGTTCTAAACTTTATAACTATTCTCTGCAATTAGAGTTTGTTCCAGATCTTAGGAAGAGAACAAAAAAATCAGGTAATCCACTGAAGTGATTATGCTCAATGATTGTCTACCTGCTTAAAAAAATAAATTAACATAAAAATAGTTGTATTTATGTATGTATATATATATATATATATATATATATATATATATATATATATATATATGGGATCATTAAGGAATACGGAAATTCCACAATCCCGAGAGCCAGAATCTCGAGATTGCGGAATCTAGAAAGTAGTGAATGGGGATTGCCGTACAGTGCAGAATGGGAATGTTGCTGTTCACTCCACTATAGTGTGATCTTGGAGTTGGTATATTTAAGTTGCAGGGGGTGTGGGGGGTGCAGGGGGGCCACAGTCACTTGATTCCACAGGCAAAATCTGTACAGAGATAAATAAATCTCATCATCTCTCCCACTCTTAAAGATGTTATATTACTTCTATGATTATACAGTGAGGCAAGATATTTACCTGTAAAAAAATGTTTGAAGTGAAGACTTGGTTCCTCTCCTTGAAAGTAATGAATAGGTGATGTGACAATGGGAAAAATCTGCAAATGATTATCTGTATGCATTTCAGGTAAAACACATTTGATTATTAAAAATATTAAATTTATGAAGTTGTCTACAATCACAGACTATCCATCTGACTGAAAAATTTTTCAGCTGGAATAATTTGTCTCCTTCATAGAACAAATACATATTCAAATTGGAGAAATGACAGTCTGTTGCAGATATGAATTATGATGCTCATTTCTGATATATGAGATTGCATGTAGTGTAATTCATAGACAGAAACATGGTAATAGCATTCTGCATTCTTTCTAGATATGTCTGGGATATGTATGTCACAGTGAACATAATCCATATGATCTGTAGTCATCTGCTCACTTAGATGTGGATCACCTGTCCATGAACAGCAAGGCATACAGGATGATAGATTGTGAAGCCTTCATAAAGTAAATTCTCATCATGTTGTTCTTTATTTTGGCCAAGGAATGGACTACCTCCAAGTATCACAATAATGGAGGTGTTTTGTAGTCCGAGGTGAGGGAAACAACATGAAAGCACTGAAGGAGGTAAAACTATGCATGCACATACCCACACATACGTAAACAGATGCATACAACTTTTCCAAACTTACAGGTGTCAGGTAACGAATGTGTGAATGCACCCCCCCCCAGAAAATGAATAAAATAGGATTCTAATAACTGGATGCAGCTTGCACATGAGCATGGTATACTCTATGCTGTTGTATTACATTTCAGTTGTGCTATCAGAGCACTTCACAGTTTTGTACTTGTTAATGGAGTACTGTCTGTGCTATGCTGTCATGTGTCAGTACAAAGTGGTTGCTATATCAAGTTTTACACATGCTATTGTGCACAGTATGTGGAATATGATTCAGGAATGTGTCTGGGACATTGCACATGCATTCATAACAATGTTAATTTACATATTTTTTTGATAGGCAAATATGATTGGAAAAAGTGATAAAACACCCTCCTTTTTCCTGCTGGTAATGTTAGCAGGTTTGATGGTTGTACTGACTAGCACACTAATGTGTTTATCTTTTGCTGCCAAAAGGATGCCTCTGTTTGTTTATCTATTTATTTACAATATTCTGTACTGAGTAATCTGTATGATGATGCATTGTTGGATAAGGGTATGAAACACACCTCATTACGCACTTTACTCTGCTGTCTTTGAATGATTTTGGATGGACTGATGAATGCTTGAGGCTTTTGTTGCTACATAAACATTACCTTGACATATATTAGTGAGTGTCATGAATTTTGTCCAGCAGATTATTCTGCTGGGTGTCTTCATTACACACATACTCCAAACAGATATTAATATTGGGACACATGCATTGTGTTATTGTACTGTACTATTTAATGTGCATAAATGATGCAGTTGTCATTTGTGTGCAGCACTGATGAGAGAATTCAACATTACACCATCCCCTGTGCATTGCAGCCTAGCATTTTCATAGTCCCCTTATATAAGGGGTCTCTAAGAATTACATTTTTTTAATTCCATCTCAGTAGATGCTTACCAGACATTCCATCTGTCTGTCTGAATGACAGGAGGATGCTTATTTTCTTTTTAATCTTTTTTTGAATATTTATATATATATATATATATATATATATATATATATATATATATATATATATATGTAGGTTTCACCATGATAACCACATTTTAAATCATTACTAAAACAGATGTACTCAACAACTGCAGTGGCTTGCAAAATAAAGAAGAGCCAAGATTTTGTCTCATATCCTTAGCTCAATATCACCTTCTTCAATACATGGATAAGCTGAAGTTTAAATTAAGTTACTGAGTGAAACAGGAGTAACTATTTATATTAAGAAAAATGATGTGCCGCATATTATAAAATACATTATCAAGTAAATGCCTCAATACCCACATCACAACTTGCCATAACTTTTATGTCTTGAGTTAATCTCAAAGTTGCTTAAGCAATAAAGTCAATAAAGGTCACATTTTATTTTCACTTTTAATCCATCTAAGGTAATTGTGACCTAAGGGAAAATGTGATATGTTGGTGCTGAGACTGCAGTAAGACCTTTAAGTTCCTTTGCAGGATGTTAAAGTCACTATCAGCCATAGCAAGCCTAATGAACCTATTATCCATTGCATATAATTTTCTATATCATTTCAGTAAAGCTTTTCATTCACTCATGATCTACTTAATTATTGAAACAATTTGTTCTGCTTTGGTTAATTTCATTGCTTGAGATGCAGGAAAGCTCCAAATGAAGCTGTATTCAGGCTGCCTGAAATGGCGGTTGGAATGATGTACATCTTGTTTCAAAACCATTCTTGCCAAGACCTAAAGTGAAAAATCAATATTAATATTTTTTAGTACTGTACTGAGAATAGTAGTAATACCTTAAGGTATATATATTAATCTCATAAGTACCGACTCAGTGCTACACTATTAAGCAAAAAGTGAAACACCATATCACAATGCAGAAGAAGAGAATTAATTCCTGAAGAGAGAGAAAATGAAATGTATAAACAAAACATGCTCAGAGTAGGTTTGAATTCTTAGACTTCTATAATGTTTCACAAAATAATGGCTTACAGGAAAACCTCTTTTTGTATACAGCATATGTTTATGTAGTCAGTTTATACTACTTTAGTTTTATGCTGCTAGTACTGTGAACAGCAGAATTCCAAACAAGTGAAATACAGAAAGCATATTTGTGTAAGCTGAACTTACCGTAACAGTAGGTGTTCGAATGATCACAGCTGCAGTAGCCATAGCTATATGGGCTATATCCTGCCAAGGATATAATTGCCGGACAGCTTCCAAAGCTTCAGGGCTGACTAAAAGCAAGTTTGGATGCAAAACCCTTCAGAGCTCTTCTGCCAACAGAAAGAATGAGGCTGGGCCCTGAAAAGACAATAGCATTAACAACAAAACGTAAATGTCCACACCCGGCATTAAAAAAAAACACATACACACCAAAAAACAAGATGAAGTGAGGGAAGGAGAGGCTACTGATCATTACAACATCCAGTGGTATGGTAAGTTCAACTTATACAACTGTATGTATTATGTTTTTCCTATTGATCACTGCTGCAGTAGACTGACCTATATGAAAAGATTACCATAGCTTACTACATTTGGGAAGTGGAAGGATATGGACCTACAGAAGGAGTCAAGCTTAATAAAGTGATCTGTAGGATGAAGTAACAGCCTCTACAATATTTCTAGAATCCACCCCTTTCCAAAAAGCATAGATGAAGCCAATGCCTTTGTACAGAGGAGCTTGATCATGCCAGGAATGGATTTGTTATGGTGAGTATAATAATAGCCTTAAACAACCATTTGGAATTAGTCTATTTTGACACAGGTTGTCACATCATCTTACTGTTACAGGAAATACACAATTGATCTAAAGATCTGAGGGATATAAGTCTGTTAAGATAGTGCCAAAGTTGACTGTAGGTGTTCAAGGTATGTAGTATCCTTTCTCCCTCATTTTTACATTCAGAAGATAAAATGGGGAGATGGATACTTTGGCTTAAAGTAAACTTGGATACCACTTTATGCATAAAAGAATGATTGCTTCTCAAAGAGATCACCTCCCTGTGGAAAATGAGGGTTGATTCACCGAAAAAGCCTGCAACTCAGACATCTTTCTTGCAGAGGTACGAGCAATCATTAAAACTGTTTTCAATGTTAAGAACCACAAGCCAGATTATCTGGTTCAAATGGAGCACATGTTAGCTTCTCCAACACAAAATTAAGATTTGAAGGAGAGGCCACCAGTTTACTTGGTGACCTTTATGCAAAACCCCTTTCACGAACATTTTGATATGAGACAACATTGGAAAAGGAGAATCTATGGGCAGATATATTGAAATGGCTGAAAAATGAACCTTGACAGAAGAATAAAAAAGGCCATAGTATAGTAATTCACACCAATATTGTAAATCCAGAAAACAGGTAACCCTGAACTGGTGCTACTTTTGTCATTGGCACCATCTTGAAAACCTTTTCCTTTTGCTAATATATAATTTTTAGGTAGAAGGCTTTCTTGGCTCCATTAGTACATGCTACATGTCCTCAGTAAACAGCTACCTAAAAGGAATTAAGAACTTATCATCCGGACAGTCAGCTGAAAATGACTGAAGCCAGAGAGTATCAAAAACCTGTGTTCTTTTGGAGTAAATCCAGTCTGTGAGACAGCTTGTTGTTATTGCCCCTGGTCATTTCAAAAAGAAGGGAAGAACCACAGTTGCCTAGACTAGAAGGGAGTCTCCACAATGATCTTTTGAGATTCTCCAAAAGTATTGTGGAAATTAATGGAAAATGTGGAAAATGTACAGGAGCATTCCTGTGCAAAGAAAAGACAAACAAAAGCATCTGTCTTCCAGGCTTTCTTGCAGAGAGTCCTAGAAGAGAATCTGCCAGTTGATTGCTCAAAGAGGAGGGTAAAAGGCCTACTTGAGGAACCCCCCTCATATGGATCAAACATTGGAAGATCTCTGAACTAGTTTCCATTTATGAAGGTCTGCCCTGGTCTTGCTCAGCTAGTGTGCCACACAGTTTTGCTCTGATGGAATGTACAATGCCTGTAGAAGGACATTGTGCTGTTAAGCTGTATCACAAGCTAATATGGCTAGGCTGCAAAGGTGGTATGATCTGGTTCACCCTTGCTTTTTGCTGTACCACAAAACTGTGGTATTCCTTAAAACCACTTTGAAGAGGGCTGGGGACCAAAGCTGGTTCAGAGAGTTGCATGACTTAATCAAGACAAGCATCTCCTAGACAAGTAGGTACTTGCATCTGTCGTAGGTGTCCCAAACTTCTGCCCTTTTATACCTCCTGAAACTGCTTTCCCAGCAAAGTTCAAAGCTTCTGTGGTGACTGACTGCTTTGGAGTAAGAAGGGAGAAGGGGAAATCAGGATTATGGATATCTGTTGTTTCCACCAGTTTCTCTACTGCCAGACCCTAGCACTGGTATTTGAAAAGATAAAGAGATCTCATATACCATTGTCTCTTTCTTATGTGAAGACGTGTTAGAGGTATCATAAGAATCGTAGATGCCATGAGACCCAAAATCCTGAGGTATTCCTCACAGTGATTGAAGTCTGAGTGGAAGCCTTTAGAAACAGATGTAAATAAGGATTTATTTTTTCCTGTGGAAGAAAACCTCTTTGAACTGAGCTGACCTCCCAAGCTGGGATCCCAAGAACATAATCCTGTGTGATGGAGTCAAGAAAGACTCTTGACTGTTCTTTTCCAATCCCAGTTTGTGTAAGAAATCTCTCACCCAAGAGAGAGATTCCTGAAACTTAGAAAAAAAGACTCTGCAAAGATGAGCACATTTGCTAAATATGGAAAATGTGGATACCCTGAAGCCTGCAATGAGCTATAACTGGAAGTAGACAATTTGGACTTTCCATTGCACCAAGAGTTTTCACAAAGGTTAAGACAGAGAACTGATAATGTGATCCAGATATACAAAACTTTAAGAAACATCTGAAGTCTGGATGAATACGGATGTGATGCTAAGTATACTTGTAAGGCTAGTGTTACCAGGAAACCTGAAAGAGGAAGAAGAGGTAAAAGGTTGTGAAGTGACATCATTTTGTATTAGGGCACTATTACAAACAGGTTTAGAAAAGAACGATCCAGAACTGGTCTCCACGTATTTTTGTTCTTTCGCTAAAGGAACATCCTTGAAAATAAGCCTTTCCCAGTTGGGAAGGAGGAACTGGTTCTATCAATCCTTTGGACAGCATTTGATAAAGAACAGGTGGAAACAAGATAGTCTGATCTGGAGGATGAGGAATGAGCCCCTGGAAAAGAGGAATTTCCTCCCATTGCCATCTGTAATCTTGATGAAATATATTCAGAATCCATTTGTCTGACATGAACTGCTGCTAAAGACAGAGAAAAGGAGATTAAGACTTTTTGGAAGAAAAAAAGGGGCCAGGGAGGGAGTGGATCACAATGCCACTTCAGTAGTCAGTCAGAATATTGGACTTGCTTTGGTGAGGTTAGAGACTTCTATTTGGAACTCCCTTGCCATTCCTTCTTAAATGTCTGTTTAATGGCCCATTATTAAAATTTCGAGGTGAGATGTTCGCAGTTGGAACACACGAAATATTGATTCTCGAATGTCCATCTTGTTGAACATCTCCATATCAAAAGTTCATATCCACAAATGCACAGTACATTCGCTGATATGAAATATTGTCACAGATTGTGGTACAATGCTGTTAGGGTAATTCATCCCTCTCGGAGTTGGAATATATAATTTGCAATGGGTGTGTGTGGAGCAGGGGGGCTTGCCCCCCTGCAAAAACATAAAGTTTATTATTGTGTAGTACATTCATACTGCTGACAACAGGAAATGGTGTTATAGCTGCAGAGGAAACGGTATGTCAGTTCATGTTGAATTTAGATTACTGGGATATTCTTGACATTTACATTTTTGCAAATGTCAAATTTCGAGTAAAAAAGTCGACGTTTCAGTTCAAAATAGAGCTCATCAACATTATGATAGTAAACCCTGTTTACCTGAATTCTGTTTGGATTTATTCTGTTTTCTGCCAAAAATGGAAGAGGAGAAAGACAATCCCTTGAACAATTCAGAAAGGAGAGCTGAAAAATCTTAACGATTCCTTGGATCAGCTCTCCCCTTTCATCTCACTTTTTGATCACCTCTGGTGCACAGTGGACAAACACCAAATCTCTATTCAAGTGAAAATTTAACTCAGTACAGTCAAGTACACCTCCAAGTGTTTCTGCAGCTACCTCCTATTGTGCCTCTAGACATCAAATATTGCTTGTTCATGTTAGCATTAATAATTCCAAAACCATGGTGCATACACGGTATCAAAATATTTTATCTTGAAGCATACAGGGTGGCAAACACAATTGTATTGATATCTGAACTCTGTCAACGAGTATTTATTAGAACTGTAAGGTGATCATTTATTTAAAAGCTCAGGCCACACCCACTGGGGTTAAATGTACACACTCAAAAGAGATGTACTGGAGGGAATGAGTTAAAATATTATCTATAATATCATGTGGAAGGTTCTTATAGTGCAAACATGCAAACCTCTTAAACAGCACACTGCAAATAATGAGTAGTGACTTGTGCAAAAGAAGAAACTAAGTTATTTAAAGCAGATTTTCCTCACAAGAAGAAATTGCAGTTTAAACATTCCTCATACTTTCACAATTTGTCATAAACTTTGACATATGCACTTGACAATTAAAAATTATGAAAACCAAAGTTGCAGAAATATATAGTTTTTCCCTTGCCTTTCAATAACTTTTCATCCTTATAAGAAAGAGTAGGATTGGAATTAACAAAGTGCTTAGCAGCAATTGGGTCAACTATGCCTATAGCCAGGTTTGGGTATAGTCTATAAAATTTGAAAACACTGAGGAATTGTATACATTCTGTCTACATTTTTAGGAGCAGCTGTTGAACAGATCAGGAGGAATGGTTGTAGGTTCTTGAAAATCCAACTGCAAAACTCATAGTATTTCCTGATGGACTGAGTAATCTCTACAGGGAGAAAAAGAAGTTGAGCTCTCCTCTGAGTCTAAATTTGAAATCTGAGGAAAATACCTTGAGTCTATCCCTGTATCTTCCTGTTCAGATTCAGAATCTTAAAGCTCTTCAGGAAAAGAGGAACCCCGCTTCCTTCTCCCAGAAACTACTTTAGAAGAAGTATTAGCAGCCTGAATTAAATCCTGAATCAGACCCAGTAAACTACTCCTGTCTTAAGAAAAATGAGAAGGACTACATACATACTTGCTTTTCTGTTTCTTTTTGACAAGAAAAATGGTGTGAACTGTGTTATTATGGCAGCTGCATCTTCCCCAGGGATGGGTACTGCATTGTGGCACAAAAGATAAACCTTCCCTGTTCCATCTGCAAGGACCAACAAGAGTGTCTGTCCCTTTCCCACTGTGGGGATGCCAAGAAGTGCAGAGAATGTAGCTAAACCTTGGTCCATAGTGGCTGTAGGTGCTACACCAGATGGATCCAGGGTAAAGATTTGAGAGGTCTAAGGTACAACAAATGGCCACAGCAGAGCCAACCACCAGTGGCTGAGGCAAATTGCTAGCCTGTTCTGGTGCCAAATGCTGTTGCTTAACATTTTATTTTTGTGACTGAAAGAAGGACTGACCATGGGACCAGTAGTTTACTCCATGGTCCTGTGAAAGAAATGCAGCAAATGTTGGAAAAATAGCAGTCTGCAAAAGTTATTTATTTTATTTTTTCTTTTTGACAGAAAAAAAAAAAACAGTAAGAAGCACTTTCAAGCATTATGCCAGCTCCACCAAGGAAAAATAAATGCAGTTTCTCCATAGAAATATGTTTTCAGTTCAACACAACTTCTAAATTGACAGAAAAAATTAGGCAAATTATGTTACAGTCATGAGCAAATCCATTAAAACATAACGCAATGCTTCTAGTTTTAAAATAACTTTCCCAAAGAGGAAAGTAATAAAACATTAACAAATTTAAGAACATGTAAGGGTTTCCCCCTCAAAGTGAACATATCTGTCCAGCACAAACTGGCCATCTGCCCTCAGAAGCCTCAGAGGGGCATACTTGTCAAAGGAAAATATACTTTAAAAATGATCAATACACGGTAGGTTCAGGTTAAGGCACTTTAATCTTGCAGCAAGGAGACAAAAACATCCTAATACAGAGTTTGTCTAACTAGAATCAGGAAATACCAGCATTTTTATACATTTTCTAATAAGACATTGCCTACCAAGCTGACGTAGCAGATCACAAGTTTTAACATCATTATTACATAGCAGTTGTTTTCATGCTTTTCTGCTTGTACTATCAATTTTTTGTGAGAAACTTCCTAAGAAAAACAACGTGGCCTTGGCTACCACCGGTTAGATATATGTAGTGTTACCATTCAAGGTACTATGGCTAATTTGAGCACAAAGCAAGTATAGATTGCAGCTCATTTCTCCAACAGTTCTTTGTCTGTCTTTATCTCTTCCTTCTGCTGCTGTGCACGTTCTCATACCACGAACAGAGCTACTTGTTCAAAATCATAACATTATAGAATGTGGCATTGTTCATTCATTGCTTCCTGACCTAGCAGATAATCACCTGTTTCTCAAGTACATTTCCAAAAGGCATAAACATGAATTTTGCTGTGCTAGCATTTACTAGGTCAGAGGGCATCTTGCAAGTTTCGGAAAGCACACTGCAGTTTCAAAAGCATCTTTAGGTCTCATATAAAACTAAGCTGTATATAAAATAGTGTATATAAAATAGAATGAAAAACGTGTTAACTCTTTTAGTTTCTAATTAGCATTAAGCACATACATTAATACATATTTTTCTAACATTTCCCCCCGTTAATACTTTTTAATTCTATTTTCAAAAGCATAAACAGTTTGCTTCTTCTCCTAACCTCTTCCATTCAGGATTTGCAGTTAAGAGAGTCATTCAGTTTAGACTTATGAAAGTGTTTCACTTTTCAATAACTCTTCAATTTCAGTACTTTGATACAAAGTCTCAGAAACTGACATATCTATAAAATCTTTGATTAACTTTTTCATGCAGGGAATACCACAACAAATACATGCTCCTAATAGGAGTAATCCCACACAAATGGCAATCAGAATGTTCATTAGGATGGAACCCCACCCCCCAAACAAATTCTGGAAAAAGTCCTTCAGAGGGTTTGGGCCTGGTTTGGTCATGGTCGACACTTGCTGGATCACCTTAGGATGGTTGTTTATCACGTGCTGGTTGTCAGGAATATACGAACAGCATTGTTATTTGATTAAAGTGCACGTACCACCTCTCGCCGCTAGGGTGAAGTGGAGAGCCATGCGGTTTTGAAGTAACACAGTTCTCATAGCATTCAGTTCATCAGTCACCAATTCGAGAGCAGAAAAAGTTGCATTGCTCATAACTTTGAGAAGTTTAAACAGTTTTCTCAGCTCCCAAATTGATTTCACTGCGCCATATGCAGGGGCTATGCCTGACCATGATATAATGGTGTCACTCAAGTCCATGTGTGTCAGTTTATCTTTGTTTTTTATGGAGTTATGGTTTCTCCACCCTGCTTCGATTCGTCCCACTGGATTCTCGGATCTCTTGATTGGACTTCTAGGTTTACTGCTGACCTCTCTAATGTTTAGAATTTTTCCCTGAGGCAAAGCTGCAGTGTGTCATATGGCTGAAACCAGGTAACCCAAAAAACAACTGCCGGATCAATTCTCAGGTAGCCATTTATATGCATTTTTTCCCACAAATAAAATAACAATTCTCTACTTTAGTATTGATATAAGCTTGCCCTGCATGAAACATTTTCTTATCAATAATAGAAAGTGGCTTTAAAAGAACAGGATTATGTTGTATTTCATTAAAACATCTATGCATATTTTCGAAATATGCATCATAGTTTGTATCACAAATAGTTTTTGTCTTACTGGCCTTAATATAACATTTATAAGAAACAGTCACATTGCAATTGCTCCAACCAACCTGAATAGTGTCATTTTTGTAAAAACATACAATCCCTTTTTGTGTAACAGGTAGGTACAATGCTATTTTATCTTGTGATTTCACAGGTGTAGTATCAAAAATCAAGTTTTCCCAGGTCTCATTGACCCATAGGGGGACAGCAGTCATTAATAATCCCCCGTATGCTGTCGGTATAGCTGTGCAAATCCAGCAGTTCGAAACATTAAAAGTCTCAGCATACACATATTTAATTGCTTGGTATGTGTTAAAATTTGGATGCCAGTCTATGAGTAATGCATCACGTTTGTTCAGTTCAACTCGCGTGACTGGGAAAAGGAAAGGCCACAGCAAAAAGATCAATGTTATCAGTATAGCTATCAGAATAATCATGCAAATTTTCTGAGGTTGTTCTGCATCTCTGTTTACTCTATACCTGGTCATTTTGTTCTCGTTGTACAACAGTAACAAGGTTTTTGTCCAGTTCAAAGTTCTTAACCAATTTACAGTGTGTCAGATGAATCCCGGACGCTCGCTCTGCGATCTTAACTGCAGTGGGTGTTGACAATAGCACCTGGTACGGTCCTTCCCACTTCGGAGAACTTCAGTTCTTTTTCTTCACAACCTTCACCCAGACCCATGTGTCTGGGGCTATTGCTGCTTCCGAAGGTCTGGTTTGTTCTTTATCTGAAACAGAATTTAACTGCAAAAGTTTGTTATTCAAAAATCGCCTCATATACTCTGCAAGTGAACTGTCAGCCTCCTGGTCTGCAGGCATGAGAGGTTTCCACTGAGGTGTATAATATGCCCTCCCAAACAGAATTTCAAAAGGAGTTAACCCTTTTACATTTGGAACAGTTCTCATACTCAACAGTGCCAGAGGTAGACAGTGCACCCAGTTTTTTTGTGTCTCACTAATCAATTTCCTGAGCTTATTTTTCAAAATTCCATTGTGCCTCTCTACTAATCCTGCAGATTGGGGGTGGTATGCACAATGGTTTTTCAGAGAAATCCCAAAGTAGCGGCTTAATTGTTGTATAGTTTGATTTACAAAATGTGTGCCATTGTCACTATAAATCTTTTCCGGTATGCCAAATCTAGGAATAATTTCTTTAACGAGGACTTTTGCAACAGTAGCTGCATCTGGATTTTTAGTTGGAAAAGCTTCCACCCATTTGGAAAACATATCTATAATGACAAGGCAGTACTTCTTATTTTTGCATTTGTTCAGCTCTATAAAATCCATACAGATAGTATGGAACGGATACAGTGGTGTAGGGAAACTCCCCTGCTTAGGTTTCGGTGCCCCTTGTGCATGATGCTTGTTACAAACATGGCATGCTGCACAAAAATTTTTTGTGTAGTTTGTAAATCCATACATTGTAAACACTCGATTCACTAACTGTACCATCCCCCCTGTTGAGACATAGCACTGCCCATGGCTCAACAAAGCTGCATATCTAAACAAGTTAGATGGCAAAATCGGTTTCTTCTCTTTGGAGATGTACAGCCCTTTCTCAAGAATTGCTCCTCATTTTATCCATTTTTGTTTTTCTACATTTGTAGTAAGTGTCTGCATTGTTTTTAACATTTATAAGTCTAAAATCGCAGATGGTTGTAATTCCTCACTCAAAAGAAATACTTCTGAAGCTGAAGCTGCTTGTTTTGCAGCTGTATCAGCCCTCGCATTACCTTTTGAAATCCTGTCCTGTTGTATGGTATGAGCTACGCATTTGCAAATAGGTACTTTCTGAGGTAACTGAATAGAATCTAACAAATCTAAAATAAATTGCACATGATTAATTGGTTTACCAGTAGATGTTATCATTCCTCTATTTTTCCACTGCTGCACAAAAACATGTACAGTAGAAAAAGCATACTGGCTGTCAGTAAAAATATTCACTCGTTTACCCTTTGCCAAGGTACATGCCCTTGTCAAAGCAATCAATTCTTCTGCTTGTGCAGATAAGTTGTGCGGTAAAGACTTTGCTTCTAAAATCTCAGTATCAGAAACTACTGCATACCCCACTAGATTCTGTCCTGTAGGACCCCTCCTACACGAGCCGTCCACATAGTATGTCACCTCGGCATCATCCAAGGGAACATCCGTGAGATCTTTTCTAGGTATTGTCTTTTGCTCAATCTCCTGCAGGCAGCAGTGTGGTTTGCCATCTGCATGGGTCGGGAGCAAGGTTGACGGATTCAAAGTTGTGCATTGCTCAATTGTCATATGAGGTTGGCTCAACAGTATAGTCATACAGGAAAGATGTCTAGCAGGAGAAAATATGCTACTTTTTCTTGCAGTAAAATAATTGCGACTGCATGAGGCACTCTCAATGTGAGAGGGTGGAATAACACTACTGAAGCTGAAGCCTGCACTGCCATTGCAGCTACGACTACTGCTTGTACACAGTGGGGCAGGGATCGCGCCACTGGGTCTAGCTGTGATGAATAGTAAGCTATGGGGCGTTGTTTGTCCCCATGCTGTTGTGTTAACACTGATGTCATATAACCCTGCTTACAGTCTAAAGTTTGGAAAAATCGTTTATGATAGTTCGGTAATCCTAAAACTAATGAAGATGCTATCAGTTGTTTCAATTTGCAGAAAGCTGATTCTGCTTCTGGTGTCCACTGTAATAAATCTTGTGCTGCCATAGGCTTTTTGAATATCAAGTTAGTCAGTGGAGCAGATTCCAAGGCATAGTTTGGAATCCAACTCCGACAAAAATTAGTAGTACCTAGGAAGGACATCATTTCCTTCTTGGTAGTTGGTTTAGGTGCTTGTAATATTGCTGTTTTTCTGTCTTCATCTAATATTCTGCCTTCTTTGGATATTACATATCCCAAGTATTTCTCCTGTTTTTTTTCAAAGTTGCAGTTTATTTTTGTTTACCTTGTGTCCTTGAGTAGCTAAAAATTGTAGTAATGCTGTGGTATCTTCTCTGCAGTCTTGCTGGGTAGGGGCTGCCAGGAGAATGTCCTCTACAGAAGGTAAAATCTGGCTGCCTTTCGGTGGGATAAATCCTGCCAGGTTACTTGCCATTTCCTGTGCGAATATTGTAGGACTCTCACAATATCCCTGTGGTAGTCGCGTATATGTATATCTTTTCCCCTGAAATGTAAATGCAAACCAATGTTGACTGTCAGGGTGTATCGGTATTGAGAAACATGCATTGCTAATATCTACCACAGAAAAATACTTTTGTTGAGGTTTCAAATCATTTAATAAGATGTGTGGATCTGGCACCGTAGGTGCCCTGGGTATAACTGCGTCATTTACAGCTTGTAAATCTTGGACCATACGCCATTCTCCATTTGCTTTCCTAACAGGAAATAAGGGTGTATTACATGGTGAATCAGGAGATTCTATCAATACTCCTTCCTTAAGTAAGGCTGCTGTTATAGGTTTGATTCCTATTTCTGCATCCTTTCTCAACAATTTTGCTTTTCTGGGTCATCCCTGAAACGGTGTCAGTTATTGCTATGTTATGGGAGAGTGGCTCCCAATACAGCTGTCCATTAGCTGCTTTCACTAATATGTAATCAAGTGATTCTGAATTTTCTGGTAGTTTGGAAGGATGTATCAGGGTCCATAAAGCCCCTGAGTCACACAGGAATTTAACTTTCCTCCCCTCTACCAGAAGTGTAAATTCCGGTTTTGTGTCTGCCAAGTAGAGCTCTAGGCTCAATAATGCTAAGTCTAAAATTTCATTTTCTTCATTATCTGTGATTTCATGCACATCCTCTATTTCTTCTATCACATTTACATTTTCTTGCTTATTCTTTTCCAGTGATTCTTGACTATCATATAGTCAGTCCTCACCCTCCTTGTCTTCTGTGGTTAATTTTTTATTTTGCCTGCAATCCCTTGCTAAATGTCCCTTTTTCCCGCATTTAAAACAGTCACCCCTTTTCTTTCTCTCTTCAAAATCCTCTGATCATTTATCAGATTGTTTGTTTCCCTGGGCATTTTTCTTACCCTTCTTCCCAGTTTGTACTACAAAGACTTCTGATCCATCTTCTACTGCAAATACTTGAGTTTTCTTTTTCTTTTTGCTATTAAAATGCCTTTCGGCATGTCTTGCATATTCAAGTAATGACTGTAATCTACTTGTACAATGATCTACCATGTGCTTTGTAATAAAGCTGCTAATGGGTGCAATACTGCCTTTCAAAAATGCATTCTTTAGCTGCTGCTCATATGGGGAATCATGTGTTTGGTCTTCAGGTACCTGCATTCCACAATGATTATTAAAACACTCTAATAATCTGGCATAATATCTATCAACAGTTTCACCTTCTTGTATGCATTGATTAATGCAAGTCCAATCAGCCCTAGGCTTCCATTTCTCAGAAATTCAATCCATCAGACCTTTCACTCTGTTATCCAGTTCTGCGTTACTATGTGGGAGTGGCCTAAGTTCTGCGTCACGGGATTCCAGTTGTAACTGATCATGTAGCAGTCTGGACACACAATTTGTCTGACTACTTTCTCTACTTCCTCTCCATTCAAATGATAACTTAACCTCATGCCCTGTAAGTCTTCTACGAATTTTCTAAAATTTACTTTCGGATGGGGAATTCCCTCTGTGGCTTTCCGGATGTCTTCCGGTGTCCACCGTCTATATACTAGAAGAGTTGGGTCTTGTCCTGCCTGTCCTGCCTGTGGGTTTGGTACTTCTATGAGTGGACATATCTCTTCTTCACTCATAGCTTGTGAATTTTTATTTTTTTCATACAATTCAATATCCCCTCTTAAGTTGCGTGTTTGAGACCTAGTCTCGATAGGATCTCTGACAAACAGTTTTGGTTTTGCAGGAACAGCTGGATATAACGGAGGTGGATCAGCTTGTCCACTCACTTCATATTCTGGTAAGGGAAGCAGAGGGGGCGGAGGGGCTGTTGCTATTACCAAGTTATTGTCTTCTTTATCTAAAAACATTGCTTTTGAATTTTTAATCTTTTGTTCCCTGCGGTTTGCTTCCTCAAGCCACCTGTGTGCCTGAGGGACTCCTAATTGTCGTTGCTTTTTTAGCTCACCTTTCCCATCTGTTTTAAGTTGTCTAACAAGTTTAATAAGTGAAGGTTTATCTAAATTACCATCAAATTTGTATTTATTAAACCATTTTGTATAGTACCTAACATTGTCGGCACACTGTAATTGCATATATTTCGCGTCTTCGGTTAAGGGCAGATCTCGGGAACTTTTTGTGCACTAATTTCCCATTTTGTCTTAGCTAAGTTAGAAATCGTTACGTAACCCTTTTTATCATGTGGTACCATGACTTACACTTCTTCACAGTTTATCTAGAATAACTGCCTACCTATTCTGTTTCCCTGATCTATGTCAAGACAGCAATCTTTTTTGTCCCTGATCTGCACTTGCAAATCTCCCTGACAAAAACAAAAATACTGTAACAAGTCCCTGATCTAAAACAGAAAAGGGTAAATTCCTCCTTACCTAAGCCTCCGTGTTTGATCCCACCAGAACGTTGACTCGTCCTCCAATCGCAGATCAGAAACAGTGGCTGGCCTCTTTTGAAAGACAATTCAGTCGGAGGTCTTTCAAAGCAGAAGAACCGATGTGGCTTCTTCCCTGTATGGTTTCATGCCACTGGGCCCATCTGACCAGAGCTAGAGTGAAAGATGTTTCCGGTCCGAAGGACCAATCTGTCAAAGGAAAAATATACTTTAAAAATGATCAATACATGGTAGGTTCAGGTTAAGGCACTTTAATCTTGCAGCAAGGAGACAAAAATGTGCTAATACAGAGTTTGTCTAACTAGAATCAGGAAATACCAGCATTTTTATACATTTTCTAATAAGACATTGCCTACTAAGCTGATGTAGCAGATCACAAGTTTTAACTTCATCATTACATAGCAGTTGTTTTCATGCTTTTCTGCTTGTACTATCAATTTTTTGTGAGAAACTTCCTAAGAAAAACAACGTGGCCTTGGCTACCACCAGTTAGATATATGCAATGTTACCATTCAAGGTACTACGGCTAATTTGAGCACAAATCAAGTATAGATTGCAATTCATTTCTCCAACAGTTCTTTGTCTGTTTTTATCTCTTCCTTCTGCAGCTGTGCACGTTAGTGTATATAAAATATAATGAAAAATGTGTTAACTCTTTTAGTTTCTAATTAGCATTAAGCACACACATTAATACATATTTTTCTAACAATACTCTTCAATGGCAGGAAAGCTCTGAAGGGCTTTACTCCCAAACGTGAGTTTTAGTCAGCTCAGCTCCAGCTGCTTGACAGATTGGACATGTGGAAGGTACCCTGAAGCATTGGAAGCTGGCTGGCCATTATATCTGTGTCAGGATATAACCCAAATAGCTAAGGCTATTGCAGCAGTGATCAATATGAAAATATTTTCATTTGGATACTGAATATAATTGAACATACAAAAGATATCACCCCTGTGAATGATAGTGAAGTAAACTTTTTGTGATTTAGTGATTTCTAAACTAATCCCTGAACAAGTGAGTTTACTGCAGATATGATTTTCAACACAAAAGGTAAATGAGCACATGTGGGTAAGAAGGAGAAACAGGCAGACACTTGGATAAACATCAGACAATCAGTAACTGTTGCTTGTGCTGTTAAACTTACTGAGCTATGGAACCTGTTGCTGTTGTTGTGTGTTTAGAAATGACCATTAAGTAATCATTAGAAGCTTTATTATTGTTGGATTATCAGTGACTGTAACTTATAGGGTTACAGATATCTTTAATCTAGTCACTTGAAGCATCATTTGACTGTTCATTGAACAATATCCCTAATATCCTCTTAAACCTGTAGAACAACCTGTTTGATTTATAGTGAATGCTCACAAATGCTGATTCCTTTTAGATTAATGACTAGAAGCTATATATATAGACGTTAGTTTGTTGTGCTGAGAATTGTCCGTTTTGCTGTAAGATTCCTAATGACAATTTGTGTATTGTACAAGTGGAGTTATTCAGTCACTAGATGCTGACGTACCGTGTAATACCTAGCAGCTTCAAGACTTTTGGCATTCTCCCCACTTTTTTTTTTTAGGTCGTCTCAACCTCATTGTGTAGTGAATTAACATAGCTGTTGATTAACTTTATTCTGTTGGCTGTGTAACACCTCTGTTTGCTCCATAATTGCCTAGTATGTATCAGTAGAATCTACACGTACCCTACATGTTTACATGATTCTCTACCAATTTATATGAATGCATTGTGGTATATTTATTTTATGTAGATTGTTTGCTACTGGTGTACTCCTCGAGCTAACAGGGGCATTGTATTAAATGGTTGAACTCCATACTTTGTACTACTTATCTGCCTCAAGTTCTTCTCCATCTATCCCTATTTCTGTACTGCAAAACTTTCTCCCTCTGCCTCCAGTTCTACCCTTTCTTTCAAGACCATATAGGTCTCTTCCTCCTCCTGACTCTCTTCCCTCTTTCACTCAACTTCGTCTTTCCTCGGCTCATGCTGGCACTATCTCTCTCACTCTGAGCTCCCCTCTGTGCCCTATCCCCTACATAATCCTCCTCGTAATTTTCTGATTTATTAATTTTTTTTTTTTGTGTCTCCTCTCCTTACAGCTGTAACCACGGGCACTTCCTATACTCATTCCTGTCAGGAATCCCTCCCTTCATAGTGAAGACGTCTGAGGATACCCTACTCCTAGGAACAACCATCACCTCCCAAAGAGAAAAGGGTTAAATTCCACTCCTACAGAGACAACTCGTGTATGTAGCTCTAAGTGAAATATTGTAACAACATTATAGTGTTATCCAGCATCCTAACCGGTGTGCACGATAGCAGCCTCCCTCAGCCCCCCGATTCCATAGTATTCCCCTACTGCTCCTACTAAACCCGTAATTAAATACATTACAAACGTTGTAAAGACTCTTAAACTGTTGTGTATTACTCTCCCTTCTTTGCCACCAGGTGGCAACATTAACCCTAAAAAGTCCTGCTAAACCCACTTACAAGATCCTTGCAGGCTTACTTGATTGGACTTCTCCCTGTCCCTCAACTGAGTATTCCACTTAATAATCCTCTTTTTCTCTAGGTTTACTTTGTAGAACTACAAATATTCATGATCATACTTTAATACAGACACCACAAAGACACAACCCACTCCCTGGCTTTACCTGTAGTTTAAATCCTGTTCACTGATTGTTTTTCCTGAGCCACCTCACATCTCTATTCTTCCCGTTCCATTTTCTCTCTGGGATCACTCCACTCCCCTATCCCCAATTCCCACCCCCCCAGTGCAACTAAACTTATACTATCCCCTGATCACCTGTCCAGTTTCTGCACCAATCAGCAACCTTCTATAATTACACCCAACCACACCCAAACTAAACTCCCCACCCGATATCCAAACTAAAGATCTAAGATCCAAACAATACCACACCCACCCTATTTCCACAATCACAATATTTCTTAAAACTAAAGCTCCACCTAGACAAATCATGCAAGGCATAGTGCTACTACTATTGCTACTAACTCTCACCACTCTAGCCTGCACCACATCTACACACACCAACATACCATTAAACAACACCTTCCACATAACACATACTTACACACACACACACACACACACACACACACACACACACACACACACACATACATTTTGTCACCTGCTCTACACTATTTAATAATAGCTCATTATTCTATATATACAAAACATGCACCACACTACCTCTCAGTAGACAAACATTACGTAGAGTAAATATGGACCTAGCACCAGTGGGGGCTGGTGACTTCAAATCAAAGAGGGGCTGCAGGAGACAGCTGAATGGGTGGGGTCAATGGGAAGGGATGCGGCCAACTAGAAAGGGGAGGAGCTCTGCTCAAAACCACAAAAACTAAATATACTGCCCTGGGTGCCAAACCATCATTATGAGAGTCCAATCAAGACAAAATGAAGTGTAGAAGAATAAAAATATTTCAATGCATTGACTGCATGACAGCTTAATATCTAGATGGAAACAAAAAAGGTTGTGAGGCATGAAAAAATAAATTACTTTTTTTTAAATACATTAATGGAATGCCAGTCAAATTCAAGTATAAGAAAAACAAGCAGCACTCAACTCAAACCACTTCTTGCACTGCAGTTCTAATTATAATTTATATTCAGCTTTATTAAAGTACCAAGTAACATGCTGAAAGTAGAAATCTCTGATGCCCCCACTTGCAAAAATGTTCCTTATCCAAAAAAAAACCTGCTGCCTGACATCTACTTGTTTCATGGGGAAAAAATGATCAAAGTAAAAAATGAAAAGCAAACAAGAAATAAGCTCAAGATACATTGCTTAAAACAGGTTATGGACTGCACGATTGGCATTCTGTACAGGTTATAGACCACACGATTGGCATTCTGTTTACGGGTAAAGCCTGCAGAGATGACTGGAAGTCTCCAAGTGTAATGAGCCTCTTAAAATAATGTAATCCTGTCCTTTATTACAAATACTGGCATATGCATTTCAATACCCAAGGCTTATACATTATCTAGTTAAGTATTCTCTACATGGCAACAGAAAGGCTTTCAATGTTGGCAATTCTTTAACAGTATGCTTATTAAAGCTTACTTGCATCTTGCAATCTCAGCCAAGCTAACCTGATGGTCATTAAAGTATTGCTACTTAAACACAGAGCAACAGGCACTTTGAGTAATAAGCATAAATCAACAGTAGAAAAAATATGACAGAAACCAGACCATTCTGTAAAAATCAAGGACAGATGAAAAGCCACTCTAGTACTTGTGTCTACCTTGGATGGAGGGGATACTCTGCACATTTACACTGCATAACTACTCCTTGCCTTGCTTCGTCACATCCAGAGTCACTACATGGGGGAGTGGGGTGCAACAAGTATGTCACAGTTTGAAATGTCTCTGGCTGACTTGTGATGGCCCTGACACATTTGTCATACCTCTCAACCTCAAAGCAAGAAATCTGGACAAAGCCATACAAAGAAATGGGACAAAGGCCCAAAAATAAGGAAAATTTTTAAAATATTGCTCTTATAAACTTAGAAAGATAATAGAGGTCTTGCATTAGTATGAATTTTCTGAATGGTATGAAATCTGAAACTGAAATGTCTGTCATTATTTTCTAACTTCAGTCTTTAATGATTTGTCACTAATTTGCCAAAAAAACACAATTTTATGAAAAATGGACCAAAAATGTGATGTAAAAATATAAAATAGCAACACAATACAGCTGGGAACCTGTCAAAGAAGGGACACTTTAATATTAGTACTGCTAACTTGAGCAGCTGACAAAATAAAAGAATCTACATGCATTTCTGAAATAAAATTAATCTAAATGATTATTACAGTTATTTCTTAATTATAAACGCTCCATGTTTTCTTCCAAAATTGCTATTTTGTGGAGGGATCATTAGGGGAAGAGCAACATTTTGAGCCAAAATCAGGGACAGTTGAGAGGTTTGGCTATGCCTAATTATATAAAACAATTTATTTGCATGTACCTCTCAACCTGTTAATGCAATAAATCTGGACAAGGCCAGATATATTGGGGGAACATATAAACAGTACTAAAAATTGCTCGTGTATAAACTGAGACAGTTGATAGAACAGGTCTTACTTTAGCATGCATTTTTCTGTAGGTTATGAAGTCTGAAACTCAGTGTGTCATTATTTAGTGACTTAATTCCTAAATGATTTGCCAGAAAACCACAAATTTTATGAGGAACAAACCAAACATAAGAAGCAAAAAATCTATTCATTCTTTTAAAATCTGGGCAGTTGGGAGGTATGGTTCAGCTGGGACTGCCTACGTTTGCCGCTCTTCCCCCTCACAAAACCATGGTCGAATGAAGCCTCCCCCTGCAGCCATTCCAATGATCCATTACTTGGCTATTTCACTCCATTTACCATAAAAACTAATGTGCATACTGATTTACTTCTATGATGATTTGAACTTCATTTGAAAGTTTTATTTTGCATTTTACAGCACAAACACTAAGACATCTGAAAACAAACTTGGTATTAAAACTTCTCTGCCATTGAAACTCACATTCATTGAAACAACATTGAAACCCACATTCAAAGAAAATATATTTTACTCGTTGCAGATAAAGATTAATTCTGGGCTGTTTTCAAATCATAGGCCCCTTGCATATGAAACATACATGTGCTCTTTGATACACCTTCCTATTGCTTTGAATATTTTTCCAGTAAACAATGAAACAAAACGCATGCACCAATGACAAAACTGCCCAATTCAGAACATTTCTATCATAAAAGTCTACTCAAACTTCTACAGTCCACTATTATCAGTAAATATGCATAATTATACAGTCCACCATTATCAGTAAATATGCACAATCTCTGAAGTAGTAAAAAAGTCATCTAAATAATTCCACGTTAAATAAATCTGTAATGAAGAGGTTGCTGCTAGCAATCACCTTTATATTTCATGGTTTCATCGAAAAATAAAGTGTCTGATGCCCCTGAGGAATAAATTGCCTAAATTACATTAAAAATAAGCTAGTAATATTGCAATAGGAAATGGATGGCAAACTGATAACAGGCTCATAGTTAGTATCTTAACTTTCAGTAAGGCATCATTCACCCTTTATGGGAGTAGAACCAACAACCTTCTGCATCAAAAGCAAGTACACAACCTGTTGTGCTATTAACAATGTGAACTAACTAGGAATAATCAGCACTAAACTTCTCTTCCCCTGCAGCTCTCAGCTCCTTGTAAAATCTACTCAATACTCAACTGCATCTCAACTTAGCAGCACAAGAAATCTGGAAAAAGCCAAATTTATTGGGGTGGGTAAAAAGGGCAAAAACCAGGGACACATTAAACATTGCTTGTATAATCTTGGAAAGCTGCTAGAATAAAATGTTGTGTTACCACCATACATTCTACTGCCAAGGTCACTGTGCAAAAGAGTCAGAACAACATACCACTATGCCAAATCACCTGCTTTGTGAAAGAAAAATGCTGTGTTACCACCATACATTTTACTGCCAAGGTCCCTGTGCAAAACAGTGAGAGCAACATACCACTACGCCAAATCAGATCCTTTGTGAAAGAGAGGAAGACTGAAACTTAAATGGCTATCATTTAATGAATTCAGTTCTCACCATAGCTGTCAACCTCTTAGCACAAAACACCTGGACAAACCCAGTAATGAGGGTATACAGCCCTCAAACATATTCAGTTCTTGCCATAGCTGTCAACCCTAGCACAAAAAACCTGGACAAAGCCAATAACAAGGTAATATAGTCCCAAAAAATAAGGACAAATTTCAAATAGTCATCTTATAAACTTAGAAAATTGCTATAATAAAAGGTTGTGTTACTATATATTTATTGCTAGAATAAAAAGTTGTTTTATTATGTATTTTCTGAAGAATATGAAGTCTGAAATTCAAATGCCTGTCAATTTTACTTCTGATGGAACAAAAACAATTTTCAGCAGAGGCCCAGGGAGAAATACTGTAGACACATGTCTTTGCAAAATGGCAGGACACCAAAGCAAATCCACACAAACACAGGGATAAGATGCAGACTCCACACAGAAGGCACCCCAGCCAAGAATCAAACCAGAAAACCTATAGCTGTGAGGCAACAATACTGCCACTGCATGACTGCACCATCAAATATGTAAGGAATTAAACATTCAGAAACCTGAAGTCTGAAATTCAAATCCCTGTCAATTTTATTTAACATTTGTTAATCAGGACAGTCTGACTTGGAACAAAAAAAAATTTCAGCAGAGGCCCAGGAAGAAATAATACAGACATGTCTTTGTAACATGGGTGGACACAAAAGCAAATCCACACAAACCCACACAAACACAGGGAGAAGATACAGACCCCACAAAGAAGGCACCCCAGCCGAGAATCAAACCTGAGAACTTCCAGCTGTGAGGCAACAATGCTACCACTGCACCATCAAATATCAAGCATTGCAACATTTACAAACCACAAATATTATGAGGAACAGATCAGATCAAATATGAGGCAAAAATCTGCAATTTTTTTACAAATGGTGGTGGGTAGGGAATTCAGGTCTTTAACACCTGCATACAAGGTACACCCTACCACACCACACAACCATGAGTCTGACCACCAGTATATTGCACCTGGAGCATTTTAACACACACACACACACACACACACACACACACACACACACACACACACACACACACACCACACCTGTCCGCAAACCACCATAAATCCAAATTCCTAAGCTACGAAAAAACGCGCAAATCCAGACCCCGCCCATCACGAGATCTTCCCCCTGACGAGACTGCAGCAAACTCCAGACTGCTGACATCGCAGTCCGACCCCGATGCATTTTCCCAGTGAGTTCCAGGACAGTCTATGCAGTTTAAAACTCTCCATTCTTCATGTTTCCCAGTCAGGACTGCTGCTGAGACACTCTGCGCATGCGCCAGACAGTCTCAGCAGCAGTCCGGACTAGTGCGCATGCGCAAAAGTCTGCGATTTTTAAAATTTTTTTTTATCTTTTCATTTTCTTTTTATTTTGTTACTTTTTCTTTATTTTACAGTTGAGGGAGCTGCAGTCCGGCAGTCCAATAGCACGGGCCGCCCGTGCCTAGCACATGCTATAAAACTCAAACTATTCCTTAAAAAATGGCTACTAATCTCTGGAGACATACACCCCAACCCAGTTCCATGCAAAATCATTCTCTCACACAAACAGAAATCAGACCTACTTATTATTATTATTAACCTAAACTCAAGAAGTATATCTAAAAAAACTCCATGACCTACATACTTTCATAACCCACTACTCCCTGGATATAATAACCATTACTGAGACCTGACTAAAACCCACCACCCAAAATGAGAAAATTCTCCCCCCAGGCTATAACATTCTAAGACTAGACAGAGATGCCAAAAAGGGAGGCAGAGTTGCAATTCTATTTACAAACACACTCAACCTCCAGCCTCTGAAAACACCTCTTCCCAAATGTCTGAATGTCAAAAATTAAGCTTTATTTTATACCTATCAAAATCAACATCCTCTGCAGTTATATCCCTCCAGGAAATAACTGTCCTATAATCGAGGAAATCTTACAACAGACTACAGTCAACCTGCCCCAAGAAACTATCCTGTTAGGAGACCAAAACCTCGACTGGCTAGCCTGCAACTCTAACAATCTCTCAAACCATATTAACTTATTTGGATTCTCACTAATCCAAGAACCCACCAGAGTTGACAAAAAAATCCCCAAAACATTCAATTCTTGATTGGACTTCAGTAAACTTCCCCAAGCAGAATGACCATGTGCGCTGCCTACCTGATGAACTTAGCAATCACTGCCCCTCATTCCTCCTTCATAAACAGGTAAACATACCCAAACGCATACTGTATAAGGAAACTAAAGATGAACACAAGGTAAATCCACAAATTCTTAAAGGTATGTTACAACAATGTAACTGGCACCCACTACAAACACTTGCATTAGACCAGGCAGTTGAGCTTTTCAGTAGTACTTTTATAAATGTTTTTAATACAGTAGCTCCCATTAGTAAACTTAGGACTAAAGTAAGCTATGCCCCTTGGCTGAATAGGACCACAAAAGACTTACTAAAGGCCAGAGACAATGTCTGGAAGATCTGGAAAAAGAATAACACTAGCCTGAATAGACAAAACTATGAACAACTTCAAAAACAGGCCAAAAAAACTAAACTGGATAAACAACGCTACTTCCTAGGTTTCCAAAACAAATATTCCAAAACCCCCAAAAGTTCTGGCAAGCTATCAATTCCCTTTTGAAACATGGCAAAACTACCACCCCAGCTCTCAACACCAACACTAGTAATGACAGTATAGCTTCTCAATTTAACCATCACTTCACAGAATCTATTCTGTCATTATCTACCCAGCTATCTAACAATAACTCTATATCCATCCCCACTAAGGATCACAATAATATAACTTCATTTACACTCTCACCCGTATCAACCTCAATAGTTTAAAAACTATTCTCCAAACTAAAACATACCACTCTCGCAGCAGATGGTTTACCCACTAATTTCCTAAAATTAGCCACAGAGCCCCTAGCCTACATTGTCTCAATTCTGATTAACCGCTCCATACAAGAACCTTACATCCCCCAACTATGAAAAGTGTCATATATTATCCCCCTACACAAAGGTGGCAACTACTATGAGCTATCAAACTACCGCCCCATTGCTATCCTTTCCCCCCTTTCCAAGCTCTTTGAGAAATGTATTCACACTCAAGTGATGCACTTCTTAACCTCACATAATCTCTTCTCCTTAACACAGCATGGCTTCTGCCCAAACCATAGAGCAACGACTGCTCTTCTCTCTTTTACTAACCAGGTTAACCAACTTAGAAACAACAACAACTTCATATCAGACATATTTTTAGATCTCTCTAAGGCATTTGATATGGTTTCACATAACCTAATTCTAGACATTCTGTCCTCCGTGTCCTTTGCTCCCACTACTGCCTGTTTCAAAAACTATCCCTCTGATAGGAAACAATCAGTCACATGGCAAGGTGTACTATCACCTTTACTACCAACTACCATAGGTGTTCCACAAGGCTCAATACTGGGGCCTCTACTATTCACCATTTTTACCAGCAAACTACACACCTCCACCCTGCATGGATCACTTATACAGTACGCAGATGACTCCACCCTAATCTGCTCAACCTCAGCAATAACCACTCTTCAAAAACTTAACCAGGAATCCTTCAGCTCCATTGAAAAATGGATTACTGATATCCAACTTATTCTAAACCCAACAACACCAAATTACTCCTATTTACCACCAACAAATCCAGATCCACACCTCCTTCCTTCACTATCACCTCCAAAAATGGCATGACAATTTCTCCCTCCCCCCATACTAAGCTCCTTGGTGTTGAAATAGACAAAGATCTTCACTTTGATGTCCATATCAAATAAACCGTTAAAAAAGAACAGACAAAATTAGGAACTCTGTACAAACACAAAAACTTCCTATCAGACCAAGCACAAGTCACCCTAGCCCAAACCCATCTTTTGTCTACCCTAATGTATGCATCACCAATCCTAACCCACATTAGGAAAACAGACCTGGACAAACTAGAGTCATGTTACAATAAGATTGCAAAATTCACCAATAACTCTACTTTTAGAAGTCATCACTGCCTTGCCCTAAAGGAGCTACAGTGGTTAGAACTTCCTCAGTTGATTACTTACCAACTAGTCTTCACCTTCAACATCCTAAAGAATCCCCACAAGACTCCAGCCCTAAACCAACTACTAAGCCAATATTCAGCAAACTGTCCTCTCCACTCATCCAACAAAACCCTTCTATGCATATCCAACTCCAGCAACACTGCAAGGAAAGCTTTTTACTCTCATACCATAGCTAGAAAGTGGAATAACCTCCCCCAGAATATCTCTTCAGCACCATCTATCTCACTGTTCAAAGAATCATTTAAAGCACACCTCTTGCATTCCTTTCTCTGTCCTTACATCATATAAATGCTTTCCTGCTCTCCTCAAATACTTCCTACCTTTTCCTCTTTACTTTGCTTACTGTCTCTATAATACAGTACTAAAAACTCCTCAAATACTACCATACAGGGCCTACTATGGGTAAATTAAGCTTGCCTGGTACAAACCATTGTCAATTTATTATGTCTTGTGTGATGTCTCTGTTGATTGTATTGTTAATGTGGAGTTTTTTTTTCTCCCAAGGCCTCTAATACTGCCATCCAGGGCCTTCTATGTGTAACTTAAGTTTGCTTGGAACAAGCCATTGTTCATTTATTATTTCTTGTATGGCATATCTTTGATTGTATAATTACCACTGTACATATTGTTTAATGCAGAGCTTTTCTCCCTGGGCCTCCACTGTAAATGGACATTGTTCCAATCAGACCTTCCCGGTCAACAAATGTAAAATAAAATAAATAAATAAAAATAAAGTATAAAATGGCCACTAAGAAAGAATAAGCTTTAAGCCTCACAACTGAATCATGTAACTGGTGTGTGTGTGTCTGTGTCTGTGTCTGTGTCTGTATAGGCACTTCAGGTGAAAGTGGTATGTGAGTGTCTGCAAGAACACAGCCAAGCTATGTGCTAGCCTTATGTCTTGGTATGTTGGACAGGTGTGAGCATGCATGGTAGAGGTGGCAGTTCATCATTGTCATACTCGACCATAAGAATTGCCTCTGTCAGGAGTTGCACTGGCACATTCACCACCCTTTCAGAGGCACTGCTGCTATCTGAATTGAGCTGATATCTGCTGGACAAGGTCTCCTCACAAGTATGCCCAGGACCCCACGGGGTGCCATATCTGGGAGTTGACACCTTAACCTCTGATGGACCAGTGGATGTAGTGTCACTATGGGAGCATGATTAGGCATGGCCATGTCAGCTAACATCAGATGACGTGGCTGACCTACACCCACGTGGATGCCATCCCCTCCCAGCAGACATTCCATCACAGGCACCGCCCATTCCAAGGTGTTATTCATTTGAGCCCCTGAACTGGCAACACAGTGGAGGCAGTCACTCATGTCATCCTGTACTATATCTACAAACCTAAGCATTTTTCAGAGGCCCTATTGAAACATGCCTCTGACCTCCATGATGGCCCTAAAAATACAGTGAGTGACATGGAAACACACATCTGGATAAGGTAGAGGATGTATAGCAGGACTACTCTGAGCACACCTAACAATACTCCTGCATGTCATCTCACCCACACTTTGGTTATTGCCAGAGTCAACAGGTACTGAAGCCACAGTAACCATACTACCCTGATTCAGTGTCTCGCCCTCCACCCATCCAATATCTGAGGGTTCACTGGAATGGTTTAGTGTAGACCTACTGGCTTTGTCCACTGGAATTACAGAGGAGGGCCGAATGTCAACTTCAGTATCAGATTCAACTTCTGCAACCCCCCAACTGTGCCTTTGGTTGTCCACGATCATCATCAGAGTCTGCCAATACTCTGATATCAGGTGGTAAGGGTCCTACACTTCCATTGTTAGGTTCACCTGTGACATTAAGCAGCAAACACAGGAAATACATTAATAGTTTCACTACTACAGTTAAATATATGCTAATAAACTAACAGTGGTGCCACTATTACAGAGAGTACAGCAATGCACACAATAGTCCTGACTCCCACCTCACACATACAGATAATTGAATATTTCTGTGAGCTGCTCATTAGTACTGAAATAAAAATGTTTAGCTTATCATGTGCATATGACACAACATTTCCTATGGAGGATGATCTTGGAAGAAGTTAAGCAAAAGATAAGCACACCATCATCACAAGTAACAGTAACATGGATGAAAAACGTTTGCCCCTTTATATGTCCATTAACAATATATGTAACAGAAACTTGGATAAGACATCCACCCCAAGCACATGTGTAATGAACCAGAATGTGTTGTGAACTGTATCAGTCTATGACTAGTCCCCCCAAAAAAATTGTTAAACTTATGTAGTGTCATCAATATTTTACTATACAAAAAAATGTAACAATTGACATAGGTAAGCCTACTCCCTGAAACAGCAGCACCAACATCAATCACATGCTGTTGCACACTCTCCACTGAGCTCTCTGCATCCCTAACAGTGGACAGTATTTCTTCATTTGGTGTCAGTGGTGGCTATGTAGCAGCCCCCTGGTAGCCATCTGTCCATGCCCCACTGCAGCTGATCTACTCCTGGCTAATGAAATCTTATCAGTGCTGCTATGATGCACCTGATCATATGCCTTGCTGTGACCCCCCCCCCCCACATCACTGACATCATCCACTATCTGCTGGCAAATTTGCATTCTTCCCAATATATACCCATGACATCTCTCAAGCAGAAAGTCACCAGGTCACCTAAATGCTTCAAAGATGACATATTTCATAGGGTCACTGTATGAAGGTTTGCAAGGATTGGGACACCTGGGTGCCATAGTCATAGTTGATATAAAACACTAAAGAAGGATAATGCATATAAATATCACATAAATAAAAATTCTGCTTAGATATAACACACAAGTAGTATATTTTTTAATATTACCCACTGGAGAAACAAAAAAACTTTCAAGATATTCAAATATAAAAAAGTGATTTATGTAGTTGCAACATATCGCAATCACACACAAAGCAAGTTTGGATCCAAAGCAAGGGGAGTAGCAATAGCAAATCAAGCCTCTGTACAACCAATTTCTTGTCTGTGGCAACAGAAAAATGTTACTAGTCTCCCCACCCTCAAAACTACAGGCAAATGACATTTTGCTACCAAATAAAGGAATAAAACATCAGTGAACCATTATAAGTAAAAGAGTGTAAAGGGAAACAATTGTAACATTAGCACTTACGATGAAAGTTAAGGTGTGTATCTGAGAAAGTAAAATGCCCTGACAAAAATGCCCATGTCATCACTAAACTTCTAAGAAGTGAATACAGATAAAAGCAGCATTTGCTAATACAAAAATATTTTTCTAAGTGACATCTGAGCATATACAATATATAACTGACAAATGTAATCATGAGTTATCAAGATTAGTAGTCTTCTATGCAGATAAATCAAATGTTATAGCGTTCTTATTCGCTGTTATCTACATAAACAAGTCTCCTCATATTCAGGTTCCCTCGCTACAAGTTTCTCTTTTTATAATGTAGATTCAGGCCTATGAATATGGTGAAGATGCAAATGAGGTACTAACTCATTAGAATTGCTGAATCCTAAATTATTGGCTTCATGTAGCTGATGTAAACATACTGCAGGCACTGCCTCAGTGTTTGTTGCTAATGGATTGCAATTGTGAATAATTATTGGTAGACAGAAGGAAAACACAATAGCAATTTAGACTCCCTTACCTCCAGTTGGAGAGTCAGCCAGGTTAGGCTTGCAAAGTGTACAAGTAATTGCATCAAGGTTTTAAATGTACGTGAGCAGCACACATTTCACAGTTTCCTTTCAGTAACATCCAACCTCCCTTGCATTTGTTGAAAATTGTATATTATTGCTATTTAATATTCTTACACATTTTAAGGACAATGATACAAGATGCCTTATAGACCTTGGATTACTGCTCAGATAACAGAGGAATGAGCAACATACACAAAAAAGATAAGACAGAGCTGTTTTCTCCAAGCAATAGTCATATATGGCTGTGTGATCACTGAGTGTAGTAAATCTGAAATGAATACATGTAGAAACAATTCAGAAGTGTACAAGTGTCATATGGCTTGTTAATACTGTGGGTGATGCTGTACATGTTTGTATGCACAAGGATTTTTGTTCTCTTCTGCAAAGCTGTTAATGTGGCAAACTGGGATAAGACACCTTTACTTTGTTTTGAAGGTTCATTGGTATGAGCGTTCAAATCCAGACTCATGTAAAAATGTTTCATGTGTACTAACATATATTTGTAGTGTTGTTTATTTTGTAGATTTCTTTGCTTTTAATGACAATATTTTCATGGTATGCAGCTTAGCACAAGCATGGGAAATAGATAAACACAATAAATGATATGTAAAGTATTTCTTTAATAACCAGTACATAAACTACCCCTGTTACTCACTTGTGTGTATAGCACATCTGCTATACACGTTGATCCATAGGTTCATAGGTGTGTACTAGGTTAATGGCCCTGGAGCCTTTACAAGCCTAGCCCATAGAAGTGCCCTGGCCAAAGTTAGTTCCCAATGCCTCTATCAAGTCGAACTGCTGGAGTGATCCCTGGGGTGAACTTTCTATTTCCCATCCACTCATCAAGAATTCTCTCGAAGAGACCCAGTGAGGTGCTTTGCTTGACATGTATGGGAAGTCTATTCCAGAGCATTGGCTGTCTCTGGGTTATGAACCTGTCTCTCCAGCATGTGCTGTTGATTGTGGTAATGAGATTGAGTCTCTGGAGCATGTGGTGTGAAGGGATTGGGATTTCTTTAGATGTAGCATTTCTAACAGAGCTGGGTCAGACATGGCTTTGTAAGCTGAGCATAGATCGCCTCTTAGTGGATGATATGAGACAGAGAATAGCTGGAGTGTTTTTGAGTCTATCCACGTAGAATGTTTATGGCCTAGGATCCTCTCTGCGAGATACTTTTGTGGCCTTTCCAGCTGTTGCATGTGTCTAGTGAGGTACATGCCAAATGGGGGATTATACTCGATGGTTGGCCTAGTGAAGGAAGAGTAAAGAGAGATGGATGCAACCCCTTGGTAATGAGTTGTGCCACATCAAAGGACTTTCTGACCACAGTGGAAAAGTGGTGATCGAAGGAGAGGTTGCTATCAACCTGTGTCCCCAGATCTCTTATAACACTGTCAGTGTTCATTGGGCTTGCATGATGTGGTAATTAGTGGGAATTGAGATTTTTCCCAAAGGGGATCACAATGTATTTTTTGGCATTAAGCTTAAAGCCATGGTTTCTACACCAGTAATTGGTTTCAGTGAGGCCTTTCTGTAGGATGTCTACATCACTGGGGAGTTAATAATGGCTCCAAGCTTGCAGTTGTCTGTGAACTTGGTCAGCCAGAGTCCCTCCATGTTGGCCTGGACTTCTGAGAAGTAGATGCCAAACAAGAGATGACCCAGGACTGATCCCTGTGGAACTCCACTTGTGACTGGTCAGCAATTTGACTTGGAGTCTGCTACTTTCAAACTGTGGGTTCTTTCTGTGAGCCAGTTTGCAACCCATCTAGTGATATAGGGGTTGATGCCTAGTTTGATGAGTTTATCGATAATTCCTAAGTGGGGAATGGTATAAAAGGCCTTGGCAAGATCCAGGTAGGCTGTTTGAACTGCCTTGCCTCGATCTGTGTCCCCATATCTCTTATAACACTGTCAGTGTTCATTGGGCTCTGGTCACTGACTCAAAGAAGTCAACCAGGTTGAGCAGGCATGATCTACCTTTCACAAAACCAAATTGCGTGGGATATAGAGTTTTGAGATTCCCTATATCCTTGTTAATTAGGTTCATGCTGATGCGCTCTATAGCCATATATATCAGACTTGTCAGGCTAATGGGGCGATAATTCCCAGGGTCTGTAGTTGCTCCCAATTTATGGATAGGGATGACTGTAGCAGTGCACCATTCAGTAGGGGCAAAGCCTGAGGTGAGGCTGTGATTGAACAGGGCACACAAATATGGTGCCATTTCACTTTGCAGTTCATGTAGAACACATCCAGGGATATTGTTGAGTCCCATGGAAGCTGTATTCTTGTCCTTGGACAATGCAGCTTTAACATGTGCTACAGTAATGCTCGGTGCCTGGCATTCCTCCAGTATTGTGATTGGTCCTTTGGGGTGGAGAGAGGGGTAAAGTTGGCACTGAACTTTTCAGCCAGTATGTTGGCAATATTTATTGGCTCAGTATAAGAGGTACCATTATTCAGTAACTCAGCACAAACCTGGGTATTGGTGTTGAGATTCTTGTTATAACTATAGAAGGTTTTGTGGTTGTCTTTAGTGTCTGCCGCAATTCTGCCTTCATAGCTGGCTTTAGAGGATGTGATGGGGGATCTCCACTTTTTTGACCCTAATAGGGGAATTTTTCCAGTCTTGGTACTTCACCTTTTTCTGAAACAGTTTATTCCTTCTGTTGTAGAGTTTATTAATGGCAGAGGACCATCAGATTGACTTTCCTTTTTTTGGAGGAGAGCATCTTGGTTCTGTTGGGTATGGCTAGTTGCATGCATTTATGCATATGCTCATACAGTGCATTGGTATACGAGTCAGCAGTTATCCATCTATTTTCCATTGACATGGGTGCCACGAAGTTAGCCACCTCTGTGTTTAGGAGCCTAAAGTCAGTTTTGGAGAAGTTTTTCATGGTGGTTATCTGTGTGGGGGGTGTGGGTGAGATGTTAATTTCCATGGTGATTAGTTTGTGTTAAGATCTAACCAAGGCAGAATTGACTACTGGTGTAGAGCAACAGTTGCCCATGTTAGTAATAACCAGGTAAAGGATGTTGCTTCCTGTAGTGGGGAGAAGAATGAGCTGGTCCAGGGCATTGGAAGTGATGAACTCCTGAAAGCTTTGGGCCAGTCTATTGATGCATGAGTAGTTTTCCCAGTTGATAGATGGGTAGTTGAGTCATATGAGAGTGTTGTGTTGGACCCTAATAGTTTCAAGGGTCCTTAGGAATGTGGAGTGAGAGTCTTGGGACATGGTGGGGACCTATAGTAGGCTACGACCTGAATCGCCATCTACCCAGTGTTAGTTGTGCCTGAAGTATCTCAGATGTGTTATGCTTAGCTACTAGTTTGGAGGTGTGCATATCCTTTATGAATATGGAGACAGTACCACCTTTGGAACTTCAGTCCATGTTCTGGGGCCAAAAGGTGTGAAATGAGTTATAGCCTGGTAGCGCAGGGGTGCTTTCTGCTGCTTTAAACCAGGTCTCAGTTACAGCAAAAATGTCAATGTTCTCCATTTTGAGGAGTGCTTCAAGCAAGTGCATCTTGAAATTTAGACATCTAGCATTGAGCAGCATAACCCTCAGTTTGTATTTATTTATAGCTGTTATGGTGGTAATTTGGTCTTTGGAACATCACCTAAATGGCACTATAGGTGTGGCAACAGCCTTAGCCAGTATTTGGAAACCCAGGGGTGACAGATGCAGGCCATCTCTGGGAAAGCATCAAGGTCTGTCAGTCATGTTATCCCAAGCAGACAAATACTGTATCCCCTTAGAATGACACCAGAAACTTAGACAATTGTTGAAGTCACTCATTTTCTGCTTGTACTATGGTATCATTCTTGGCAGCAGTAGGATGCTGCTCAGGGCTAGGTTAATGCCTGCCTAGGCCACATAATCCGAGAGTTCTTCAATGTCTCTTTTCATGTAGTCCAGGGAGGTGCATCTCAGGTCACTCACACCCACATAGACAGTGATAGAGTCATTCTTGTACTTGTTCTGGAGTGACCTGAGTGCATGTGTTGTGTGTCGGATTCTGGCACATGAAAGACAGCTGACCGTTGCCATCTACCTATTTAACCTAGTGAGTGGGACATCAGTGTGCCTCACTACTGAGACACCTATGATTACTGTATTAGCCAAGCTGTTTTGCCTTAGGGGCTTAGGTTGAGAGGCACACTGTGTAGGCGTGCTATGTGTGTTGTGGTTTGTGCTGTGTTGTGGTGGTCGAGTGCATTTCTGCCTTGGAGGTGTCTGCTGTTTGGGTAGATTTTTATTGAGACCCTCCACGAAGGTGGATGTGTGGTTTGTGTTTTTAAGTGAGAGCTGTGATGATGGGTGTTCTAGAGGGCTATGTGTTGCATGTGGTATAGTGCAGATGTAGACCCTCTCCTCTTGACCAACATCCACACAGCATATGCTATCTGTAGATTAAGGTTCAAGTCACCTTTGTCAAGTTTAGCTTTGCTTATCTTTTTTGCACATTGCTTAGTATCATGCAAATTTGGAGTAATGGCCCACACAATAAGCAGACAGAACATCTGCAGACAGGATGCAGATATTTTTACTCATTACAGCTGAGTGCCTCCAGGTATCTCTGCAGTTACTTCCTACTGAGCCTCTGGGCATCAAATATTGCTTGTTCATATTTGCATTAATAATTCCAAAACCATGCTACATACAGAGTATCAGAATATTTAACTTAAAGCATACATGATAGCAAACACAATTATATTGATATTTGACCTCTGTATTTGTTAAAAATGTAAGATGGTAACTTCAATTTTTAAAGGCTCAAGCCAAACCCACTGGGAGTTAAAGGTACACACTCAAAAGAGCTGTACTGGAGGGAATGAGTTAATTTTAAAAAGGATGCACTTGCATTTTTTGTTTTCTATCATGCAACTCCACTAAGTGGTGGTGTGCAATGGTTAGCAGCCTTCCCCAACACCTGCAGGTTAAGAACACCTGCAGAGAGGAAGCAGACAGTCAACAATTTGAAATGGATGATCAATTCTGCTGGGCACCACACAAACACACTAAGTGTTGATGCATGGTAGTTAACACACAGGCGTTAACAATAAATAGGGAAATACCCAATTGTTGTTTAACTATTTATGTGGCAACAGGTGTAAGTGTAGGGCTACAATATAGATGGTCCTTATTCTAATACAGCAAATTCCAAATATTTTGACTTTTGCTCCATTTCACTTTCTATTAAATTTCAAATAAAAATGTTAACAATAAATAGGGAACTATCCAACTGTTACTTAACTATTCATGTAGCAGCAAGTGTAAGTTTAGGGCTGGAATACAGATGGTCCTGGGTTCTAATACAGCAAATACTGTTGTCCATTTCACTTTATATTAAATGTCACATAAAAAAGTTAAACATAATTATTAATAACAATAAGTATGTATAACAGTGGAGTTCATATGAATTATATATTTGACTGAGGGTATAAATACTACTATGTTTCTATAATTATAATTGTGCTATTTGGCCTTGGATGACCTTCTGACTCATAGGACTCATACACACATGAATGTATAAACCAGAACCTTGTTTAGTCACACACATATATGATTAACCCCTGTCTGTCATGGGTATTTATATGTAATTCATGACTATGTCTAAGAAACACTTTTGAGGCAAAGATGTAAAATCACCACTGTGGAAGAAAACGGTTTGTCTGTTATGTATAGGTTTGAATCCCACATTGCAAAACTTAATTTTATCACTGTATAAAGCCAAAGCAAAAATGTGTCAAGTCATGAAATATATGTTCCCAGTACATGTCTGCAAAGTGAAATTACTTAACAGTTCCAGCAACAAACAACCCTCAAACTATTGCCAGCTGTCATATTAACATTCCCATTTCGAAAACTGCTTTCATCTCTGTTTGGCACTGTTGCTCTGCACTTATCATTGCACAAAAGCAGTTGGCATCTTTGTTCAGGTTTGCACACTACCAGTAAATGTGATAACAGTAATTGGCAGGAAATCATTCTTAGCTATTGCTGTTGTGTCTGCCTAAACAGCTCTGATGTTAGAAGGGAAGGTGCCCAATATAGGGCACAGAGGTGGGGTGTTGAGGAGTCCAGAAGTTTTACTGGACTCCTTGTAATGTGCCATAGCTGAAGGCATTTGCAGGGAGACTATACTAGTTCCCAGTACAAGGCTGAGGCTTGGAATAGTCTGGCCAAGGCTGCCTCCAGTACGACTGGCCTTCTATGCACTGGAGAACAGTGTAAGCATCACTTTAATGAACTAAAAAGGCGCAAGAGGGAAACACTCAGTAATTGGATGGATGAGTTCAAACCTAGCAACATCCCACAGTTGTGTAAGTACATTAATAAAGAGAATTTATAGTAGATAGAAAGCTACATATAGTCAAGACTGGTATGCATAATGCTCTTCTCTTGTTCTCTTCTGTTTATTCTACAGCCAGTGCTGAGACAGCTGTGAATAGACAAGCCTATGCTGAGCAACAAGAGTATGCAGTTATTGATAGCTTTTAAATGAAAATTTTAACTTAAAAATGTATTTTCTATACATTTGTACTAAAGTAAGCATGCATGTCCTAACTGTAAAAGCAAGCATGCGTGCTTCAGTCTGTAGCATAAACCGACTGTAGGAATCAAGTAGAAGACTGTAGTCAGACATTCTGGGTTCATATACCACAAGCAATAAGTATAAAATAGTACAATTCTTTAAAAATATTACATAAATTAATTTGTACACAAGTAGCATAAATGCCCTGCTGTTAACTGTAGTTTGTATAACTGAACCAACCATATGTGTAATATCTGCACATTGCAAGGATTACTTTGAGCAATCCTTAATTATATTTTGTAGTTGTTAAGTATGGAGTCCCCCAACCTTTTGTGTCCCTCACTGTCCCTTTGTCTTGAGTTGTTTGTTAGCATCTGCTTCCTCACCTACCCTACTTAACTGACCCAGAAATGCCTATGTCCCTTACCCAACATTCCTCTCTTACTGAACTTAAAAAGAAATGAACACCTGTAAAAAAAAAAAAAATCATCCCGTACATAGCTCTGCACAAGACACACGTATCTTCCTAACACACTTGATTTGGTCCAATTGACTATACAACATGAGTACATTGTTGTCATCCCTCTTTGTTGAGGTAAAAATCCAAATTCAGTAATACTCAGAATGTATTTTCATTTTACACTTTTGAAGGAGTGGATAGCTATGTTTTTTTCCTACCTCACTCCTGCACATTCCTATATTGCTTTCCCTTTGTTCTTCACCCTGCTCCCCCCCATTTCCCCACTTTCCTATCTACCCTATTTTAACACCTTTCATCTGGTCAAAAAATAGAATCACACAAACCACACATAAGTAAATAGTAAAGCAATGGAGCTCTTCAGTTTTTGCCCTCCATGTTTGTGCAGATTTTGGCATGAGTCACCAATGCCAAATGATGGTGAAAGGCTGTTCCTTGGTGCAGTTACCTCCATGTAATGCCACTTAAACATGCTGCACAGAGGGTAACGCACAGGGAATGCAGAACAAAGAATTATTTCATTGCATTATAAATACATATTTAAAACTATTAGATAGACCTGAATTTGAACATTATATTATGTGGGCTCCAAAATAAATCTATCAATGCATTTACACCTGCTGCAATAGAGCCAGCTAAGCAGCAGGTGCGTTTCATTCACTCATTACTCGGAACTCTCAGAATCTTATCAGTAAGGATCACATTTGATCACCATTAATCTACACACAAACAGGGAAAACAGTATAAATGTGCATCTCGCATGTGCAAACACTTTGCCATCAGTCACATAACCCTGCTGCACAGTGCTGCACTATAGAAAGTGCATAACAGCATGTATTACATATGTTTACTGTACATGTAGTCTTCATCTCATGAAAGCACATGTAAAAACACAAAGGGAAGGAACTTTTTAAGTAAACAACACACACTTACACTGCAGCCATCCTGGGTGACTTTAACTTCCCAAACATAAATTGGAAGAAATGCTCCTGCCAGAACACAAATGCCCAGAGATTCCTTGATTTTTCAGTGCAGTTACCTTGGAACAGCTAGTCAAACCCCCCACAAGACATGATAATATCTTGCACTTGGTATTAACCAACATGAGTAACCACTGCAGTATCCCTATAGTAGCATCCTCCCTGGTAAGATCCGACCACAAAGCGGTCACTTTTGAAGTCACCATCTCCCCAACCCCCGTCTATCTAGCATCATACATAAAAACTTCTCCAAAGCTGATTACAACCTCCTGAGGGATGGCAGAAACAGCTTCACAGCCCCTCCCCCTCTGTAGGAACTGGCACCAATATCCAGAACTACACCAAAGCACTATATGAGCATTTATATAGGTGCATGGACTCATGAATACCTGACAGGACTAAATCATTCTTTGCAAGAAAGAGTAAACCTGTATGGTGGACATCTGCAGTAAATAAACTCTATAACAAAAGGAATAAAAATGCTGTCTAAGACCAAGAAGGAGCAGGTGCCCAATTGGAAGCAATGTTGCCTTAGCCTTAACAAGCAAATAAGAGCACTAGTGAAATCTTCCAAAGAAACTTAGAGTCCAAATTGGCCACATCTACTAGAGACAATATGTCACATATGTCCGCAACCTCAAAGAAGCACCCAAATCTGTTCAGAACTGGTGGTCAAGGACACCACATATACAAATGCCATAGATAGGACAAATTTCTGGCTGACAGACTCAGCAAAAACTTTACTCTCTGACTCCCCCATCAGTAAATTACTATATCCCAAGTACCTGTCCCCTTTCTCCTTATATTGAGGGAACAGGTCATCACTGTTCTCTCAAAGGCAAAAAATACAGCTGCCATAGGACCCAATAACATCCCAGGCTGCATCCTACGTGAACTCAGGTAGGAACTTGCAGCACCATTAGGCACCCTATTCAAGCAAAGCCTGAGTACTAGCTGCTTCCTAGCTGAGTGGAGGATAGCCACTGTCATCCCTTTACACAAAGATGGAGCATCCACTGATCTGGGAAATTATAGACCCATCAGCCTAACTAGCCTGATCTGCAAGGCCACGGAATGGATTATCATGGACCTCATAAACAAGGACATTGGCAACCTCCAAACATTTCATCCCAAATAGTTTGGCTTCATCAAAGGGAGGTCATGTCTGCTAAATCTGTTTGACTTCTTTGAGTCAGTCACCAAAGACATGGACAAGGAGAAGACTATGCACACCGCCTACCTTGACCTGGCCAAAGCCTTTGACACTGTTCCCCACTTGGGCATAATAGATAAACTCTGTCAACTAGGCATCGATCCATATGTTAACAGATGGGTAGCAAACTAGTTCACTGATAGAACCCATGCAGTCAAAATAGGGGAAGTCACCTCAAGCAGTAGAACCATAACAAGTGGCATACCCCAGGGTTCAGTCTTGGGGCCTCTGTTATTTGGGTTATACTTTTCTGAGGTGCAAGCCAAAACAAATGGGCTATGGCTGACCAAGTTTGCAGATGATTGCAAGCTGGGTGTTGTCATCAGTTTCCCTAGTGATGTGGACATCCTCCATGAGGGTTTCACTCAGACAAATGACTGGTGCCAGAAACATGGCTTCAAGCTGAATACCAAAAGATGCATCATCATCCCCTTTGGGGAGACTGACGTCCCCAAATTATCACATTAATAACACCGTCCTAAGTATGCAGTCAGTCATGAGGGATTTGGGCACCCAGGTTGATAGCAACCTGATTTTTAACCACCATGTTTCTTCCATTGTACAGAAAGCCTTCTACATGGCCCAACTCATAAGCAAGAGTATCTCATCCAGGGACAAGGAGGTCATAACATCCCTGTATGCTTCCCTTATAAGGCCCATTACTGAGTACAATGCCTCTTTCAGGCACATCCAGGCAGCTGGAGAGACTACAGAGGTTCCTCACCAGCAGAATCCAGGGCTTCAAACATGTACCATACACAGGCTAAAAGATCTATCCCTCTACTTCGTTTCATACAAACTCCTCAGAGGTGACCTATGACTGGCATACAAGGTGATCACGGACCCCACCTTGATGGGACTGCTGCATATCCACAAATCAAGCTTCAGCTGAGTAACCCACATGCTCAGCCTCAATCTGGTCTGTGACATCAACAAGACTTGTTGGTGGGACAGATTTGTGTCCCAGAGACTCCCCTGTCTATGAAATAGACTCCCTCTCCACATCAAGCAGAGTATCTATTTACCCCCTTTTAAGCACAACCTAGATAACTGGATGGGAAACAGAAATTATACCCCTGGGTTTCTCCCTGTGTCCCTGCTGGACAGGGGCATTGGGTGCTGATTTGTCTAAACATGGGCTAAACTCTTGGCTAGGCTTATAAGGCCTCCAGGCCAGTCCTAGTAACCTGCTATGATCTTTTGATCCTATGTTACCTCCCCCAAGCAATATAAACTATCTTTCAGTACTTCTTCACAAATATATCAACTACATTGCAGAAAAGAATAACAAATGATTTCTTATATACCATGAACATCAGATTTTCCAATAGTTGTAGTAATGTGGACGGCTGTTTACACATATTTTTTAAAGTTGTCTCTTAAAGTATACTTGACCATTGGAAAAAACAACAGCAAATGCTACACATTGCACACTCGTCAGTCTGGCAAAACATGCAGAATTTTAAGATCTTGACAATTGTATATGGCTAACTATCCATTTCAGACAGACCTGACAAATTCTACTTTCAAACATGCAATGATGATATCATCCACTATAAACTGTCCTGCAGCCTTGTAAAAGGAAGAGTTGTGCCATGGTGCATGCATAAAGTACTGAGTTCTGTAGTCTGTGTAGTTGGATAGGTATGGGGTTATGTTCTCACAACAGTCAACTGGAGTGTGTGTGTGTGTGTGTGTGTGTGTGTGTGTGTGTATGTGTGTGTCTGTGCACTTGCTTGATATCAGAAAGAGAATTTTATACCAGTATGTGGTACACTGCTATTACCATCTTCTCCTCACCAGACACTGCTGATTTCATCACCTATAAGCTGTTGTCTGACACTGCCAAGTCAGACGTCTGCTGTGATGTTTGTATAATACAGACAGTATCAACACACACCAGAGATTGCTGCCACAGCCATTAAGTCACACAGATGAAACAAAAACACGTGGGCAGAATTTCTTACATTATGAAAACAAATGCGCAGCCCAATGATAATGTACCCATCACACCCCTATGAGCAGAACAAGCGGTATGTGATCTGTGCACTGCAGTAGGTGGTATGTGGAACATCCAGCAGTATGTTCCCCCAGTGGTGACTACTCCCTTGTATGAAATACAACTCCTGGGTATGTGCAGGACATCCACATTAAAGGCCATTATCATTCCATAGTTCACAGCCATCATCACACCATTAACTGAGTACAGTGCACCATTCTGCATATACCTGTCTATACATCTTCCAGGGATGTGAAACTCAAGTGTACCACCTTTGCTACAGAGACCTCCCACACATCTTATTGGCAATATCTAGACATTCTTTTTGATTGCATAAACATTATTGTCTGGTGGTCTGCAACACTTATCAAGGTGATATAACAGATTCATGTGTGATACTTGTTCTGGTGATGCACACAATACATACTTAGCTGACTGACAACATTGACGGCATGGGTCACATTCCACTGTGAAGCCCATACTGTATCATGTCAATATGTGATTAGTGTTCCTGCTACAATTGTCTTAATTTACATGTCATTTTCTGCTGTATATTAAGTTGTTTCACCTGTCCTCTTTCCCTGTGTTCATTCCTACAGTTCATGTGTGTCCCTATTCAATACATACACTTCTTATTGCTATTTTCTTTGGAACTTGTTTGCCTCCCTGTATCACTTTTACAACATTTACTCCAGTGGCTTATGTCCATTTTGAGGTATGCTAGCCTCTCCTATGCTCCTGGATTACTCTTATGCAGGCTGGGGTCAGTGAGGATTTAATTGATGTCCTATCAAGTCTTACCACCCAACTTCAACTGCGTAGTTTTTTCTTTAATGACCTATACATTATCCCCTCTCCCACTTCCTTCCATGCAGTTCTATAATCACATCCAGGGGCTGTATGTGTAATGGGTCATGCAAAGTATCACCCTGCCTTTGCAGCAGCTTAGCCAGGTCCATCATTCTTCCTGTTTTTGGAGCATGCCTCCTTATACCATGGTTGCAGGAAATGTACACACACACACACACACTCACATCTGCCACTCACGGAAAAGTCACATCCATTCCTCCCTGCCAACACCACAGAAACTTCAGCAGCAAGTCATACCAGTGTTGCCTGAAACATAATCAAATCAAGGCCTAATTTGGCCTTAGGAAGATAAAGGACCAGTCCCATTTTCCCTCCACCAATATCCTACTTGGCTGTCTTCCTCACTTATGAAAAACACTGTTCAAAACTGTTGGTGAGCATATTATTTTCTTCTTTAGTTTTACAATGATTTCAGAGATTTGTATTTAATGTAAATGTTTTATTTAAAATATTATAGCACAAAAATGGGTTGCCATTTGCTAAACAAAACAGTTTAGCAGTGACAATAGACTTAGCATGAGCAACAGTAAACGTCTCTTCCCTTTAAACTCACATTACTTGAAAGTGCATTTGACAATCCATTAAACTACAGGAGACATGCTGGGATTCACAGCAAAGCAGCATATAGTGAAGCAGTAATTATCTGCTATGTGAATGGTGCAGGAATTCAAAACTTAAATGTGTAATCTGTAATGCATTTGCTAACAGTTTGGGATATCCCACTGGATACAAGTGTCCTGTCTCAATTATAGCCTAGGAGTGACCCACTGGACAAAGTCTGAGGGGATCAAATCCTGTGTTACACAAGCATCTCATTAGCGGTTCATGGCATTACTCATAGGTCCATTGGTTCATAGGTATATACTAGGCTAATGAATACTGGGGTCCTTCTATGCCTAGCCATGCAGCCCAGATCCATCTATTGACCCAGCCATCCTCAACCCTTTTCACAGCCCAAATGTGACCCACAATGTTGAGTTATATAAAGGGTGATTTACTGACTGCTACTGTCCATTAGGACATAGGCACAAGACCAGAGATGAATTTCTGATTACCTGTCCCTTGGTCCAAGTAGCACTTAAATAGGAGTAGGTAGAGAATCAGCATCAAATGTTTGTTCCAGAGAACGGGAATTCTCTGAGAAATATATCTGTCCCTTCAACATGTCCTATTTATGTTTAATAATTTGCTATTTCAATCTAGTAGTTCTGATGCTGTTTGTTTTGCAGATGTTAAAAGGGTTCATCAAAACAGGGTCCAAGTATACCTTCAATGCCCCATCATGTTACTCTGAATGCATCTTAATTGGAAGTCCATGAACCAAAAGCTACAAATTATGAGCAAATGACTGCAAATATGGGGAGAAATGCAGCAGTTGAAAATGTTGCCCTTTTGTATGCTCATACACAAACATGAAACCATAACATACAGCCAGCTGTATGTCTGTACATATCAGATATCTGCTCAAGATCAAATATCATCTCAAGATCAAAGGAAGGAAAAAAATTAATAAACAGTGGACCAGAACAACCCATTTGAACTCTCTTCTCTTCTTTCTCATCTTCTAAGCTCAAGAACTTTATATATATATATATATATATATATATATATATATATATATATATAGCCAAAAAAACTGGAATAGATTTTAAATATTTTTCTTATTTTTTTATGTTTTATTAAGGGAAACCCCAAGTGGTATCCATATTAAGTAGGGAAAATTTGGCTAGGGAACTAGGAACTTCCCCTGCTCTATTCTCTAAGTACCAAAGGATCTTCTTCATTGATTGAGCTGTCACAAAAGGAGATACTGCCAGCACAGCTTTCTGGAATTTTGTAAATGGTTATGTTATTTGTCAATATCAATATGCTCCATGTAAGATGCATGTGTGATAACCTAATTAGAAGTCTGTGTTGTGTCTATATCAAACTACGTTTATACAGATATGTGTGTAAAAAGGGTTTGTAAAGTACTGAGCTTAAAGATGTATCCACAGTGTACCCTACTGGAAAAGAGCAGAAATGTATATACACTATTGCAAATGTTTAAATGCATATATTTTAACAGTGAAGACCGCAACACAGGAAGTTAACATGCAAAACTTCAGAAAAATAGTTGAAAGTCAATTACTTTATGGCTGGGCCATAAAAAGATGTTGTCTTTCAGTGTCATTACAGTAACCGATACAATGTCTATGCTAGGGAGCTTTATCTATTGTAAAATAATTACTAGTTTTAAAATGTGTAGGAAGGTAATTTTTTTATAACTTCCACAATCTGCCTAGATCTGCAGGAAAGGTCCTTGTCTGTGTATTTTCACAGGTAGATGATAAATCCTACCAGTTGGCATCAATGGTTGTTGTGAGCCTGGGAAGTGAAGTCAGATGACAAGAAATTATGTCATTCTACAAGTATCCCAGCAGTAATATTTGAGACATTACTTTGGGAAGTGTCTGAGAGAGAGAGAGAGTGATAGTATTCTATATTTTGTCATTGGCCTAACAAGATCCATTCACCACACATCTGTCTTGCTATGAGTAAGTCAGTCTAGAGAACAGAATAATTCTCTTAGATTCAGTCAGGAACATAATGGAACATAGATTAGATGTTTTTCTTTATTTATTTGAGACTGTTCTGCAATGTTGTTTTAAATATTTCCTTTGATTTTTAACGTTGATGTTACTATATCTGTATCTATAGCTATATATATATATATATATATATATATATATATATATATATATATATATATTTATATATATATATATATATATATATATATATATATATATATATATACTATATACACACACACACACACATATATATATATATATATATATATATATATATTGTGTTTTGCTCTTTTATTATTTATTATTAAATATATTTAAACATTTCATTGTGGCTGATTTGTGTAGAGACATATTTATGTTCTGAGAGTGCTTGCATATTTATTTGGTGACACTGTGTAGGCCACTCCTAAAAGCTTTGCTCTTGGTCAAACTACCATCTGTATTAACAGTAACATTACACAGTAAGATTGTACACCGTTTGTAACTGATAAGGAGTGACTGGTGCAGGGAAAACTATCTTATAGTCTGGGCAGAAGAGGAGCATAGCTAGTAAAGCTGTGCCAGCCTTACCGAGGGGTGTGTGTGTGTGTGTGTGTGTGTGTGTGTGTGTGTGTTTAACTCAAATCTTAAAGAGTGGGTGTATCAGCCACTTGTGCAGGGACACAAAGCACTGGATGGACAGAGAGGGTGCTGGAGGTATTTGATGGTCACTCAGCAGAAATCTCAACTCTATAGCTTTGCCAGTGGGGAGTCCTATTTGGGATCTCGAGAAAGAGGGAGAAAGCAGCTCCAGACTGAATGTGGACATTCTGTGTGCATTTAAGGGAAATTACACTTGATACAGAGAGCTGCATTTGGAATTACTGTGTGTGTACCTGTCATCCTTCCAATCTACATCCCCCACTTGTACTAGTGGTGAGGACTAAGGCTCCTTCATTATGGGGCTAGAAGTGAAGTGTCACATGAGCTACCATAAGCTCAGACAGATGAGGCCTTGGTTTATTATCTCCTCCAACAAACAGCACACCCAGAAGTGTAGCACCCTCTTATGCTGTGTTGTAGTATGAGCACTGGTAATTAATCTAGTTACCTGTTGTGGGTGTAGAACCCACAGTCTTATGACCTTTGAGCACAAAATGTATGTTTTCTGCCTATTAAGGTACTAAAACTGCTGCTTATCTTTTTAGAAATTTGTTAGAATAACAAGATTTACATTAGTAAGTATTTTCTGAAGAAATCACATCATCATCATCTTCTTTTGGCTGTTCCCATTAGGGGTCACCACAGCAGATCACCTGTTTCCATTTCTTCTTGTCCTCTGCATCCTGCTCTGCCACACCAACCACCTTCATGTCCTCTCTCACCACATCCATAAACCTTATCTTAGGCCTTCCTCTTTTCCTGTTACCTGGTAGCTTCATCCTTAACATCTTTTTCCCAATATACTCAGCAACCCTCCTCAGCACATGTCCAAACCAACGTAATCTTGCCTCTCTGGCTTTGTCTCCAAACCTACCAACCTGGGCTGACCATCTAATATACTTATTCCTAATCCTGTCCACCCTCGTCACACCCAGTGCAAATCTTAACATCTTTAACTCTGCCACATCCAACTCAAAATCCTGCCTTTTTGTCAGTGCCACTGTCTCCAACCCATATAATATAGCTGGTCTCACTACCCTCTTGCAGACCTTCCCTTTCACACTTACAGGTACTCATCTATCACAAATCACTCCTGAAATTCTTCTCCACCCACTCCACAAATCACTCCTGACACTCTTCTCCACCCATTCCATCCTGCCTGTACTCTCTTCTTCACCTCTCTTCCTTACCGTTACTCTGAACTATTGACCCCAAGTATTTAAACTCATCCACCTTCACCACCTCTACTCCTTGCATCCTCAGCATTCTTTTATCCTCCCTCTCATTCACACACATATATTCTGTCTTAGTCCTGCTGACCTTCATTCCTCTTCTCTCTAGAGCATATCTCCATCTCTCCATGGTCTCCTCCACCTGTTCCCTACTCTCACTACAGATCACAATGTCATCTGCAAACATCATAGTCCACGGGGACTCCTGTCTGATCTCGTCTGTCAACCTGTCCATCACCATTGCAAATAAGAAAGGGCTCAGAGCTGATCTTTGATGTAACCCCACCTCCACCTTAAACGCATCCGTCACTCCCACCGCAGACCTCACCACTGTCACACTACCCTTGTACATACCCTGTACCACTCTTACCTACTTCTCTGACACTCCTGACTTCCTCATACAATACCACAACTACTCTCTAGGCATCCTGTCATATGCTTTTTCTAAGTCTACAAACACACAATGCAACTCCTCCTGACATTCTCTGTACTTCTCCATCAACACTCTCAGAGCAAACATTGCATCTGTAGTGCTCTTTCCCGGCATGAAACCATACTGCTGTTAATTAATCATCACGCCTCTTCTTAACCTAGCTTCCACTACTCTTTCCCATAATTTCATGCTGCGACTCATCAATTTATTCCCTCTGTAGTTACTACAGCTCTGCACATCACCCTTATTCTTAAAAATCGGTACCAAAACACTTTTTTCTCCATTCCTCAGGCATCCTCTCACTTTCTAAGATTTCATTAAACAATCTGGTTAAAAACTCCACTGCCATTTCACCTAAACACCTCCATGCTTCCACAGGTATGTCATCTGGTCCAACAGCCTTTCCATTCTTCATTCTCTTCATAGCTATCCTTACTTCCTCCTTGCTAATCCATTGTACTTCACGATTCACTATCCCTACATCATCCAACCTTCTCTCCCCTCTCATTCTCTTCATTCATCAACCCCTCAAAGTACTATTTCCATCTCCTCAACACACTCTCCTTGCTTGTGAGTATGTTTCCCTCATTATCCTTTATCAACTTTACCTGCTGCACATCTTTCCTAGCTCGGTCCCTCTGTCTAGCCAATTGGTACAGGTCCTTTTCTCCCTCCTTAGTGTCCAACCTTTCATACAACTCTTCATATGCCTTATCCTTAGCCTTCAACGCCTCTCTCTTTGACATGCACCTCATCTCCTTATACTCCTGTCTACTTTCTTCATCTCTCTGACAATCCCACTTCTTCTTTGCCATCCTCTTTGCCTGTATACTCTTCTGTACTTCCTCATTCCACCAACATGTCTCCTTGTCGTCCTTCTTCTGTCCCGAAGTGATACCAAGCACCTTTCTAGCCTTCTCCCTTACTAGTATATGGAAGATGGGACACCTTTTATAAGCCACTTTTAGGAGAGGGCTTTACCAAGAATAATAAAGATGAGGGCCATTTTGGTAGTTGTCAGTATAGAAAATATGATAAAACATGTGTCCTACAATTCAATTATAATACTAATGGAGTAAAACAAAAGTACTGGAAATTAATTGGAATATCTTTAGAACTAATAATGAGATATTCAGAAGAGTGGGTGAAAGACCTATGTTAGTTAATAAAGCTGGTATGAACTTGAAAAAGTTATTTGAAATCTAATTGGAAAGGACTGATATGGTTTGTTCAGGAATTAGAGCATGTGGTATGTGTGCACATTGCTCCTATATTATTAGGAAAGACAGTATAGTTCTGAATAATAATTTGAAGAGCAAAGAATTATTTAGGAAGGGAAATTTTAGCACTTCAGGGGTGATATATTTAGTAGTCTGTATGGCATGCACCCACTTCTATGTGGGTTAAACAGAATGTATGTTAAAAAATAGAATTTATGAACACGATAATAATATGAAAATTAGGAAAATAACTAATGCTTTATATAAGCATTCTCTTTCCTGTATGGGGTTTGTAAAATTGGGTTTGGGATTCTGGATATTATTAGGGTGAATCCTAGAGGAGGTGACTGGAAAAATCTTCTAAAGAAAAAAGAAACACAGTGGCAGCTTAAAGTAGCTGCTATGTTTCCACCTGGTTTAAATTACACTATATCCATTGTTCCTATGTTAATGGAGAGAGCAAATAAGTTATACATTTTTAGGATGAATTTCTGTATGAAATGGAATTTTTATTTATGATTATAATATTTATAACTAGGGGATTCTATTGTATTGTATGTATTTTAATACAGTTTGTATTTTAATGGGTTATCCCTTTAATTTTATGTGAAAGGTTTAAATGAATTTCAAATGTGGTGAATTAATGTATGATGTCATTGATTAGGCTTATTTCAATGGGGAAGTTAATGTAGTTGTTTGTATTCTGATGAAGTCTCTTTAATGAGATGAAAGCACTAAATAATAATAAAATATTTTGGTGAACATTTCTTTGATAAGTATAGTGGTGTTTCGGAGAGTTTTTTTATTTTTTTAAGTGTTTCTTGGTTTTATAGTTGGTGTGGTGGATTTTGTTATTGATGTATTTTCTGAATGACAACAACTGTGAAACTCTAATCATTGTCATTATGAGTTATTGTAATCCTGAGTGGTTTTACAAAGAAAGAACAATGCAAGGAAGGTGTGGCGTGTAGTGTAAAGATTTAAGGCTGCAAGGGTACATGGTTTGACTCTTTCTGCTTCTATCTGGCTGCTGTGTGACTCTATGTTAGTCACCTGACAAAACTATGACTCTTGAGACTTGTATAATAAATGAAACAATAAAAGGGCATAAATATTGTGCTTTTTCTGATAAGAAATCCTTTTATTAATTGCAATATGCCAGTGATTTTCCTGGTATCAGGGACAAAAACAAAAAAAATTTGTGGATTTTTAAAAGCTGCACCTAGACAGATCTTCCTCAGAAATAACATTTTTACCTCTCCCATTCACTCCATGTCACAAAATCCACAACACAAAACTCAAGAAGTCAGCCAGGCCATCCTTGCACATCTATTTCATTCCTTTCCTAGCTCCTGAATGCCTGTCATTTGCTCTGAGTATAACAGCACACAGAAAAACTCAACAGGATTGATGGCTTCTAGGAGACAGAAAAGGTCATGAGGTATTAAATTATGGAGGCTGGTGATATGTGCTCACTGATCCCTATTCAATGACAAATCCTGAACATGGTACTGGGCATGTACTGTAATGTTAAGTCTGTAAATGGTGATAGATAGATAGATAGATAGATAGATAGATAGATAGATAGATAGATAGATAGAGAGGCAAATTGATGAACATTTGCAAAAACCAACTAGCTTCCTAAATAAAACTTCCTAATGACCCTTAGTGTCCCCTTCTTGGTCAAATCTCATTGTGCATGAGGAATGAATGGTCCAGGTGGCCAAGAGAGGGATTGATGATCAGCAGCCAGTGGGGGCAAAAATCATGCAGAAAATAAATATATGGGCAAGTGAACTACTGCTGTTTGATAAATATGACTGTTTCACATTGTACAACTTGCTAATACTGCTTTTATTTAATCATTTGTTTACTAATTCATTCCTTTAATTAATCATTTGCTTCTCGCTCAGTCACTTTTTCATTCACCCCTTCACTTATTCATAAATGCTAACAAGGACACAGACTTTTCTAACAACTAGTCTATTATATCATGGCTCGTATTGAAGAATATTTTGGAAGTGAATCTATGATTGCAAAACAATGACTACATCAAAAATATTATCAGGTCAGTATTATAAGCTCTTTAAGTGTAGATTTCTTGTCCTTAATTTTTGTCATATTATGCAGTGTTTAATTAGTAATTGTATCTATATCCATCACCATCAGTATTGTATTAAAGAATGTGGCACACACGATCACATAGGTGATAGACATTTTACATTTATATTAGTTGAATGTTATGACCTGTAAATTTTATTTAGTAAGAAAGTCAATGCCTTTTATGTGAGGATGCAGACAACAAAATACCTTTGTAAAAATGTACAATTTCGTCTTTTTATGTCCTGTTTATTTTGCCATCAGGTATATGTCAAATTTCAAGTATACACTTTTAATATATACAGTACTGAGGAAGAATATGCACATGTGATTCAAAGGGGGTGGGGCTTAGTTGCTGCACATTCGAAACTGACTACAGTTTTTTCAGTACACTTAAGAAGGCACTTTACCTGCCCAAAACCCTTGTTCAAAGAACAGAGAAGACATTATTAAATCTGTATGTCATATAAAGACCAGAAAAGTTCACTATCAAGAGTAGTTTCACTTCTGTCCCTTAAATGATGTAAAGAAAGAAACAAAACGATAGCTTAGATTAGATATATAAGCAAAGCAGTCCAAGTAAAAAGAACAGAGATTCTCAGGCTCTGTGGCTGTGTGCAGAACGGGCCAAACTAGAAAGAGAATTAAAAGCAATGAAATGCAATTTTCTTAAATGCATTTCACTGCATGGCTTTTCAAGACTCAGAAATGTATTGATATCAACTATTAATTATATTTTCTGTGTTTCCCCTGCATCCTTTCCTGACTGTTTCCTCATAAGCTTCAGCTATCAATGCTGGGAAGAAGTAATGGCATTATCAAATATCTATTCCACAATCTAATCATTAGTATGTCTCCTTTTTAATGGATTTTCAAATGATATACTGATTGATGAAGCTTTTAATGGTCACAGTCTGTTTCAGATCTTTAAGTTTCATATTAATGTTGCAGTCTTTTTAAGACTTAATAATCTTCTCAGGAGCTTACAGATGTTCCTTAAGGTAGAGGTCGAGACAAGAGGAAAATGAAACTATGAAAACTATAAACTTACACAAAACTTCAACAGACAGTTTATAAATGTGCATGATTCTGAACATAATCACATTATTTCAGTAGTAGTTAATCTGAGTATATATTGCATTCACTCTTCTGTTATTTACCACTGGAAGTATATATATATATATATCTATATATAATTTTATTTGTTAGTATTGACTGCACTGTCCTTTGGTTCCTGAAAATTTTTGATCATTATTAAGGCTAATCTGCATCTGTTTAGCAAACTATACCTCATTAAAACGGAAGTGAAAAAACAGCGATATTCAGTTGCCAGTTCTCATATACAAGATTACAGATATTATATTTTTTGAGCATTTAGTTGTCATACTTAGCTGGTAAATTAAGCTTGTGACCTGTAAAAGGTGTTGTAGTAAGTGTTCCACGTAACATTGTTCTGAATGCTTTCTGGCATTTACTGTTTCAGCTGTCTAGAAATCCAGGAGTTTCTAAATTGTTGAGCCGTGCTTTCATTTCAATATTTTTTTGTAAATCTTGCATAGTTATTGAAGGTATTGTTTTTTTATCCCACACTGTTCCTCCCCTACCACAATAACTACACTCAACTTTGATATCAAGAGCCAACATTTTTTGAGCTGCTGCACAATTCATGCAGCACTTCGGTTTTAGCAATTCAAGAGCCATATCACTGTCAAAAGAATTATACAATCCCTGCCTGGCATACATCTTGGTATTGACTAACCTATATTCATTTATCCTCACCCATTTGCTGGCATTGAACCTGCCTGGAACCTGGGATCCGCAGCCCTCAGTATCAGGCCAGTACACCCCTTACCCAGCTGTGACCTGCTAGAGTACCTGATACAGGTGTGTTCCCCATTCCATCATAATGATCCATCCCCTGGCAATGAAGTGTTGCTCAACCACCTAAAATGAAGGGAAGTCCCTCCAAGTTTCTATGGGCAACCACCATTGGTAGCTGCACCAGAGGTGGTCATAGAGAAGGAATTTCTTCTCTACAAAGTAATCTGCCTCAGCAGGGGACAGATATGACCAGCTTAGTGAGTGTAGTGTTACTCTGTAATGGGAGTTGTGGAAAGTTTCTTGCATGGTTCTGCCTAGCAAATGGAAAGGCTGATATGTCATATGCCCTTGCCTCTTACCTATTCCACCCCTTCTTCCCCAGGCTGTAACCCAATTGGTTATACATGGTGGTGTCCCATTGACTGACAACTAAGTTTCCATTCAGAAGCCTGGATTTGTCTAGCCTTGCCCCATCTGAATGATCACACTAAGCTGTGATATCAAGCACCAACTTTATTGAGCTGCCATACATTATATACAACACTTAGGATTCAGCAGCTCTAGTTTCACATCACAGATAATGGCATTTGCACATAATCCCTGCTTGGCATACATCTCATATCTGACTAACCTATATTTGTTTACCCTTTTCCATTTACTGGCACTTAACCTGCCTGCAGTCCAGAGGCCACAGCTTCCAGTGACAAGGAACTAGGTAACCTGGATCAGTGCACCCTAGCCTGTGACTTGCCAGAGAATGCAATATGGGCATGCTTATCAAGGCATCACACCCCCGCCCCGAGTAATCTGCTTACCAGGAAATCTGCCTGTCATTGCTGCCTGTTGCCGCCTTCATTCTCACCTTTATTCCCTACCTCCTTTGGGGCATAAATACTTCAGCAGAAAGGGTAGCTTAATGTTGAAGTGGACTCCAACTGAAATGTAATAAGCTGAGTCCCTGTCCTCCAAATCTACATGTCTCCAAACCATCAGCCGAGTCCTGGGGACATCTTGGCCACTTTCCTGTTGATATATTTTCTGGTTCTCTCTATACCTGAACTACTCCTTGTCTGTTACCAATGCAGTCTGCCTAATATTACCAGTTAGATGATGCCAGCTCCCCCACACATGTGCTTTACTTTGAATAGGTCCAGTAATATAAGTCTTATCAGCCACTATTTGCTCACTATGCCTAAGTCATTACCCCCATTTGAATAAACACAACTTGTGGTTGTCCATACTCTCTCAACACTGTTCACCCCATTGACAGGTGGTGTTCCCAGCACATTACCCTCAAAGCTTTCCAGTGAACCTTCTGCATGGCTCCATCTAAATCCATCTGGGCACCACCAGGGCAGATCAACAATCTCCTCACTCTCCAGTACATGTGGGAGCTCCCAATGACAAAAAAGCAATGTAGACCCGTGAGAGAAAAACATATGTTAGTAACAAGTGTCACAGACCATGCCTCTCAATCAAACAGAGTTTTGCAGAATGTCCTGATTTTTGCCTCATATTTTTGGAATGTTCTTCATAGAATGTGTGATTTTTCTGGATTTTTGTGATAAATCAGTGAGGACTGAATTGACTAAATAATGACAGTCGTATAAGTTTCAGACTTTATATCCCTCAGAAAATACACAGTAACACAATACCTTTTAGTTTAGCAACTTTCTAATTTATAAGAGCAATATATAAGATTTGTCCCTATTTTTGGGGCTTTGTCCCCCATTAGTTTTGGTTTTGTGCAGAGTTTTTGTGTTAAGAGGTTGAGAGCTAGGATGGAGACATACAAGCAGTTGTTCTAGTTTGTACATCGTCTTTTTATTATCATTATTATTATTTACGTATTCTGCATTGAGAGGAACACCATCGTCAAGTCACCATGCACTATTTTATCACATTACGTCTCCTCCCTGCTTTCTTTTTTTGTTTCCCGAATTGCTTGTGTGTGTGTGTGTGTGTGTGTGTGTGTGTGTGTGTGTGTGTGTGTGTGTTTTATTCCCCCCCACTTCCCTTTTTATTTTTTTTTTTATTTATTTATTTCTTTTTGTTGAAGGTAAGTCAAAAAGACACTTGACTTCCTTCTTCCATTCCTTTTGATGATTTCCGCAGAAGTGCCAGCTTTACACAGATCTGTAGCTCTGCTTATCCTGAAGAAATTACCCAAAAAAGTCTCACTTCCATCATGTATTAAGATAATGCTTGCTTTATCATCATTGCTCGTTTTCCAGAGATGGGTTTACCATTTTCTGTCATAATTACAAGTCCATAAGGGCTTGCCTTGGACTTAACTGATAAAAAGTACTCAACCATGCCACATGACAAAGCCCTAGAACCTTAGTGGTTTTGAGAAGCACCTGTTGTCTTTGAGCCTCCAGAACAGTCTTTGACGATCAAATAATATCTTTACCCCTGCTCTGACTGCTCATATATTTCAAACTCTTGTCAGAGCTGTCTATGGCTTCTCATTACAATAGAAATTCAATGCCCTGTGATACAATGCAAGAAAAAGGCTTCACCATGCCATTAACTTGAGGTAACTTTTCACTGTTGCTCTTAACATGTTCAAATGAATAGGGAGTATGCTTGTTCTGCTGTTTTTTTTTCATATCTGTCCTTTTCCTCTGAATTCTCTATGTGAATTGTCATTGTCATTACACATACCTGGTATCTACTGTGCAGCAAAATACATGGTCATCTGCATAGCATGCAGATCTGTTCTTCCTTCTAATCACCCTAGGGACTCTCTCTATCTTCACATATCTCCAGATAGGGCTGCACAAAAGCCTAATTGTCTGTGTGGTACCAGATTTGTCTGTCCTTAAATTTCTTTTTCCCTACCATCATCACTGTACAGACATAATTTCAAGGAATGCTATGTCCCTCCTCAATTCCTTACTTCATGCTTCTGGCCAGGATGTGAAAAAACACCATCCAGAGGGAAAAAAAAAACTATCGAGGCAGTTAATCCTGCAGTGCTTATGTACAACTCAAGTTCCCTGCTACTGACCTAGATATCTTGCCACAATGCAGCACCATTAAACCCATCCAGGAAGTCCCAACAAATCTGCAGAACTGCTCTCAACTCCTTTGTGAGCCTCACTCGCTGTTTTTTTGCTTCCGTCCTTGTAGTAGCTTAGCTAATGACTGGCAAAATGTAAGCCTGGGAATTATCTCCCAACATGTGTATGTGAGGAGATGCAGCACTTCCATGATTTGCTCACTCTTGCATTCCTCTTCCCCCTGTAACCCTTGATCATCTCTTTTAGGCAGTGTACTTTATCTTCAAGTAGTTGTACCGAGCATGATTTGGTAACATCTGCAGACCTAGGAATGCAATGACACTAGTTAGAATTTCTTCCTTATCTAGCTCAATTGACTTTGCAATACCTCACACGCCCACTCGATCTCTGCCACCCCTTCCTTGGCAAATTTCTTATCTGTGCCTAACATTAAAAATTCATCCAGGTAATGGACAACAGAAAATTTGTTTCCTGGATCTGTCAGATCAAATGCAATGGTGTGCTAAATTTTTAGAATATGGTGCAAGGTATAGCACATCGCATTGGCATTGCCTTGTCAAAATAATACTTTTCTACTACTTTCATACCTTGTAAATACCAGTCACCTGAATGCACCAGTAACAACTGGAAGGTGGACTCAGTGTCCAGCTTGAACATCCAAGTATCCTTCTGACATTTTATATGTCAGTTGTGTCATCAATGAAAGCATACTGTGCTTTTTTCTCCCTCTTTTCTATGGACTGATTCACTGAACCACTGTCTATCAAGGACAGGTGATGAATCATATGAAATTCACCTGAGTTATTTTTGGGCTCCAGGCCAAATGCGAGACTTTGAATCATTCAAAAAAAGGAGTGCTTCATGGAGTAGCAATTTGATCTAAAATCCTTCTTTGTACAAGGTTTCCAGTAACAGTCCCTCACTTTCCCTAACTTAAGTTAGACTACTGAATGCATTATTGCAAGGTGTTATCCTAACCTTATTCCTAAAGCCTCTAATGAAACCCTCAATAAGCTGACTAGCCACTTCTTTGTTTGGGTAGCTGGAACTCCTTCCCTGGTCATTTCATTCAGCAATGAATTTACATGACCCAACAAAGAGTTCCATCAGTTGATGTATTCCCCTACACAGGTCATTTCGGAAGGAAAATGCCTATTTCTTTGCTTGCTTGTTCGTTGTTCTTCCTTTAGCTGCTAATCAAAACCACGTTTTACTAAACCTCTTAAAAATTGTAAACAGACCCCTTCCTACCACGGGTGTGCATTCCATTATCAAATTTTTTAAAGTTTAAACACCATATGGTTGAAGCCATACGCTTGAACTTTTAAAAGTTCAAAAAGCTAAAAAAAAATTAACAGAAAAAACCTACCTGACCATTTTAACCAGGGGGACAAGCCCCCCTGCACCCCCTACATGGGGGGATGCACCCCTTACACCCCCCATTCTTTAAATATACCAACTCCAAGATCGCACTACAGTGCAGGAAAGGGAAATCTTCCCATTCTGCACTGTATGGAGATCTCCGTTGAAACATTTGAACTTATAAAAGTTCTATCATATGGTGTCGACCATATGATGTTTGAACTTTAAACAGTTCGATAACATAATATACATCCCCTTTTTAAGCCTGTTCATCATCACAATCTGCTTTCTTTTTCTTTGCCCTACCTCTGCTCCACTTGGATCATTGGCACTCGGCTCTCTGTAAAGATACTTGACCAGATTATGTCAGATAATTCCTTCCACTGCCAATGTCATTCCCTCACCCTTTTTTAAATATTTATTTTTTATTTTTATCAGAAGCTCAAGGGTTAATCTTACTGGGTTACAGCAGCTCATGTAGACTTTCATTGTAACTTCTATTTTGGCAAAAATTCTGTAAAAACTAGTGCATTTTCCAGGTACAAAACATTCTTTCTGTTGCCAGCACTCATACCATTCAACTGCTCAGTTTTTCACCTCACATTTTTGGTCTATTCCTCATAACATTTTATTTATTTATTTATTTGCAGTTTGTTAACCAGGAAAGTCCATTGGGCCAAGGTGAGCCCTTTTTCAGTGTACGCCCGGGGAGAAAAGCTCCATGTGAATACTTAGACATACAAATATAAAAGTATACATTTAAAAAAGAGTAATTTCATGTAACATAGCATCAAATTAATATGGGGTGTTATGAATATCAAATAAGCAGAGTTAATAAATTTATATATATGATACATTAGCATTTTGTGTTGAAAAAATGGTTTCATGCTTTATAATGGAGAGAGGGGGAAAGAAGAAAACTGTAGAGTAAGGAGGAGGTGTTAGTGTCAAGTTGGGTATAGCTTAGGTTTTCATGATGGAAGTGTAGATATAGTGAAGAGTGTAGGAAGAATGGGAGCAGGAGCATTCCATTTGGAAGAGAGATGAGATTGAAGTAAGGTTCTGAAGGTAGTGGGGTTCTGGGAGGTTCGATTGTGGGGAGGAAGTGAGTTCCATTTCTGTGCTAGGGAAAAAGACAGAAGGAGTTGAACTGGAGTACGCAGTGGCTTATGCACTTTGAGTAGGCTTTGATTGTTAGACCAGAGGAGTCGGTCAGGAAGGTGCATGGTAAAGGTAGGGGAGAGAGTAGGGCGATGGGAGGGCTTAAAGATAAGTTTGCGGGCAGTGCAAAGTTGAATATAAGAAAAATAATTGGAGAGCTCTAGTCAGTTTAATGAGTGTAGAGTCACAGTGATGACAGGAAGATTTGGAGTCTGTAGCAAACTTTGCAATTTTGTTGTAGTAGGATGCCAATTTAGATTTGAGGGCAGCTTGAAGACTAGTAAGGAGGGGAGCACAATACATGAGGGATGGGAGAAGCTAGGTAATGGAGAGACTAAGTTTAGTGGAGGAGGTAAGAAAATGATTGTGGTGGTAGAGCATACCAAGTTTTTGATGGGTGCTCTTAACATTAGTTTGAAGGTGAATATTGAACTTGAGCTGTTCATCAGTAATGATTCCTAGAAGCTTGGTATGGGAGACCACTTCAATAGGTGTTATATTGTGGCTGGTTATCGAGAAGGTGTTTTTGTCTATTAAGTTGTTTTTATTTGGGGTGAATATCATACTTTTGGATTTAGAGGCATTAAAGGCTAGGTGGCTGTTAAACATCCAATCTTCGGTGTTGGTAAAGGCTGCCTGAGTAGCTTGCAGTAGTGTGGGGAGAGATTTAGCAGAAGAGATAATTGTAGAGTCATTGGCATATTGGATGAGTTTAGTATTGGGGATGCAAAGCTGGAAGTCGTTTATGAAGATGTTGTAAAGTAAAGAGCCCAGTATTGACCCTTGAGGGACATCTGTGAGGGTGTCTAAGTAGGAGGAGGTACACTTATTCCATTTAACAGCCTGTTGTCTGTTTGAGAGGTAACTGGTAATCCAATTGATGGTTTCATGGGAGACATTAAGGTGTGAGAGTTTAGAAAGTAGTAAGGTAAGGGAAATGGTATTGAAGGCTTTGGATAAGTCTAGGAAAAGGCAAGATACTATGTTACTGGAGTCACGTTCATGGTTGATATTGTCAAGGAATGATAGGAGTGCAGTGGCAGTACTATGGCCGGGTCTAAAAGCATGCTCTATTGAAGTAAGGAGGTGATTCTCAAGAAGGTAAAGTAGGAGTTGCAGGTGAATGCATTTCTCAAGTATTTTTGAGATGGGGGAGAGGGTGGCTTTGGGGTGGAAGTTGGAGATGTCAGAATTGTTGCCTCCTTTAAGTAGGGGAATGATGAAGGCTTTTTTCCAAAGAAAGGTACATAGGATTCTTGGATGGAACCATTAATTAGTATGCAGATGGGGAGAGCAATCCCCTCTGCTGCTAACTTGAGAAAGTTGGAAGGTAAGCTATCTGGGGCACTGGAACAAGATTTTAGTTTATTGAGGAGTTTTTTTATAGTGTTGACAGGGATAGGTTTGAAGGAAAAGGGAGAGGGGTATGTGGTATAGGTGATGGAAGGTAAGGAGTGTGAGGGAGGTAGGAGCGGGTGAAGGGTTATTGGGGAATAGAGTGGTTAGCTTGGCTATTGAATCAGTGAAGAAGGAGTTAAAGTTGGAGGCTATGATATGGTCTGGAGCATTGGGGTTGGGGCAAGGGTTATCTTTCCTACCAGGACTAAGGAGGGTGGAGATACTGTTCCAAATTTCTTGTGATTTGTTTTGTGATTATTTTGGAGCTTAGACTAAGAAGATTTACAGTCTGAGGCTATTTGTTTTTTCACTAAGGTTTGAGGCTGTTTTATTCAGTAAGAGAGTCAGTTGTTTCGAGTTTATTATGAAGTTTCCATGATTTGAACCGGGAGTGCATGAGCCTTATGGTATATTTAGAAAGCCATGGGGCTGTTTTGGATTTCACTGTCTTGGTTCTGCGAGGGGCAAATCTGTTGAGGATGTTAATAAAGGAGTAATTAAAGTAAGAGATGGCAACATAGTGTGGAAGAGTTTTCAGAGGGTTCCAGTTAATTTGTTTTAAACAGTCATTAAAAGATTGGGGGTTGAAATTTGTGAAGGTACGGCTGGAGATATAGTTATGTTGTAGGTGTATGGGAGAGGGATAGTGATGTGCAAATGCAGGCAAGTGGTTGCTAAGGGAGTCGGGAAGGATGCCAGTGTCAGAGGTATTGTTGGGAAGAGAAACTAATATCCAGTCAAGTATAGAGCCAGAAGAGTTGTCTTTAGTGGGTCAGGTGGGAGAGTTGATTAATTGAGAGAAACCGTATAGGTTAGTATTGTGGCAGTTAGAGGTAGAATGGATGGAAGACCAGTTAATATTAACATCTCATAGGATAATTATTTCATTACTAATATTAAAAGAGAACCAGGAAAGAATCTCCAAGTATGGGGCTGTTGTTACCTGGTGGAATGTACAGGGCAGCAATGCATATGTTTTTATAGTTCTTAATCTTTAGGAGGGCTATTGTTAATTCAGCTTTGGCAAATTGAGGTATAGGGTTGGTGTAAAGTGTAATGGTTAGGGAGGAGGAGAAAAGTATGGCTACACCACCCCCTTTCCTATGGGTTCTGTCTTTTCCAATGATTCTGTAGTTGGGTGGTGTGATTTTGGATTTTTTGATGTGAGGCTTGAGACAAGTTTCTGAAATGGTTAGTATGTCAGGGTGGTTGAGGAAAAGCCAGGCATGGAATTTGGGTAATTTGTTACAGAGGCTTTGGGCATTAATGGTAGCAAAAAGGAGAAACCTGTTGGGAGAGAATAGAGGGGATGGAGAGTAGTTGTTGTTAAGATGGGCAGGAGGTCCAGGATTGGGGTGAATGTCACCTGAGAGAAGGATGCAGATTAGTTCAAGAAGAAATGGCAGAAGTTCTTTAGAGTCTTTGGGGTTGGGGGTAGAGAAGAAGTAGGGAGAAGGAGAATATGGAGTGAAAGTTGTACCACTGCTCTGATCATAGCACCTCAGCTGCAGATTGGTGTTCCATCATGATAGCAGGAGATGGAGCTGAGAAGAGAGGGGCATTGCCTCCCAATCTGGTGATAACAGCCCCTGCCAGAGTAGACAAGGTCATGCATCTGTAGGCTAGGGGCATATGCAGCTTCTGTGGTAATATAAATGCTGATGCTACCATCAGGGGTGGGATTAAGCTATCAAAAAAGCTATTATTGCCAGGATAGTAGTGAAAGCACAAAATATCCTCATGGCTGAATGGGTGATGCCACCCCCCCCCTCCCTTTGACAGGGTATGTTTGATAAAGGGAAAGCTCAATACCTGGAAGGCATGAAGGCAGAAATGACCCTCCAAAAAAATTCCTTCTCCCTAGTCCAAGGCAAATCAGTCTAACGGTGTATTTACTTCCTTCAACTTTAACACAACAGTCCTGTTCACACTATGCATAAATTTGATTTAGCTTAAGTATTTCTAGAGTTGCACCAGGTCATACTGGAAAAATACATCATTGTCTTTCTCTGCATAGCTTAAACTTGCTTGAAATTGATTAATGCCCACATAGCATACAGCTAAATGTTATCCATAGGCTAACATACACACACAAGGGTACAGCACTACTAAATAAACTAATAATCCTCAGGCAGTTCTCTTCTCTTGTAGTGGTTGCCCATTTGCATCTCCGCATCCACAACTATGTATGCTGATACCTGGTTCCATAGCACCAAGTGATGGCAATCTTTATTGTGACCTGGACAACTGCGTTTGATTACTGGTTTCAGCTCTGCAGGAGCTGGAAGGGACGGAGAAGCATGAAGTTGCATGGTACACATACATTTTTGTGGTGGGTGCTCTATGAGCACATAGAGGAGTGTGATTTCTCTGATGCAGACCAGAAAGGCCACTTACCATGCCAGAGGGGAGCAAGGTGGGTCAGCTAGATTGCAGCATCCTTACTAGAAACAATAGATGGCCAATGTGGAGAGCCCACTGCATGTCTCCCTTCAGCTCTGCAAGTTGGGCATTCACAAGAAGTATGCAGCTTAAGTTTAAACCTACAAAGTACAGTTTAAGGCTATCTGAATGATGGTCCCTCCTTGTCAGCTGTCATACTGGTGATGGCAAGCAAATGGACTGATTGACTGTAAGGGGGTCTGATAATCAACATGTAGTGGGGAAAGCATGTCAAAATATATATCTAACAGAGATTCATGTTACTCAGTCTGAGTAGGCAAGCTTTAGAATGATCTTTCACTCACTCTAAGGTTGATCTCAACGAGCCATTCATTGAAGCATACCTTAAAACAGCACTTTACCAGGGAATGGAAGTACACGTGGTGTGACATAAAGGTTGTGTAGTATTTTTTTCCTTTCCATGCACTTTACCTATTTATATTCATTTTTTTATCTGACTATTTAATGCAGTTGTCTTCTTTTAGTAAGACATGAACAGTACTAGTTCAGTTGTGCAAATGTATTTCAGGCAGTCTTTACAATGAAGATAAGAACTGTGTTAGCTTAGATTACCTAACTTAGGAATTCTCACTATATCTGTACACACAATTAATTTACATCTGTCTGCAGGTTTTACATATGTTTAGTTTTTCACACAAGATTTTGCTAACTAAAGAATTTTCTGAGCTAGACATATCCATCAACAGGTGTAAATCAAGTGACTACTAACTGGCTAACTAAATACAAAAAAACACAGGCAGCTAGCTAAATAAATGAACTTCTTTGACTGCCGAGTTTAAATTTATGACTAAACCACTGATGAAAATTTCTAACAGGGCAAAATATCTCTTAATTCTGTTAAGCTACTTGAAGGTTCTAGAGCAAATAAACACCCGCTCTTGAACCTTTTTATATTTCCTTACTTCCAAAATGACGTTGAACCATTTTGTTCCTGATTAATGAGCACTGCCTTGAAACATGCCCAGAATTTGGAATTCATTTCCTTCAAATCCTTACGTACAGGAATACAATGTAAGAAGCAAAGCTCACACAGCATATACCTTATCTTGCAAAAATATAGCTTTATTTTGAAATAAAACAGCTCCATTGTAAGCCAGTCCATCTTTTTTTTATGTCATGCTAATATCTTACTTTTATAGGCAACAATCCATGTCTCTGTAGCTTGAGCCAGGACAGGGATTTTAAAATTCTAAATAATGAAAACAAAATACTAACCCTTTAATGTCGTGAGCACAAGAATGAAATTCCCCTCAAGTTTTTGTATCTTATATAAAACAGACCAAAATATATTGTTTTTTTCTTAAGGGTGAAAACCTAAACTTAGTTCAGCAAGCTTATAATACATTCATCGAAGTTTGCTTTCCATGGCCTATCAGTTGAATTCTGTACTTGGGAAATGGATTCCGAGGTCAGTCTGAGGCAAACCTTACATAATGGCAATCCAATTCAGTTGATGGTATATGTACCATAGCGAAATGTACTTTAAAGCTCAAGATAACTTCCACCAAATTCTGTAAATCCATGTGCATTTTGGCTAATATATTATTTTCCCAGATAGTTTGTTTATCAAGAAATTTATCATATTAATCATCATTACAGTAATCTTATCTATACGGGATATAACCTGCAAAGGATAGAACAGCCAGCCAGCTTCCAAAGCTTCAGGTTACCTTCCACCCATCCAAATGGTTAGGCAGCTTAAGCTGAGCTGACTAACAGATCAGTTAGGGCACAAGGCCCTTCAAAGCTTTACGGCTGCCAAATACTATATTCTTATGAGGCTTTCGAAAATTAACAGTCAGCTTGTGCTTTCTTTTGTGGTCAGATAAGTTCCCTTTCAGGAAAAATCTTCTATTTTCTTAATTTTGTTTTATTATTTACCTCTTCAGGAACGTTGTTGTAAAACCTGGAGTGTTGTGTTTTAGCAGACTGTAGCATACTTTTAATTGTTCTGTAGAGAAAGTATGTTTACTTTACTTTGGTGGGGGCTAGCATAGTGTTTTAAAGTATATTTTACTGTTTTTTTCTTTCTGTCAAACTTTTGTAGACTGTTCCCCAGGAAAGAGGCATCATTTTTGGTTTGGCCATGTAACAGAATTACCAGTCTCATGGTTGGGCCTTCTTTCATCCACCAACAGAAAAACATAAATAAGTAAACAGCCACATGTGGGTTAATCTGCTGTGGCCATTTGTTTAACCTCTGACTAATCATCTTTTAGCCTGGGTTCCCTGTTATGTAGCATCTACAGCTGCTATATGTCAGGGGTTAGCCACATGAACTGCAGCTTTTGGGGACCCCTCAGTGATAAGGGAGAGCAACTGTTGTCAGTCTTGAGAGAGGTAACAGGGAAGGTTTCCCTGTTGTATCAAAATGCTGTGTCCATCCATGGCGGAAGATTGTATCCCTTATTGAGACTTCAAGAATTAACTCTGACTCTTCTTAAAAAATTATATGACCAATGTTTATATATTTTTGAATCAGAATATTTTCTGTATAATCATAATTTCAGGCCAGATGTAAATAATGTATATATATATATATATATATATATATATATTTTTTTTTTTTGTTTAAATTTATTTGAAAAATCTCTCACAAGATATTTGTTACTCTTTAAAAATAAATAAATAAATAAAAACTTTTGAATAAAAAAAATGCTGTGTCCATCAATGGGGAAGCTGCTGCTGCTGCCATTAGTAACATGATTGGCCCCATTATTTCCAGTCAAAAATAAACAGAAAACCAAGCATGAATCTAGTCCTTCCCAATTTTCTTTGGATAGGAGTAGTTTACTGGTTCTGGTTCATAGTTTAATTCAGGCTATGATACTTCTTGTAAGGTAGTTTTTGATAAAAGACAGAGGCATTTCTCTTTTCCTGAAGAGATACAAGATTCTGGTTTCGAACAAGAAGATGCAAGGATGGATACAGGTTTGAATGTTTAAAACATTATTTAGTGTATTCTTGCTGTTTTTTAGCTGTTTAAACATTATTTAATGTCTCACTGCTGCTTTTCTGCTCTTTAAAACATTTTTAGTGTTTCTTGACTATATTAATGTAGTTAGTAGCTGTAGCATAGTCCAAATACAGGTTTGTTGCATCTGGATCTGTTTGTAGGGGCTGTTGTATTCTGAGCAAATTTTTCAAGACATCTTTGATTGGAAGGGGCCCTTTTGCACTCTTGTGAGAGAAGTGTGTGTTGACTTTAACCTATCTGGTGAAGGGTGATAGGTATAGGGCTTGGAGTCACACCAACCAGGAAAAGAAAAAAAAGAAGAAAACAACCTTTCAAAACTGAGAAAGAAAGAGACAACAGCTATGTAGGAGCAGAAAACCCTAACAAAACATGATACTTAGGCCAAAAAACGAAGGACTAAGAAAAACAACCCTAATAACAAGCATAACAAGTCCTACAAGGCTGAAAATGAAAAAAAAAAACAGTAAAGAAGACCTGGAAAGAAGTTTATTAATAAGAAGAAGATAAAAAAAGAAACAAAAATCCAAACAGTACTACAGCACATAAAACCTAACAGAACAAAATCTTAATAATATCCATACACACACCCCAAAGAAACCAAATGGATAAAAGTAAGAAAAGAGCACTAAATTAAGTGTAAACAGTCCTATAATACTGTGAAAAGAGAAAAGAAAAAAAAAAGAAATGGATGCAATAAGGGTAATACACTGGGGAAACCCAGAACAGAAAGGAGTGCAGTAGCTGGTGAATACACTCCACAAAGCAAAATAGGAAGTATATACGTCTAAACACAAAAAGCACTGATAAAACTCCAGTGCAACCAGCTTATCAAAAAAGGTAAAATTCCTGTTGTGCAATAAAGAAGAAACAAACATGGGTAGGCAAATTACTCAACCCCCACAAACTCCCTTTATGCCATTACTACATTCACAACTGCTGCAACAAATCAGGGACTGAAACTATCTTCCCAGCAAGTACCTCACTACAAAGGGTAGCCCAAAGAAGACATAAAGCTGACACCAAAAGGAAAATCTGGTGTCCAGGCACAACCATAGTCCCCATATAAAAATTTCTTAATAGTGAAAGGAAACACCTGTGGCACTGAGTAATGATGTTGTACACCCTCCAAACACCAATCATCCTGCAACACTGATGAAAAACATGCTCTGCTGCCTCTAACACCTGACACCCATCAAGTGCACACAATTGCAACCCTTCAGGATGAAAATCATAGGATTTAGCAGGCAATATACAAAGAGAGCAATGCCACAAAAAAATCATGCCAGTAAGGAAACAAACCATAACATTGCCTACACTGAATCAAACCTAACAATCCCTCAGGGGAATAATGTCGATATCCATTAATTGTGTAAAAATGGGCCAAAAGACAAGAATATCATTCTTTCCTAGATGAAGGGAGGGAGTCTAAAGACACATGTCAAGCAAGCAGCAGCTCTAGAGAAGGGACCCTCCATGCATGCTTCCCAGCCAGCCAAACAAACAAGCCAAACAAGTCTGCCAAATCTGACCAGAGACTGCTCGGAGCAAGCAACCCAGCAAAGAAAGATATGCAGCCTGAACATAGAAAAGAAAAAGGAGACAAGGAAAAGTGCACCCTCACCTTTAAAAATACAGTACCCACTGTTAAGAAAATGAAAACATTGTCATTTATGTTATCAAGTCTGGCAGGAGATGTGTGCATATTCTCAGATTAACTTGTATTGTATGCCAGCATGTCTAATTGTGAATATGTAAATACGTTTTAAAAGTTGAGTATTTCCCTGTATAAACAGAATGGTCAAATAATCTGTCAGTGTGCTTGATACATTTCTAACTGCACATGTTTGTGAGGGACATTTTAAAGTACTGTGGAGAATCAGCTGAACAGTGAGTGATGTAATTAGAATGGTCCTGATTGCTAGGCGATTGTTTGATCAGTTGATTGACAGGAAAAATAACTTTTTAAAATTGCTGATTGTTATTTTTAAAATAAGACTGTTGAGACTGCATTTTGTCAAGCACAGTCAGTTACAGTGCTGTACAGTGATACCCACAAAAGAGAGCACACCAAAAAATCTGTAACCCTGTCTTTTGCTTTGCTGTTATGTGTTAGGTTAGATCAAGGACAGTATTCTTTAGTTAGATTAGGAAAGCTTAGTTATTAATATAGAGTTTTTCTAGAATAATGAACTCCTATCCTGAAGTTTAATTTTACATTTCCTGTGATTGAGTTATTTTGTTTATTGAAAACTACTGATTTGCATTCTTGTAATCATTTTACTTATTATTAAATGTTTTTCATTACTTTACATTGTGGCTGGAAATCAGTGTTTTTCTTTAGAGATTAGAGAGTGCTTATACCTGTTTAATTTTCTCCAGGTCCCCTCAAAGGCCTGACTGTTATGGTCATAGCTATCATTTATTTTGATATTTCATTTTCATAACTGTACACCCCTTTAGAAGGGCATGAAGGCACTCTGATTGGTGGCAGTGTTATCATATTATTTAGGGGAAGGGACACAGCTGGAAATCTGTGTCAGGCTTTCCCAGAAATGTTTGTATGTGTGAGATTTAAATTTACTTTGAGTGTGAGTGTATCAATAGTCTTAAACTGGGACACATTGCTCTAAAGTGTGTAATAAGAAAATACATTTGGGGTAGACAGAGGTATATAGTCCAGTCCCAGGAAAATAGAGCATGTTCCTGTTGTGCTATTGGGGGAAAATTGTGAAAAACGTACTTCTTTTTATGTGACAGTCTCATATTGGAGTCAGTAGTGAGGATTGAAACTCATTAGTTACTGACCCAGGAGAGAAAGGGATGTCACATTAATTATTAGTAATCTGGTGGGTTATAACTGGATGTCACATTAATTGGTGGCAGTCCAGTGGGATTTAGCTGGATGTCAAACCCACCACCAAAGTAAAAAGATAACTGGTTAAGGGACAACCTTGACAGACACCATTCTTCATGGTAACTTCAGCTCCCATCCAGCCTTTAACCACAGAAATAATAAAAGAAGCTGAATAAATGGAAGCAATACATTGAAAAAAGATGACCAAATCCAAAAGCCTTTAAGATGGCCAACAAGGCTGAATGACTAACATTGTCAAATGCTTTGGTCAGGTCACAAGAAAGCAGCAGAATCAAAAGCATGAACAAATGAGGAAAGAAACGTCAACAAAACCAACAAATCTTGCATAGGCCTACCAGAAATGCTACAGACCCCTTGGTTCCGACAAATATTGTATGTTTAACTGCAGACATAATTGTAAGATCTTACAAAACAATGTATAATCAGTATTGCAAAGAGAAATTGGATGCCAGTTAGACAAGACCTTGAGGTCACCCTTTTTCCAAAGGTACTTAAGGACTATCCATAACAAAGCAGGATGGGAAAAAACATGAGAAAACCACCCATTAAACAATTGTACTAATACAGACAACTGAGCATCAGAGAGACACCTGTAAAAATGGTAAGAAAGACCATCCAACCCTGGGGCAGTATCAACCTTGAAAGAAGAAATAGCCCTTGGAACTTCAAACAAAGTAATAGTTGCATCAAGAGACAACCTAAAAACAACAGGCATCACAGCTATAGGCTGGGATTCCACCGAAGAAGGTTTACCACCATACAAATTGGACAAATAAGAATTAACTTCTTCCAGAATACCCTCCTTTGTGGTAAGAACATCACCTGAAAACAACAACACACTGTCAATGAAGGTCTCCTTCCTAACAGTACATTTACCAAAATAAGGGAGAAACTCCTCACCCCTCTCTTTTAAAAAATGGGCTAAGTTCCAAAGAACCGCTCTCACCCTAGCAAGGTTATGCAAATGCAACTCTCCAAGGTGCTGAAAGGCACTAGCAGTTGCATGATGCACAGCAGACAAGAATCCAGCATAAAGGAAGTTGGAAGAACCCTCAAAATGGAATAATAAGAGTGAGCAAACCAAGAATAACAGGAAATAAACATCTTTAAAGGCCAACCACCAAAAAGAAAGAGAAGAATTAAAAGGCAACAGAGAAAAATGATCATGCCATAACTCAGTAATGACCTCTTGCCAGGCAGAAGTAAAAGTCCAAGGAACAGTAAAATGAGAAAGACCCCTACCCTTACACAATGCAGAAGAAACTCCAATGAAAAAGGACAAAGCTCGATGATCATTAAAAGACACAAAAGACAAGGAAGAAGAAACCACTTGAAAGGTAGGAGAACAAAAACAGTAATCAATTTGGGTGTGAGCAGCCCCATGAAAGTACTTAAGGTAGGAGGACTACATATAGTAAGAGAGGCCAAACATAAAATGTCCTTACAACAACACATACTAGAGTTCTGTCTGACCCTAGAATACCCTGGTAATACACCATAATTAAAGTCACCAGAAGAAAGAATAAGACAGTCAATTAAAAAATAAGGTTGCAAAGGTTGAAATAATAAGCGACACTTAGACACTAGAATAAAAGCATAAACAATCACTAAACATACAAAAGAATGTCTACACAATAAATCCACCACCAAACCCATACCAGGCAAAACATGAATAGCATCCATAACATCCACAACAGATTTATGATACAGCAACCCAATACCAGAACCTATGATCTGTTCCTAAAGACCAAACCACCCCATCCCTCCACAAAGTTTCCCATTGAGAACAATGAACAGAGGAAAGCCTACCCACATTTAACAGACAAATAATAGAGTGTAAGGCAGAAACCCAAGAAAAGACAGTCAAATGCCAGGGCAATGACACCATACCATTAATATTGCAAACAGTCAAAGACAAGTTAGCCATCAGTAGCAGGACAAGAAACCCCTTCAGGACACCTCTTAGGATGCTTGTTTCTAAGATGTCTGAGCCTTGAAGCTGACGCCCACTGCTGGGAATTCGGAACACAAATCAGTTTCACAGATAACGGCATCCTTAGAAGCAATACCATCACCAGTAGAAGAGGTATCAGATGTACCAAGTCATTTCCTATTAGACACTAACATATCAGTACCAGTAGGGACAACAAAAACAGCAAGAGAAAGAGCCACAGTAGAGTGAGAACCAGAAGCAACAGAAACAGGACAAGGAGGACTAGAAGGCAAAGAAGGCAGAGCATACCCCTCCAGAGAGGAAACGGAAGTAAGAATAGAGAAAGAAGTAGTTTGGGGGGGCAAGGGACAGAGACATTAGCCTGCACTGGAGAAGACTCTACAGAAGCTGCAGAAACAGAATCAAAAACATCAGACAGTAAAGTCTGGGAAGACTCAGTGGAAACAGTTAACACAGAAGGTACAGCAGGACAATCAGAATTAACATGAGAACAAAAACAAAAATGGCACCACTGTGGACAAGATCTAGCAAAATGAGCTGTGGAACCACAATAAATGCATTTCCAAGCTATGAAGACTATGAATCAATAATAGAAGACAAAGTAGAAGAAACAACAGGAAAACAGAAACACTAGTTGCAATACTCGTAGCAGAAATGGCCACCATCTTGTTTCACCCAGAAGTGAAAGCAAGGCCTTCCTAAGGCTTGGAGTAAGCATCCTCATTGGTTATTTTGATTTTTTTTTATAAAGTTTTTTTGCTTCTGGTATTTAAGCCCTGCATTTGAGCTGGTTTCTGCTTGTCTGATCTGAGCTGAACTGAGGTGGACTACCAGCCGCAACTCTGAGCTGAGATACCAGATGGCTAGAGGCTTCTGAGCTTCCCAAAAACCATAAGTTGCCTGGTTTCTGCTTGATTATACTATTTACTGCACTTTTCATTGTAGTCCACCTACTTAATGCTGTTTTTAATAATGTTAACTAAACTACATTGTTTGTACTGCATTTGTCTGCCTTACTGTGCCTGTTAAAATGTATTTTGTTGCTATTTTCACTGTTTGCAAAGCTTTTTTGCTATTGTCACTGTTTGAAAAGTAATTGTTGCTACTTTTCACTGTTTACAAAGCATCTGTTCTATTTGTTCTGTTTTCCTGCCAAGCCCCGTTTTAAATAGCGAATATGTTTGCTATTTAAAACATTCTTTAGTGTCTCCTTGCTGTTTTTTTAGCTATTTAAAACATTATTTAGTGTCTCACTGCTGATTTTCTGTTTTTTTTAAACATTTCTTTAGTATTTCCCGCTAAATTAGTGTAGCTAGTAGCTGTAGCATAGTCCAGATACAGGTTTGCTGCATCTGGATTTGTTTGTAGTGGCTGTTGTATTCTGAGTACATTTTCCAAGCCATCTTAAATGGGAAAGGGGCCCTTCTGCACCCTTATGAGAGAAGTGTGCTGACTGGAACCTGTCTGATGAGGGGTGATTGTTCTAGGACTTGGAGAACGAACCCTCATTGGTTCTTTTGAGTTTTTTTTAAGTTTTTAAGTTTTTAGCTTCTGGTATTTAAGCCCTGCATTTGAATGGGTTATTGCTTGTTTGCATGTTGTGCAGCACCTCGCACTGCCTCACAGTAGTGCTCCATAGCTGGACAGATCATTTTGACAATTTTCCCTTAGATACAGCTGTAATACATTTGTGTAGTCCTCATCTTTTGTAAATTTCAGGTCTAAGAAGAATTGCTACTGATCTGTGACCAATTAAACCATCAGCCAAAAACATCATCAGAAATACCCATCTACAGAGCACCTCCTAGATCAGTCCTGAAAGCTCCCCCTTTGTGACAACAGTTCTTCAAACCTAGCATTATGGAAAGTTAGATTACCCCTGTTTCTCCTACCAGCCAGGTTGACTTGGGTCTCCTGAGGCAGTGTAGCAACTACCTCATGTACACTAATAACTTACTCTAGTATAGAGTGCGAGAGATGAAGCTACACCAACAATCTTGAATCTCTGCTCTCTCTCGCACTCAAAACAGTAACACAGAAGAGGTTGTCAACTCACCTGTCACTACTAAGACACAGTACTGCTACTCATACACATAGTATGCATCCAACACATAAATCTACATACACAGAGGTTCTATCAAAATATACTTAATGAAATACTAGAGACCTCCAAAACACAAGACTGCTACAACTAACACAGTTCCCACAACACCCAAGACACATAGTAAAACCAGTGTCTCACCTATCAAGCCCTTAAGGAGTAACACTCAAAAAATGAATTTTCTTGTCATTAAGGACTCCATAGTGAGACACATGGATGTCCAACTCACCATGTGAGATAAGGAGAAAGACACAGTCAGCTGCCTGTCCGGTGCAATGATTCATCAAGATCACACATGCACTCAGGTATCTCAGCAACAAGTACCATCATGACTCCATCATACCTCATGCTGGAGTGAATGACCTGAGATGTACCACACTGGACTATATGAAGAAAGACATGATTGAGCTCTCTGAGTATGTGTCCTCAGCCTTGAGCAGCATATTACCCTCACCTAGAATGATGCCACAGTATAAATAAAAACTGATCAGTTTAAATAACTGGCTTAGTTTTTGGTGTCGTTCAAAGGAGATCCAGTTTCTATCACCCTGGGATGACATGGTAGACAAACTTTGCTGCTTTTCCAGAGACTGTTTGCACCTGGCACCATTAGGCTTTCTGAGGCTGGCAAAGGCTCTTGCCTACCCAATAATTCCTTTTTTAGACACAGTCTCAAAAACAACATTACCACTGTGAAAATCCAATCATAACAAAACACTAGGAGCTTAAACCAAAAACTGCACACCCTGGAAGCACTTCTGTCACTAGAAGATGTAGATGTCTGTGCAGTCACAGAAACCTGGTTCAAGGCTTCAGAGAGTACTCTGGCCTTGCAAAGCTACAATCCCTTCCACACTTTTAGACAGCAAGATGAACATGAGAGAACTAAAGGAGGTGGTGTTTCTATCTATATTAAAGATAAACTCACCTCTCAACTAGTTAGACTGGACAACTCCAAGGAGTTACAGTACAGATTACTGTGGGTAAGATCCCCATTCAAGTCATAGCTAGTTATAGATCCCCCTCCAGCAATCATGATGTGGATGAGGCCTGTTGACCAAACTAGAGTCAATTCGAATATTGAAAAACCCTCTGGTCATGGGGGATTTCAGTTATCCCACCATCAATTGGGAAACCTACTCTAGCCTTAACTTGCATGTGCAAAAGTTCCTTGACTTTGTTCAAACCCCAACAAGAGGAACAAACATACTAGATGTGGTCCTCACTAACATGACAAACAGATGCACCACCACAGCTTTCAGACCCTCATTACTTAAATCTGACCACAAATCAGCCTTCTTTGAACTGGCACTAACTCCAAAACTCACAAAGGGTGAAGTCAGACTAAAAAACTTCACCAAGACAAAGTATACCCTCCTAGGAGAAGGTATAGCTGCATTCCATGTCCCACCCCCAGCTGGAAGTGGTAACTATATCAAAGCTTACACTGAAGCCCTGTACATTCACTTGTATAAGAGTATAGTATAGTTCCAGAAAGAATCAAAGCTAGAGCCCCAAGTAAAAACAAGCCACCCTGGTGGACATTCGGCATCAACAAACGCAAAAAGTTGCTGTCTAAGAAAACTAAGTCAAGGCCCCAACAGTGGAAAAGCACACTCTTCAGCCTCAAAAGGCAAATAAGACACATCAAATCCTCTAAGTCAACTTTGAGAAAAACCTAGCAGTCACATCCAAGGATAACCATAAGGCCTGTTACTGCTATGTACATAACCTAAAAGGTAGAACCTAAGCATGTGATGAACAAGTGACTAATTTGTACCATCTACACTGATCTCAGAGAGATAGCAAACCTGTTAGCAGACAGATTTGGTGAAAATTTCACTACCCTATTCCCTCCAAACTTATTACAAACCTTGCCCTCAACTTCTTCCCCACCCTACACATGCAAAGAGCAGGTTATTAAAGCCTTGTCTAAGGCAAAAAACACAGCCTCTGTAGGACCAGGTGGTATACCAGGCTGTCTTATAAACAAATTAAAACATGAACTAGCATGAAATAGATTTGTTCCTGCAGAATGGAGAACAGCAACAGTTATTCCCCTCCACAAAGATGGTTTAGCAACAGACCTGGGAAATCATAGACCCATAATTCTAACCTCATCTGTAAGGCCATGGAACGTATTATCATGGACCTTATAAATAAAGGCACAGGCAGCCTCCAAACCCTGGATCCAACCCAATTCGGCTTCATCAAAGGCATATCTTGCCTGTCAAACATGATGGATTTCTTCAAAACTGTGAGTAGGGCCATTGATGAGAGCAAATCTGTGCACAAAACATACCTCGACTTGGCAAAGTTCTTTCACACAATCCCACACTTGGACATCACTGATAAACTTGGCAAACTGAATGTAAATCCCTTTGTTGTAAAATGGGTCACCAACTGGCTCTCAATTCAGTCGATCACACACTATCAAGGTGGGTAACTCCACATCAACCAGCAGGCCTGTTATCAGCTGGGTGCCATAAGGGTCAGTGCTGGGCCCCCTACTGTTTGGTATATTCTTCTCAGAAGTTCAGGTCAAAACCAAGGAGCTGTGGTTGACCAAGTTAAACTGCGTGCAATTATTGTATCCTCAAGTAATGTCAGTATACTTCAGGAGGGACTTACGCAGACCATTGACTGTTGTCTTAGTCACAGTCTCAAATTAAATGCAAATAAATGTAGCATCATTCCTTTCATTAAAAACAATGTCCTTTCGCACTATCAAACTAACAATACCTTATCCTCCTACAAAGCGGTAAAGGATCTAGGATCACAAGTAGACTGCAACCTTAACTTTGACCACCATGTGTGTCTACACTAGTAAGGAAGGCCTTCTATGTAGTATACTTGAGTAACAAAGGCATGGCCTGTACACCAAAGGCAGTTTTAAACCCCCTATGCTTGTCACTAATCAGGTCCATAATTGAGTATAACGCCCCTTTTGGCATGTACCTACAGAACAAAGCACCTGCACCAATTGAAGAGTCATCAGAGGTTTCTAACAAAGAAAATCAAGAGACTCCAGCATGTGCCTTACACTGACCAACTAAAGTCCCTGTCACTATACTCTGTATCATATAGATTTCTTAGGGGAGACTTATACCTGGCTTACAGAGCAATCTCTGACCCAAATCTAATGAATCTGCTGTACATCTGTAAATCAAACAGGACTAGAGCTACCCATTCCAGGGAACTTAACATGGCCTGCAAATTGAATAGGACATTTTGGAAGGACAGATTTGTCTCACAGCAACTGCTACATCTTTGGAATAGGCTGCCAATTCATGTGAAGCAGATCACCTCAATGACAGTGTTCAAAAAGATCCTGGACGAGTGGATGGGGCACCGTAAATTCTTACCAGGGATATCATCCACAATCCTCCTGGACATGAGCTGTCATTACTAAGTACAATTCTGGGTATTGAGTAGAGTATCTGTGGTATTACATTGGGATGAAATGGCTAGTCTTGAAGTGACCCCTGGGTTGATAGCCTAGTAAACCCCTATGATCCGGTGATCCTGTGATTCCTGATTCAGACTCAAAGGTGAGCTTGGTTAATGATTCTCACTGTTTGTTTATCTTTCCCTTAGATTGTTGTTAGAATGTGCCTGTGTTTATAGTGGGAGAAAACATGTTTGTTATTCTCTCAGAAAATGCTAAGAGTTATTACAGAAGGGGTTTCCAAAACCTACAATCATTCCTGCTGTTCTGTCTGCATTAGAGTGTGTGCATTACTGCCTGCAATTTTTCTGATAGTCAACAATCTGTCCCTAGAAAGATAGATAGGATGTATAGCGTTCTCTCAGTCTTTTAAATTATTATATATTATTTCCAAATCTGATCCACCAGCTGTAGCTTTACATCTGACATTGTTGTCATCATTTGATCTTCAACTTGTGGGATAGGCACCAACATTGGTGCTGAGCCAGCAATATCCTTCCAGCTACAGTGCCAAAACTGAGCTCCTACCTTATCCATAATGCCCCTCTCTCCTGCAGTACCTCAGATCTTGTTTTCTGCCATTCCAGCTACAAGCAAGTCATCTGAGCTCCGTCTTTATTGTGAGTTTTACTAGTTTTTGGGAAATCTTTGTACCTGAGGTACTTTTAATTTTTTTTCTCTTATACTTTCTGAACTTTTCCCTACTCTTCACGTTCTTCACAGAGAACAATTTGTATATTTTTAATTCTCTTCTGGTCAAGTTCCCCTTCCAGTCTTTCCTATCATGCCTGATAAGTCTGATAAGGGTGTGGTATTTAAGAAATGTACTGGGTGTGAGCCTAAACTCCCACTCTCGGATGGTCACATGCAGTGTGTAGTGTGTTTAGGTGTCCCTCACCTAGACACTGGGTGCTCTATTTGTGCAGGGTTTTCTTTCCATATCCTCACGGACAGGCACAACAAGTTGATTTTGAAGGGTGCGGGTGCAGGGACTCAACCTCCTGTTAAGTCACTCGAGAGTAAAAGCAAGGATAAGGACAGGAAAGCAGAGAGAGAAGTCCAGAGGCAAGGACAGGCCCCTGAAGCAGTAGAGCCGTGCAGACTCTTCCCCTTCTGCTGGCGAACCTTCTTCCAAGATTAGGCCTAGGTTATCTTCACTTCAGCCTAGGTTCTGTCCTGACACCCTGATTTGGCCACAACCAGGCACCACTCCAGGCCTGCATCTGTGGCTTCCTCTGCCAGGTCGTCCCATAGTTTATCTGAGAGAGAAGTGGACCACCTGATGCGACAGTTCCTGTGGGTGCAGATCCAGCTGGGAGTCCTTCCTGCCTCCTCCCCACTGGGAGCTGGGGTTCTTTCTCTTTCCCTTACTGGGTGTCTTCCTTTCCTGAGCCCCAGGGCTTCAGGACCTATGGATGTCAGAGTTGCCGGCATTAAGGGGCTGGCATCGATGTTTTTTTTTCTTCTTCAATGCTGACCATGGCCTTCAGTTCCTCTGCCCCTTTCTCTTCAGTGCTGGAGGGCTTTCAGAGTCATAGTCTGCTCGTTGCTGGTTCTGAAGGTTTGGCATCAGCATCAAGAGTTTCAGTGCCTTCTCTTCCCCTCTGATCTTCGGCTCTGAGCAGCTTGGCACCAACACCCCCATCAGCGCAGATAAGTTCAGGGTTTTGGCTCTGCTGGTGTTGAGCGCATTAACTCAGGTGCATGCAGCACTAATCTCCCACTCCCTGCCAGCAGCTGACATGGTGGAGAGGGTCCTCTTGACCTCAGTGTCAAGATCCTTCATGCCTCCCCCTCCAGATCATTTTCTGCTCCAACTGGACACTGGACCCAACATCTATAGTCTTCCACTTCAAAGGCAGCCTGCCCCTAGCCTCCAGGTTTATCTCCATGTGGAGCCCCAGGCTTCCAGTTCCTCCCCAGAATCTTCCCCTGAGGAAGTCCACCAGAACCATGTGTGCAAGGGGAGGCACATTCACTCCACCCCTGAGTCTGTCACTGAAGACACTGACTAGGAGGAAGGTGAGGGCTCCCCCCGATCTCCATCCATTGATGTCTCCTTTGGAGACATCATGGAAATTCTGCATCAGAAGGGTGGATGGTAAGCCCCAAATCTTAATCTGAATAAATCAGTTTTCCTGGAGATGTTCAGCGCAGGCCATCTGCTTCCTGGGTGATTCCCTGCCCCTTGTGGACCCTTTGATAGACCTCATTGCCCACAGGGCATGGAAGGAACTGGATGCAGTGGAACCAGTACCAAAGCACCCTGACAAGGTCCTTAGCCCCCCCCCCCCCCATGAGACAGGGTTTTTTGGCACAAGATTGTTCCTGTTGATGCCTTGTTGGCTGCAGCTGCCACAAAAAAAGAACTTGCCCAGGAGAGCTCCTCTGCCCATCCGCCTGACAGAGAGTCCAGAGCGATAGATAGACTGAGGAAGCGTGTTTACATGTCAGTGAACTTCTCTCTGAGGGTCCTGAATTACATGGCTCATGTTACTAGACTGCAGAGATCACTCGGCGAGGAACTTTCTGTGTCTACCCTGGAGTCTATGTCAGCAGAGGAGAAGAACATTTTCTCCTCTAGACTAACAACTCTTAAAGCCATTTCCACCACATCTATGATGCTCCTCTCCTATGTCATGAAAGGCGCAGCTAGAGCAGCTGGTTCGGGCATTGGTACTAGATGTCACACCTGGATGTGGCTTTGTGGTTTCTCTGAGCCTTTCAAGGTGTCCTTCAGAAATACCCCCTTCAATAGATCTACCCTGTTTGTCCCATCCATGAAGGATACTTTAGCCCAGTGAGAGAAGGACGGTAAGACCCTGTCTGCCATTGGAATCCACTTTTCTACTCCTCAGCATTCCTACTCCAGTTATCAAAGAGGTAGTAAGAAGCTGTGGTTCTGGACATCCAGGGCCTTTCATCAAGATGCACAAGCAGACTCTTTACCTAGAGTCAGATCGGGGAATCATTCTTTTAGATGCTGCCCTAGGGGCAGCAGAGCTTCGAGGGAACAAGAATCTAAGGACTCCCACCGGGATAAGTCCTTCCTGCGACCCTGAAGTGTTGCCCATCTGTCCTACCCAGGAGGTAGTTGGGGATTGCTTTTCTCTGCATCTGTCAGCCTGAGATGCCAACATTTCAGATCAGTGGGTGCTGAGAATAATATCCAGGGGCTATCTGATACCCTTTCTTCACCCACTAAAGGGCCGAAAGATTCTCTTGGATGTTCCACCTGCTCAAAGGGAGGCAGCTGAACTCAAAATTTCCAAACTGCTCAATAAGTGAGTCATCCAGCCTGTCCTCCCAGGACAATCCAGATCAGGTGTCTACTCAAGGTACTTCTGGGTGCCCAAAAAGATAGGGGGACACAGAACAATCTTGGATCTCACCCACTTGAGCAGGTTTGTCATCAAGACAAAGTTCTGGATGGTTACAATTCAGTCTGTCCTTCCTTACCTTCAGAAGGACTACTAGATGTGCTTAGTGGACCTCCAGGATGCTTACTACCACATAAAGATGGACAATTGGCACAGGATGTTCCTATGCTTCCAGTTAGGAGCCAGGCATGATCAGTTCAGGGTATTCCCATTTGGCCTCAACCACAGCCCTGAAGGTGTTCGCCAAAGTGGTAGCAGTACTTGCAGCATATCTCAGGCTGCAGCGGATATGGGATTTCCCCTACTTGGACGACTGGCTTCTAGCTGCACCCAGCAAGCATCAGCTTCTTCAGACCAGGGACCAATTCCTTCAGTTAGGCTCGACCTTGGGCATCATGATAAATTTTCCCAAATTGAAATTGGAGCCTATCTGTTCCCTGGAATTCATTAGAGTGCTGTTGAATAGTTCTCATAACAAAGTCTTTATCAACAGCAACAGGATTCAATCTCTTCATGGCCAGGTGCATGTTCTTCTAGAAACGCCTTTGCTGTAAGCAGCCCAAATCCTTCAAGCTCCGGGATCTATACCAGCAACCATTGTCATTTTACCCTTGACAAGGCTACACATGTGAGTTCTCCAATGGACCATATCAGTTCAGTGGTCGGTTCTGGTACACCCCCTGTTTCTTCCCAGTCAGTTGTCCAGAACCTGCAAGTCCTCCCTACTGTGGTAGTTAAACACTCAAAATTTAGCAGAAGGTTGATCTTTTATGGCTCCTGTTCCTGTGGCCACAGTCACAGTGGATGCCTCCCGGCTCAGGTGGAGGGCATTAGCTGGGACAGACTGTCCAAGGGACATGGTCAGTGTTAGAGACCAACCTACATATTAACATTCTGGAGATGAGAACAGTGCTTCTGGCATTGCAGGTACTGCATTCATTTCTCCTCTAAGGAATGATTGTGATACAGACAGACAACATGGCAGTGGTCTGGTATATCAACAAGCAGGGAGGAACCAGGACTTACTCCCTCTGTCGAGAGGCCATGCGATTGTGGGAATGGGCAAATTCCTCAGGCCACCTTTTTATTGCAACACACATTCTGGGGAGTGCCAACATCCCAGAGGACAAACTCAGCAGGACCATTTTGTCTCCTCAGGAGTGGTCTCTGAAACAATTAGTGGCGGACCTGATCTTCCAGAAATGGGGTCAACCAAGCTGCGATCTCTTCACCTCACTTTCCAACACCAAGTGTGGTGAGTTTTTCGCCCTGATTCCCCCCAAAGGAAGGACTCCCAGAGATGGTCTAGTTCATGCTTAGCCTCCTAGTCTGCTGTATGCTTACCCTACCCTTCCTCTTATGTCAAAATTTCTTCAGAAGGCACAGAGGTCAAGGTGCTGTGTGATCCTCATTCCCTCCTCCTGGCCTTGTCAGGTTTGGTTCCCTCTCCTTTGTTCTCACAGTGTCAGTTCTCCTTGGATACTGGATCAATGTCCATATCTGATTTCCAATCCGGAGGTCGATTATCATTCGGATCTGGAGAGCATGAAGCTCACAGCTTGGCTTTTGCAGTTCCAGTGATGGCTAGACTTCCTGGGGTTTCATCTCCTTTGAAGCATATATTGCTTTCCGTTCACAAGTCATCCACTATGAGGATTTATACTAGTAAATGGAAGACGTTTTCCATTTGGGCATCCCACAATTCGGTGGATCTCTTTACTGACTTTATTCCTTCGATTTTAGACTTTCTAGCTTGTATCTTCAGCCAAGGTGCCAGTTTCTCTACATATCCTATTATCAGGTCAGACTAAAGGATTCTTCTTTCGCCGCTTCTAGATTGGGCAAGGGCTTTTTGAAAGGAAACCTTCTGTTACGGCCTCCAGTTAAGGACTCAGTCCCTCCTTGGGACTTAACCTTTGTACTTCAAGTGCTGGTGTAGTCTCCCTTTGAGCCCTCTACAAGAGTGAATCTACAGTTTCTGTCATGGAAAATGGCTTTATTGGTAGCTCTTACTTCATCTAAGAGGGTTTCTGAATTACAAGCACTTTGCATTCAACCGCTGTAGCTTATTTTTCATAAAGATCGCGTTTCTCTTAGGCCAGATCCTTCCTTCATACCCAAGGTCACTTCAGAGAAGAATATTAATCAGCTCATTCATCTTTCTGTGTTCTTTCCAGAGTTTCAAAACAAAGGGGAATATCAGTTACACATGCTTGATGTACATAGGCAGATCAGTTTCTCTCTCTCTCAGGAAGTCCAATCAACTGTTTATATCATATTCTAAGTCCAGATTGGGATTGCCTGTTTCCAAGGTAACCCTTGCCAACTGAATTGTGAAATGTATTACTTTTATTTATGAGAAGCATGGTGTTCCTCTTTCTTCTGCAGTGAAGGCACATTCTACCAGGGCTGTGTCTGTGTCATCAGCCTTTTCATCCAGGGTACCAGTTGATGAGATATGCACTGCAGCTACATGGGCTAGGTCTCACGTCTTCATATCTCATTACAAATTGGATAGTTCATCTAAGAGCAGAGGTTCGGTTGGTTCTGCCATGCTCTGAAACATCCTTCCTTGGGGCCACCCAGGGCTCAAGTAGCTGGGGACCCTGTCCCACAGGTTGAAGATCAAATGAAGACAATGTCAGATAAAGAATTTATGTACTCACCATAGTGTTCCATCTGCTTTGTTGTTCTTCATTTGTCTTCAACCTTTTCTCTCTCCTTCCCCCTTTCCATGAGTACTTGGCCTGGCAGAGGAGGCCTTCTGTTCTCTCTCTCTATGCCTCGTCTTCTAGGGTTGTTGACTGTCACCATGTTTTACTATGGGTTTGGGTCAGGAACCTATTTGTCAGGTAAACTTGATCTGAGGTAGTGAAGGAGAGAGTGGCATTATGGGTAGGGGAGGAGCTCATTTTCAGCACCATAGCTTGGATAGGGCCAGCTCAGCACTGCTGTCGGTGCCTATCCCACAGGTTGAAGACAAATGAAGGACAATGATGCAGATGTAATGTTATGGTGAGTACATAACTTCTTTTTCACCCCACTGCTGCTAAGTACGTAGTTATTTTCATTCCTACTCTTTGATAAGGATGGGGAATTTATTGATATGTATGGAAAAAAAGTGTATACTTCTGCAACTTTGATTTTCAGAACTTTGAATTGTCAGGCTTATATGTTAAAGTTTGTTCTGACAAATTGTGGAAGCATAAGGAATGTTTTATGCACAGTTTCTTCTTGTAAGGAAAACTCTGCTTTAAATAAGTTAGTTTCTTCTACTGCACAGGTCACTACTCATTGTTTACAGCGTGTGTGTGCCTCTGTTGATACTTCTTCCAGGGCTGTGGTCACTCATACTGTTTTGAGGAGGTTCATGTGGCTGAATTCTCAGAACCTCCAGATGATATTTAATGAGACATTACATTTTACCTTGGATAGCGATTTAGAGTTTGCCCCCCAGATGAAAAAGTGCGATGAAAGGGGCAAGCTGATTCATGGAATCTCAATGATTTTTCATCCTTTTTCTAAGGGTTTTTCTACCTTGTCTTCCAGTTTTGGCAAAAAAAAAAAAGAATGAACAGTCTCAAAAGAATACAGGTAAACAGACGTTTAAGAAGAAATGGCAAGGGGTTCCAAAAAGAATCTTGAACCTCCCAAAACCAAGGCACTCCCAAAAGTCTGAATGATTATTTAAGAGACTTTGTGACCCTCTCCCACCCTGGTCCCTTTTTCCCCAGAAAGTCTGAATCTTCATTTTTCATTTTGTCGGCAGATTGTTTCAGACAAGGTTACATAAAGCAATAGGGAGCTAATTCCTCCTTTCCAGGGAGTCATTCCTCTTCCTCCAGATCAGATTATTTTGTTTTCTCTAGTTCTTCAACCCATGCTGTCACAAGGAGTGATAGAAACATTTCCTCCTTCCTAGGAGGGAAAGAGTTTTTAGTCAAGGATGTTCATAGTGCCAGAGACAGAAAATACTTAGAGACCAGTTTTGGATCTTTCTTCCTAAACCTGTTTGCGATAGTTCCCAGATTCAAAATGAATAAAAACTAAAAGAAAAATCTAGCCAAACTAGATTTTCCACTGTGTGATTCATTACAATCTTTTGTATTAGAGATAAGATGGCATATATGCAAATAAACCTTTAAGGACATCAGGTCTTTAATATATATGGTAGTTCTGAATGTCTATGGCTTTTTTTTTCCTTTTTAAATCTGTTCTGAGCAAATTCAAACCAATAAAGCCAAACCCCAATAACTGTGGACATGCATGTTTCAGCCTTCTTATGGCCTTGTGACCACAGCATAAGACTGTTTGGCTAATCTTTGGAAACACAAGGTTGTAATACCCAGCTGATGTTCATAATCATTAGGGTGTCTGTGTGTCCTTGTTACTCATTGTTTCAGATTCATAATGATGTCATTTCACAACCTCTTCTTCCTTTTTCCAAGTTCCCTGGCAAAACTAGACTTAAAAAAGGCTTATTATTACATCACTAATCATCCAGAATTCAGATGTTTCTTAAGGTTTTGCAAGTCTGGATCACATTATTAACTCTCACCTTTGGACAATTCACTGCACCAATAGTGTTCATAAAGTGTCATGATCCAGTTATAGCTTATTACAGGCTATAGGGTGTCCCCATTGTTCCATATTTAGATGACTTGCGTATCTTTGCAGAGTCTTTTCCAAAGTGTCAAGAATCTCTCTCTCTCTCTCTCTCTCTTTCTCTGGTGAGAGATCTCTTACATAAGCTGCGACTTCAAGAGAACATTTAAAAGTCTTTCTTGAATTCTTCACACAGGATTATATACCTGGGTTGTCAGTAGCATACCTCAGTTTAAAAAGATGTTTTTCCACAGGAAAAACAGGTCTTTATCCAGATTGTTATAATGTTTTCCACTCAGACTTTGGTCTTTGATAGAGAATTCATCTAAAATGTGGGTCTCATGTAATTTATGATTCCTCTGGCAAGCCCTCACATGAGAAAGATACCAGTGGTATCTGAAATCCCTTTGGTCCCAACATCAACACCATTTATCTTTTCAAATCCCAGTACTGGGGTTTTTCAGAAGAAAAATCTTTTGTTGGAGGCAACATATACCCTTAAAACAGGTCTTCCATTCTCTGTCCCTGTTCCAAAGTGGTCACTCACCTAAGACACCTCTGACTCTGGTTGTGGAGCTGTTTCAGGAGGGATAAAAGTACAGGGAGTGTGGGACACCAAAAACAGGCACAAGTATGTAAATATCAAGATGATGCTTACCCTGACCAAGGCACTTAACTGTCTCGACCATCTTTGGTCTCTGGGGACCTCTTCAAGTGATTATAAACAACAAACAAGGGAGAACCAGGTCATACCCCCTTGGTAGACTAGCATTGTTACCTTAGGATATAACTTCACAATACAGTTTCACTCTACAGGCATTCTGCATTCTGTAAGAGCAAAATTATATGGCAGACTAGCTGAGCAGGACCAGGCAGTCCTTCACAAAAAACAAGATCATCGGGTCTTCTAGGATTTGATCAGTCAGTGGAGAATTCCTCAAGTAGACCTTTTTGCCTCCACTCTGAACAATCAACTAGAAGTTTCCATTACAGAACTCTGTGTAAGAAAGCCTGGAAGACACATGCATTTTCTTTTCCTTGAACAGAAATGTTCCTGTTTGTATTTCCACTCTTTTTTGCTAATATCAAGGGTACCTCTGAAGATGCAGAATGAATCCCCAAGATCATTGTGATGACTGTCTTCTGTCCCAGGCAACCATGGGTTCTTCCTTCTTTTGGAAATGGCCAGGAGCAATTTCTATATACTTCCTCACTGACCTGATCTACTCAGACAAAAACAGGGGTGTTTGATATTTGATACACACTGACATCAGTCAACTTCAATTGACTCTCTGGATGATAGGGTAGCAATTTTGTTTAGGCACCTGCTTATCGAGGACATGCAGCAGGTACTAGTGCAGGCAAGGAATACTTCTACTAGAAAATCAAATCTTAGAAAATGGAAAAGGTTTTCTTGTTGGTGCCAACATCATCACCAATGCCCATCAAGGCTAGTCATTCGCTAGTTTTACATTATTTGTGTGAGTATGTATTCTATGACTTTTCTTATTCCACTCTCAAGGTTCATTTATCAGCCATTTCAGCATGTTTGCCTGTGGATACTCCTCTTTCAATGTTGTCTCATATCAAAATGTTCTTGAATGGAGTTTTTGCATAAGAGCCCTCCAAGAAAACTGATGATCCCTCCTTGGGAATTTAATTTTGTGTAAGAGAAGCTAACTCTTGTTCCATTTAAACTATTTTATCTGGCTCACTTGAGGTTCTTAACACAGGAAACAGTTTTAATCATTGCTCTGAGTTCTGCAAGAGGGGCATCTGATATGAAAGCTCTTATGGTGAGTCAGTCCTACTTCATTATCCATAGGTACAGAGTTTCTTCAAAAATTAAACTTCTTTTATGTCTAAAGTAGTATTCAAGTTTAACTTAAGTGGAACTATCCATGTATCTCTCCATTTTTCCTGAATCTAAAAACGAGGGGGAAAGGATACTCCATACCTTGGATGCACACGGACAACTCATGTACTTTGTAACCAAAAATAGAAGCACCAACAAAATAATCCGCAAGGGTATCCGGCACAATGAAGGTTATCCTTTTTCCAATAAATGCAGGCAAATCACACGAAGAAGTAGCAACACTTTTATTACGATAAAATAAATCACATCCAAAAGCAAAGGTCGATTAAGCGCTTTTGTCTCCTAATACGGAGACTTCATCAGAATAAATTTTACCCCTCGACCATTCCTTTTATAATCATCATTTTTGTTAATTGAACAATCATTAAATAATGATTACAAAATAATTAAAACCATCTTCATTAAAGCCATAGTACCAAAAATAAGCACTAAGCCTGGTACTTATAATAACAGTTCATTTTAAGACCATATAAATAAATAATGAACATTACTAAAACCTGGTTTTAATGAAATAGATAAATGGATAAAGACATTACTAAAACCTGGTTTTAATGAAATAGATAAATGGATAAAGAATCATAAAGTGCTGCTTAAAGGAAGCTTGCAATATTTTTAAGAACTTATAATACATGTCATTAATAAATTATTAATAAATTTATATATTCATATCATGCTTTCAAGGACCTATACTAAAATTCCAGGGACCCATATTAAAATAAAATAAATTAATAAATAAGTAGACAATACTGAAATCTACATAACCCTACAATGAAAGATGCACTTTTAAAAAAGGAGGTCTAAGTGTCACTTCACATAGCTAAAGTATAAACATTGTATTGACAATTAAAGCTCCTCACCCCATGGGTAGATATAAACTGAAAATGAAAATGAAAATAAGTATGTGGTTCTTTATCACATATATTGGAAAGGTGCAAAAGATTTAAAAGATTTAAAATATTTAAAGTGAACCTTTGTTATATAAATAACCCATGTTATATAAATAAATAAATAAACATATACACATATATATAAATACATATATAAATAAATATATAAATAAATATGTATGAATAAATAAATAAATATTAAATATTTAATAATTAAACATATGTGCAAATGTGCATTTAAGTATATAAATATATAAATAAATATTAAATATTAAATATTGGGTATTAAATATTAAATTGTTGCATTTACTTCAGTATTTTGTAATTTTGGGATCTGTGGCCAATATTTTGAGTGCTGGGACAATAGAGCTGTGGTCATTTAGACCTTTATCACAGCATGCATCTAATTTTAACTGCCAAATCATTTCTCTGTATTCTACTTTGGTCTCCCAGTCACCTCCTCGCTCTGGGTGTCCCACCACCTCAAGTACCCAAAATTTAAAGTCAGCTTTTTCACATTTCATTGCGTGCCTGTATAATGCATTATTTTCATTATGTCTATTTATGTCTCTGATATGTTCATAGATTCTGTTTTTTAACTTTCTTTCTGTTTTTCCAACATAATAGCTTTCACATTCTTTACAAAACACTAAGTAGACCACCCCTTTCGTATAACAACTACTATAATTTTTAGCTGTTAGTTTGAAGGGAATACTGGATATCCTAACCTCTTTATTCTCATAAATATAGGAACATTGTGCGCACCTGCCACACTTGTATGTTCCATGTTTCCTACTAGTCCCTTCCACCTGAATACCCTTTCTTTCTATAATATTTTTAATATTGAAGTTTCTTCTAAAACTAAATCTCAATTGGTTCTTAAAAACTTCAGTTCTAGTTGCAACACTTTTAAACATATCCCATATTTCATCCATATTCCTCTTAAACCAGCTCGTACCATAGAAATAGGTTGTGGTTAAATAGGGTGTAAAATTTATTTCGTCATCAGTCTTCATATTACTATTGTCAACTGGGTTTTCAATTACCTCTATTTCCTGTTTTAAAAGTGGTATATATTTTTTCGTACTTCTCCCTAAAACAACATATTCTTTTACTGAAGTGATAAGTTCCATAGGGTACCCCCTTTCCTTAAATAAACCCTCTAAAAAAATGATGAACTCATGTACTTTCTTGACAAAACACAAGTAAATCATTGAGGTACATGGATCAGTTGTTCATTTCTTGTGTAGATATGTAGAAGGGACAACCTGTGTTAAAACAGATTATTTCCAAATGGTTGTCTGAGTCTATTACCTTTTTGTTATACTCACCCCAGGAAAGCTATTCCAGGCAGGGTCAATGCTGTCTTCCAAGGCCTTGGCTTCATCTTTGGCTTTTTGGAAAGGGTTAGAATCTAGAAGTATTTTAGAAGCTATGTGGTCCTCTGTACATAATTTTTCAAAGCACTGTAAGATTGATTCCTTCTCTAGGCCCAGATTAAGATTTGCTAGAACCATTCTCCAGGGTCCCCTTGACTCTTCTTCTTCCACTTCTCAAACGTAGTAAGCTAGGTTAAACTACACATATAGTTAAAGACTAGGAATATAGAAGAGTTTTATAAGCTAAACTTACACTAGCAGCAGTAGTTCAAATGATCACTGCTGCAGTAGCCGCTCTCTCCACCCCCTTCTTTTTGGTGTGTTTTATTATGCCAGTGCATGGGCATTTATTTTTTTGTTGTTCTTTTCAAACCTCAGCCTCCTTTTTGCTGGTAGGAAAGCTCTGAAGGGTTTCACACCCAAATGTGTATTTTAGTCAGCTCATCTCAGGCTGCCTGACAGTTTGGGTACAGGAAAGTTACTCTGAAGCTTTGGAAGCTGTCGGCTGCTATATCCTTAGCTAAGGCTGCTGCAGCATCGATCATTTGAACATCAACTGTTTATCCTATACAATTGTGCTTTATTTCCCCATTTATATCTTACATTGCTGTGATCCCTTTCTGCTGTCATAACTGAATATCTGGTATGTTTTTGTTCATGGTCTTACAATTAGCACTGTTGTAGGAACTCATTCTGATGCTAGTGCATAATTCACTGGCATTTATTCTTTTGCATAGATATGCCACAATTAATATTATCTACACATTTAGGAAATGGTGCTAGGTCAAGGAACTGCAGGATCCTGTTTACAAATTAAATAGGGAAATCCACAGGCTTAACCTCTTATTGATGCTATCCTGACTACCCACTCTACTTGGTGGTACGTATACTTCAGTATCTGCTTATCAAACAGTTTTGTAACTAAATCAAATTAGTTTATTTAAATGTAAGTTTTCAAATGCTTCATACAAAAAGATGCAGTCCACTAAATTCCTCAAAAAGATCTCTTCAACTTTAAAGTCTGGCATAGTCTAAAAATGATTTTTACTTAAAAACTTTTATCTAAAATGTCACTTGCTTCATCTCTAAAACATAAAACAGTTTGTGATTACAGTCTATTTATGTATGCATACTGACTAATGCCAGTAGAACTGCTGTCTGACAAAGACTTACAAAAGTTGTAATACTATGTCATCCACTTTAAATGGATAATAATTTATCTATAATTATATCATTTTTGTACTGTCCCTTTGCTTGTATATATCTGCTCTTGTAATATGTGTCTCTGTTTTAGCTACAGTTGGAAAACACCTCTATATTTGAGGACAAATCATGACAACGGTGCTACTTAAGCTTTACTTCTTCTGTTGCAGAATTTGTTTGTCAGAATGTGTACATAGGTTTTCTGTCTTCTGGATCTCTATTTTGTGTTTTTGTAATGCTAGTGTGTTAATGAACCAAATGCTTTGACAGTGATCGCTGCAAGAACAGAATTCTTCATAAATTGCACATTCACTTTATGATAAATTACACAACTATTTTAATTTGGGTTTCTATGCTGAAAGACCATAATCACAAATACGGAAAGAGCGACGTGTATTGTGTGAAATACAGAAAAGCCGAACGTCCAAAACAGTGAAAATGGAAATGTCAATGGTTGGCCCGTCTGCAGTATAGCTCAGTAAGGTGTGTGCGCGATAGATAGGACTTTAGGGTTTGGATGTGGGTTAAGGTAAGTTAATGGATAGGTAATGTATGTAAGAGTTAGTGTAGTGTTAGAAGTAGGGTTTTATTTAGCTGTATGTATGTATATTATTTATTTGTTTTGGGTGTATGTCTGTAGGGGAAGTGTGCGGTAGTTACGTACCTTAGGGTTAGGGAGGGGTTAAGAATAGTGCATAGACAGTTGTGTATGTGGGGTTTAGTGTAGTGTTGGAAATAGGGTTTTGTTATATGTATGTGCATTTATTTTTTTTGGGTGTGTTAGAAAAATATGTATTAGTAATATGCATGCATGCTTAGTGCATTCGAGGTTTAAAAGGGTTAATACATTTATTCTGTTCACACTGCATGAAGCTACTAGAGACATTCCAATCCTGTTTATGTCAAGAAAATATGCCCAGCTATGATCTGCTTATGCCATGGAAATTAGCAAGAAGCATTTGATTTCTGCTAATGTCATGAAAATAATAAGAAGTGTTTCATTTCTACTAGTGTCATGAGACTTAACAAAAAGTTATTGATTTTCTGCTTATGCCATGAGAAAGTACACAGCACTGAAGCTATTGATAATGAAAACAAAGGCTGCTTGAAAGTATAAACCGTAGTCAGCATTACTTGTACCTAAGCTAGAAATGTACCTTGAATCTAGGCAAAATGTAACACATATATATTAGAACTGCACAATTGAAGAATTGAAAGATTGTGGTGGGCTAAAAATAAGCCCCAAGGCCAGGTTGTTTTTCTCAAATGTTTTTGTAAATCAACAATAATCCAGTCATGTCACCAGGAAATCTAAGTAACATTTTCTATGTAACACATAGTGAGTTTTAAATCTGAACATGTCAGCAGGAAATCTAAGTAACATTTCCTGTAGAGTAATACAGAAAGCTGTGTCTAACTATGTCAACAATAGAATAGTAACATTTCACAGAACTGTATAAAAGTAGCATACTCCTCACTAGTAATTTAGACAAATCATTCTGCCTGCATGCTTTGTCTCCTTGCTGCAAGTTAATAAAGGGTGCCATACTTGAACTTTACGTGAATGGGTCTTTGAAGTTTTTTCCTTTGACAGGGTGTATGTCTGTAGGGGACTTGTGCGGTAGTTACGGACCTTAGGGTTAGGGAGGGGTTAAGGATAGTGCATAGTTAGCTGTGTTTGTGGGGTTTAGTGTAGGGTTAGAAGTAGGGTTTTGGTGCTTTACTTTAGGTTAGAAGTAGGGTTTGGTTAGTGTATGTATGTGGTTCATTTATTTTGTTTGGGTAGGTAGTATGTAGCGGGTGGTGGGGTTGGCCGACTATGACAGTTTGTTATTTTATTTTTCGCTGTTTAGTGCGTTCGGGATTTTTGCAGTTCATATTATAGGTGTCAACGTTTAGGTATTTGGTTAAAGGGTTTTTCGATTTGCTAATATAGACCCTTTTCATTTTTATTATATTTCGGACATTTCAAACAGTTGTATCATGGCTGCCTGTTACTCCTTGCACCTAATGATGGATCATTGTATGTTTTTTTTCTGTTTTTGATAACTTCTAATGTCATTACTTACATTTATATTTACTTACATTATTTACATTTATTCTTTTTCTAACACACATATTCCTTGATGTCTGATTGTTTGTGTGCCTTAGTCAAATGCAGTTAAATGATTGTGAATTCTAGAAAACAAATTTTCTGGTTTTGAATACTCATGACAGTGAAAAGGGCTGATTACATTGTATAGGGTAATAGGTGAATACCAGGCTAAGTGCCCTGAAGGGCCATTTTGCATTTAGCCAATAACCTGAGGTAAAAATCTAACCTTGTACCTCATGTCTGTGAGGTAAACACTTTAACCATTATGCCAAATCCCCGCCCCACATCTTTTATTTCAAGAATATTTATTAAGATTTCAGCATGTTAATGTTTGTTCATTTTAGCTAGAAATACATCAAAATTACTTATAGGAGAAACAGCAACCTCGGTCATAAGTGCTGGTAAAAGAACCTGAGGCAGGGATGAAGCTAAATGAAGTCATTTTATGCTTGAATATTACAGAACTGAAGTGGAGCATGAAGGTCAGGATAGAATGAAAGCTAGGCAGCTGCTTATAAACCACATCAGCATTTCAGCAGAGCCAGGGGTGTAGCTAGGATTTTCAAATTTATACTGACAGCTCTCAAACTGCTACCCCCCTCCCCAGCCAAGCTACAGCCATTCTCCTAATTCATGGTTCGCTCTTAGTGTCGATGAAGAGGCATTCGCTGTAATGCCTCTTCAGTAATATAATATAAATTCACTCAAACTTGGTTCCATGAATTGAAAATGAACCAGAAAGTCAGTTCTTTGAAAAATGCAGCATGGTAGCTGGGGTAGAGGATTGCCAGGAAATACAGCTGGGAACCTGTCAAAGAAGGGACACCATTTTAATATGAGCACAGTTTTAACTTGAGCAGCTGACAAAATTAATCTACATGCATTTCTGAAATAAAAGTGATGTATAACTCTGATCATTACAGTTATTTATAAAAGTAAACCCTCCACATTTTCTTCCAAAATTGCTATTTTGCGGAGAGATTATTAGGGGGAGAGCAACATTTTGAGCCAAAATTGGGGACAGTTGAGAGGTTTGGATATTCCTAATTCCATAAAGTGATTTATTTGCATACACCTCTCAACCTCTTAATGCAGGAAATCTGGACAAGGCCAAATATATTGGGGGAACATACAAACAGTACTAAAAATTGATCTTGTATAAACTTAAGACAGTTGATAGAATATCAGGTCTTGTTTTAGCATGCATTTTTCTGAAGATTATGATGTCTGAAACTTAACGTCGGTCATTATTTAGTGACTTCATTCCTAAATAATTTGCCAGAAAAGTTTTATTTTGCATTTTATAGCACAAACACCAATACATATCTGCTAAACAAAGCAATGCAGTCTCACAATGAAACTAGACTTAGCATTAAAACTTCTCTACCCTTGAAACTCACATTCATTGAAACAGCATTGAAACCCACATTCAAAGAAAATACATTTTGCCAGTGGCAGATAAAGATGAACTTTGGGCTGTTTTCAAATCATAGGCCCCTTGCACATGAAACATACACGTGCTCTTTGATACACCTTCCTGATTGTATTAAATTATATTCCTTGTACAATACAGTATAGTTGTTAGAGAGCGTTTTAAATTTATTGTTTTGAACATTTTTCCAGGAAACAATGAAACAAAATGCAAGCACCAATAATGACAAAAACAGCCCAATTCATAACATTTCCATCATAAAAGTCTACTCAAACTTCTACAGTCCACCAGTATCAGTAAATATGCATGCACCAATAACGACAAAAACAGCCCAACTCATAACATTTCCATCATAAAAGTCTACTCAAACTTCTACAGTCCACCAGTATCAGTAAATATGCACAATCTCTGAACTAGTAAAAGCCATCTACATAATTCCACATTAAAGAAATCGGTAACTAATAAAGAGGCTGCTGCTAGCAAACAAATTTATATTTCATGGTTTCATCTACAAATAAACTGCCTGTTGCCCTTGAGGAATAAATTGCCTATGTTGCATTAAAAACAATGATACACTAGTAATATTGCAATAGGGAATGGATGGCAAACTGATAACAGGTTCATAGTTACTACAAGATGTCTTTGTCAAAACGGACTACAGCATCCACCCCCTTTATAAGACAGTACAGTATTAGCAATGCATCTACCTCCTGTGGGAGAAGAACCCACAGCCTTCTGCATCAAAAGCAAGTACACTACCTGTTGTGCTAATAACAGTACAAGCAGACTCAGCATAAGCAGCACTAAACTTTAGTTCCCCTGCAGCACTCAGCTCCTTGTAAAATGTCGACACTCAGTTGTATCTCTGAACTTTGCAACACAAGAAATCTGGAAAAAGCCAACATTTATTGGGGGGGGGGGCAAAAGCCCAAAAACCAGGTACACATTTTAAACATTGCTTGTATAATTTTGGAAAGTTGCTAGAATAAAATGCTGTGTTATCACCATGCATGTCTTGAACCCAGAACCATATGCACTACACTCAGTGCAACATACCACTATGCTAAATCAGCAATTTGAAAAATAGGAAGACAAACTTAATGGCTATCATTTAGATACCTCTCAACCTTGTAGCACAAAAAAACTGGACAAACAAAGCCAATAATGAGGGAATACAAATTCATTTCTCACTTCACACCTTAGCACAAAAACCTGGACAAACAAAAACAATAACGGGGGAAATACAACTTCAGTTCTCACTTCTCAACATAGCTCACAACCATTAGAAAAGCAAATCTGAACAAAGTTCAGAAATGGTGGTGGTTAGGGACTTTAGGCTCTTCTTACCCTGAAGCAAAGGTACAGGGTTTGAGCCTGAACACCTATAGCCAGCAGGTGTATTATGTGGGGGCATTTCACACACACACACACACACACACATACACACACACACACACACACACACACACACACACACACACACACACACTTGCCTTCCAATCACACACACTTGCCTTCCAATCACACACACACTTGCCTTCCAATCACACACACACACACTTGCCTTCCAATCACACACACACACTTGCCTTCCAATCTCTCACACACACACACTTGCCTTCCAATCTCACACACACACACACTTGCCTTCCAAATTCCAATCTCACACACACACGATTGCCTTCCAATCTCGCTCATTCTGTTCGTGATTGCCATCCAACACACAAATCTGTACACACAGTCTCTTACCTGATAGTCTGTTCGTGATTGCCTTCCAAGTCCAACTACATTTCCTGCTCGCAGTGAAAGTCCAAGTACAGTTCTTCACAGCGATAATCCATTTACGATAGTCTTCTTCCACTCGCTCACTCACTACTGCACATTTCCCACTCGCAGCCAGCCTGACATGACGTGAGCTCATTTCCAACTGGCTGGTATCCTCCTGAAAGGAGCCGATACCCTTTAAAAAGGAAGGAATATGTACGTACTTTTTTTTTTTAAAAAGCTACCCCCTCTTCTAAAAAAGTTGTACTGAAATCAGTACAGTGCGTATGCTTCTCGACGTCCCTGAGCAGAGCCTAACATTTATGGCATGCAATTCTCAAGGAGGCTAAAGACCTGAGAGTGGGCAAAGAGACAGTTCATCAGCAAAAGGCAGGCAGCAAGCTTGGGGGTGATACAGTGATTAGCTTTGCTTCACTGATTAATGTTGGGGGTGGGATGACAGGAAATAGAAGTCTATTTAAAGCAGACAGCTGTACAAGTATGATGATGAAAGGGGTTCACTAACAGACAAGGAAATATAGAAGAATATGATGACCCTCATAATAACTTTATAAAAAAATGCAAAGTGATGAACACAAAAATCTGTAAAGTAGTACATGGGGGAAAATTAGTTATCAGTGCCTTATGTCATTGTAAATGAAAGTCACAGGGACAGAAGATATTCTTACAACAGAATGGATTATTTTATTGCAGAAAGACCATAGGTAGTGGAGGCTTGTATGGAAGCCCAGGTCTGGTGTAGAAGTCCAACAAATGTAAGCAACAGAAATAAACTGAGAACTGAGCATTAAGCAATGAAATTTTTTTCTGGAACAGCTCAAGTTCATAAACATGTGTGGGTAGTGAAACAAGTGAGCAACAGAAATTATGCAAACTAAGGAAACTAGTTAAAAAGAAAGCTAAAAGCGTTTTGCCTTCATGGGAAGCAGTGCAATTATGAACCAAAAGTTATAACATTTGGACTTTCCAGATGCTCAGCAAAGTAGTACATATGTCAAGAAGTAGAGAGGGAAATAACTGGAAAAGCAGAAACAAACTTCTGAAATGAATACAAAGAGAAATACGTTAATAAAGGGAATAATGACTGCATCCTTGTTAAATTACATATCCACTGGTTTGTGTTTTTAACAAATCAGTCATTTTTTTTTGCATAAACTAGAATAATATATTAACACAACAGACATAATACATTAAAAAGTGATATATAAAAAGATATACCCATATTAGAGAAAAGACAAACAATTCCACAAGACTCCATGCTAACAAACTAAAATGTGTCTGAAAAAACACACCAAAGGAAAAAAAAAACACTATGGTGTCTAAGACTAAGTGCTGCAAATATTGTCTCAAATAAATGATTTTATTGCACAAATAAATTTAAGAATCCATGAAATAAGTGCTTTCATCCACATAATAATGGACTTCTTCAGATAATAACAAAAACAATGGAACACATTTAAATACATTTAAATTAGTCATGATTGGTTCAAACAAATAACGCCCAGTTCCCCTTGTTCTGCTTAAAGAAAGATTACCTTTATCCTCACAATATAGCCAAATTAATTTAATTACTTAGAATATTCTGTACACTCAAAACAGGTCATGTTTACCATCCTCCAGAAGCACAAAAGGTAAAAAAAAGACCTGACTGAAACCATTCATAAACTGCCCCCACCAAAAAAAACAAAAAAGTTAAAAACCACAGAGCATTGCATTGGCAATAAAACTACCACTAAATGTATATGATAGAACAGTATATAATGAAGCAACACTAAAACATAGTAAGAATAAAGGTTAAGTTATCAAGTCCCTTAACACATAGTAAAATATTAAAATATTTATATATGTATGTATATATGTACATATTTCCCATAAAAGGCAACATCCAAAACATGATATATAAAAAAAAAAAAAAAAAAAAATATATATATATATATATATATATATATATATATATGTATAAAATAAATTATTTTTTAACTAATAGAGCAACCTAAGACATAAATACCAATGCAGTAACACAGGTAGATCATTGTTAAATTCAGTTAAAATATATTTAAACTCTAACCCTTGCTCTACCTGGGAATACATTCTTAAAAGTGCTTCATCTGGCCCATGTTTTCAGTTTCAGGAGTAATGGAACAAAGATCATTAAGGCCAGGCCATTTCTATGAATTCAGTAAAATCTGTCATATTAATTATTTTCTCCCTAAATATAGTGTCCAGGATCCCCCCCTGGAAAATGGTAATTACATTGTCCGTTTCCATATATTTAAATTAGTGCCCTGGAAATTCATGAATTCGTTTAGCTAAAGCTGTGTTCAGATTGATTTTCCTTATATTATATTTATGCTCATATATCCATTCCCTGAATCTACATTCTGTCTTGCCCACGTAGATGCATAGGCAGTTAACATATAAGGCAATATATATACTAACTCTTTGGATTTGTAATTAAATCTGTCTTGGAGTTTATATTTGAATCCCTTTATGTTGAAGGGCCTACCTGTATGAATGTATGGATAATAATGACAGAACTCATTTTTTTCATGTCTTCTAAGGGGGATCTCCTTTTAGTTTTACCCTTCTTCAACATATCCTTAAAACTGGGCTCCCTATGGAAAACCATCACCGGTTGGTACCCTACCTTGTTCCTAACATACATATCATCCCCCAAAATGGTCCAATTTTTATACAAGTTCCATTTCAAGGTGTTATAATCATAATTGTATGTGGTTATACAGGTTGTTCCAACTGTTCTGATTATTATTTGACTTATCTAGGTTACTAGCCAAATTAATGGTTTGTTAATCCTTATTGAGACTATCACTCTTATGTTCATTACTCAGAACTGGTTTAAAATATCCAGTACATCTCTTGGTTTGTACCTTATCTACCAGTTCATCCAAAAGGACTGCAGGGTATCCCATTTTCTTAAAAATATCCACAAATAATTTCCATTCTTCCAAAAACTGGTTAACAAGAAATACCATTCTAGCTTCCCTCGCTAGTCTTTAACCACCAACCATTTCTGGAGGTAGGGATGAGAACTGGTAAAATGAAGAAAAGTATTTGAGTAGGTACTTCTCCTATATATCTTGGAAATATATATTTTATTTACTTTATCCTTTACCAGTAATACATCCAAGTATAGCATTTTATCTAAATCCCATTCATGTGCAAATGTTAAAAAATTAGTAGTATTACCAATGTAGTTTATAAATTCTTCTATCTCATCCATCTGTCCCTTCCAGATGATTCAAATGTCATCCAGAAAGTGGATATATGATTGAAAAGAATTCTTAAATCTACTATTTAATACATACCTGATCTCCCAATAGGCCATAACCCTATTTGCAAACACAACCCCACATGGAGAACCCATAGCTACCGCACTTTTTTGTAGGTAATATTTACCTTCAAAAATATATAGTTGTTACTCAATATCAGTTCTAGTAATTCTTCATATAGGTTTATTTTCTGTTGTGGGACTCCCTTCATTTGCAAAAATCCAATCACCCATTGTGTGCCAGTTTCTTGGGGGATGACTGCACAGATCCTTTACATCAATAGTTAAAAGAATATCCTCAGGGTGAAAATCGAAGTCATTTATCATCTCAAATAAACCTCCAGGAGTCTTTACAAATTTGTTTCTCATTTTCCAACATTTTCTTAAGTTCACTGTCAAGGAATTTGGCACAGGCTGAAGAAATGGAATTGTGCCCATCTACTATGGACGCATGGGTAGTCTATCTAAAATTTTATGTATTTTAGAAACTCTGAAAATAATTGGTGTAACAGGTGCACTATATTCAAATAATTATACAAATCTAAATGAATATGCTGTTTAATAAGCATGCCATTGAGCTGCTGGTAAACCCCACAGTGCATCCTATTTAATTCATTTTTAGTTACTACCACATAAGTGTCTGTGTCCAGAATTACCCCAATTCTATTGTTGTAATCTTGTATATCCATTATATTCACACCATACCCTTATCCGGCTTCATAATTCTAATATATTGCTGTCTAAGGAATTCAGAACTGATCTTTCTTCATCATGTAAGTTAGAATTTTGCCCATATTTCTTGTATTTGTTGCAACTCAACAACCTCTTAATGTCCAGCTCACATACCTTTTCAAATAAATGAAGAACCGGAAGGAGGGGTGGATTATAAATATTTGCTATCTTAAAGTCGTTATTGTTGTTTGTCATCGATCCCTCACCATATAGTAATTTAAACTTCTATTTCCTGAGATAAATTTTTAAATCCATTTTTATTGATACTAAATTTGTGTTTGAGGTGGGTACAAAAGTCATCGCTTTAAATAAAGTGTCCACCACCAAAACATCATTGGGAATATCTACACTTTAACATCTTCCACCTTATTTAAAATTATGATACAAGAGTTAGCAGTTGATGATTGTTCCAGTTTATTTGGTTCATCAACCCCAAGTGCAGCTATTTCCCTCAATTCTGGTACCTTCATTGCAGTTGGTTCTGGTGAGGGGGTTGGACTCCCTGAAGTGATCAGCATTGGTTCCCACATGTGGGTGTGTGAAAATCCTGAAAAATCCATTGGTTATTCTGTGATAGGTTGTTGGTCCTTTGCTTGATCCTCTTGGATCACCTTTAAGGCAGAACTCTATACAGTTCAGGTAATAGGACAAAGCTGTTTAAATATTATTGATTAATACCATGCTCAAATTGCCCAAACTGTGTGCTGCCTGGGACTTGCAAATTGTCATTAGTTGTATAATCATTGGTGCAATGGTACCTCCTACTCCATACCTGCGTATGAGGTAGTTTTTGGATAAGCCATCCCATTGGCATGATCGGCTATATCCCTATGCACTTTCCTAAGCTTAGATGTATTCAGCTGGGGCATATATTGCTCAGTGCTATTATATATACATAAATGTTCGTATTTAAAGTGTCCATATTGTAGATTCTGCCGAATAAGATGATCCAACTTGACCAGTTCCATGCCAAGTTTTTCTAAGGAAATATGGTTGATTCATTGATACTTCCAAGAATTCACACTTGTGCTTATCAAAAAGCTTCATCAGGCATAGGCGCAATGGTAAATTCTCCACCAAACCCACTGGGTACTACCAGAGTATCAAGCCCTTGGGTGCTAATTTGTTTTTAATAAAGTCACAGAAGTAAGCATTCTCTAACTGTAATTTATTTTATATTTTAAAAGTTTGTAGTCAAACTCGCTAAGCTTAAAGTTGATGGAGGATGGTGGAGAAGAAGGATCCACATTAAGTTCGATCCTCCCTTGTAGCCAGTTGTTGAGGGCTGGAACATCACTGTGGATATGGTTATACCTCACCGGACAACTCCTGTCATTACTTAAAATATGGTTGAGCGATCAGAACACCACCCAACAATGGGTGGCACCTCACCAATCCCTGGACATCTGAAAATTCATTACAGTTGTTATTCGTGGGACCTGTGTCTCATCCAAATGTTCCAGACTGAGGAAGTGTTAGAAATCTGAAAACCTGTCTGTAAATTAACTTGCATTACATCCATTGGCTGGTTGATATTAGGAACCATTACATTGTTCTGAGTTAAAATATCTACTCTTTGGGAAAGTTGTTGGATAAGAAGGGTAAGATTACCAGTAGTGCTATTCAAATCCTCCCTTTCTGTTTATGACAATAACATAGGTGAAATGGACTCTGCTTCAGCAGCCATAGTTGTGCAAACAAGTGATCAACAAACTAAGAAGTGCCCAGAAAAAAATCACACTAAAAAAAACTAAACAAAACACTTTGGTGCTAAAGAAGGCTAAATTCCACCAAAACTATCTCAAATAAATGATCTTATTGTACAAATGCATTTAAAAATCAATGAAATAAGTGCTTTCATTAACATAACAGTGGACTTCATTCTTAAAGCAACAAGCCATTACACAGAATGTGCTTGAAGAATAACCATAGGTTTCTGTCCCAGCACCAATGTATTCATAAATAAAAAATACTCCAGCTTCCCCATCAGTGTCTACTTTATAGCCTGTTTATACTCTAAACTGTATAAACAAAGGACTGTCAGTAATCTGGACTCTGTCAAATCCAACCACAAATAACCCTTTTGTTCTGTGCTCAAATTGAATATAATGAGCACAGGTCCATAGTTTTGAAAACCATGTGAAACCTCACATCATTTACTCTGTTTCTCACTTCATTCATTTTTCAATTTTCAAGAGAATTCATTAATCACTGTTGCAGGATCAGCTCCCAGAAGCTTGACATGAAGTTCATAAATGTGGTCATGGACTTGGCTGTCATCATACCTGTAAAATGGTGGATAACAGTGTCCAACTCCTTCTGGAATTCCACTTGTATCCACAAGAAGGTGCTCTTCTGGCTCGTTCCAAGTCGGACTTTCCTGGTTAATAAATGTTACAGAAATAAATAAATAATCTGCTATGGCATTATAAATTTTGGATATCTTTACTTATATTGGTTTTGATTGCAATTTCTTCTGCAGGTAGCAGATGTGGGACTGCATAAGCTTACTGAAGTATTTACTTTCAGTGCCCATATCTAAGTGCATTCATACAGGCAGGTCTGATTACAGCATTCCACCAGTGGAATTAGTGGCTGAATGCCGACTGGGCTAAGACTTAATTCAGTGAGTTGTATTAGACAGTGGCTTTTATTTGGAACGAGCCAGTGTGTGGAGAAAAGGTAGACTCTTGTTATAAAACTGTTGCAGTGATTTGTCTTACTTGTAGTAAAATGAACCATTTATTCTGGAATTAGAGGAAGCTAAATCTGACCATCTTTTAAACATTACAACACACATTTCAAAGAAAAGCTGCTTATTCTAGTTTTACTATATTATCTTCAAATGAAGATGTGTTTCAGATAATTTTGACTGAAAATAATTTCAAAACTTGAAGTACAAAATACCGTTCAATTTTTTTCCTTTTCTAAAATGATCATGTCAGGAATTATAGCATCTCTTGATGAGTAATTAATTTAGCCTAAAGTAATGTGACTCGTTAATGTAAACACTAAATATATGTCACCTGTTGATCCATCCCCATCAAAATCATTATATTATACCCTGTGGAATAAGTTTAAATTAGCCATGAATATTACATGTATAATTTAAATGACTAAGGAGTCTTACCTGATGTACAATGTACTACACGGGATACCAGAAGTATTATTCCCATCTGTGAGGTCTGATTTGCAATTCTCATGATCTTGTCAACAAACCCCAGGCTGATTTCACTGACTGTTATACATTCCCAGCATGTCCCATCAAAGATTCTTATAGCTTTTGAAACCAACAGCCCTCCTCTTTTGTGATTTGCAGCCTGATGTCTGGATTATCTTCTGTCCCATCTGCTGCTCTAACAAATGAGCTTTTCTAGGTATTAAAACAGGGACATTTTTCATATACCATCTCAGGCATAATTATTGTTTGTTAACATGCCTAGGAGTATAAAAAAGAGAAAAGAAGCATTGCAAGCATCAGGCAGTTTAAGATTAACTTCCAGGTAGGCATTTGAGACATTATGGTCATATTCCAGAACACATAGTGCACTGCACAGTCCTATTTCTATCAGGACAGCTCAGTACACTAGTGGTGTGGGGAACTGATTCATTGATTGCTGAAGCACTGCAGTACTATGAGGCATCCAGTAGGTGGTACTACAGTAGTCTGCAGGATAATGTTGTTTGCAAATGTGGCAGTCAGGGAGCACAGCCAATCTAAAATACCTACAAGCTCTATCCTGGATCCTTGCACTGGATCAAAATATCACGCTATACCCATACAAAAACAACATCTACTGCACTATTTCTCAGCATAGTGATACTGAATGAGCAAAAAATCAAGACTTGCATATACCAAGACTGAGATTACTCTTTATTGGAGTATTCCTTTGTCTCTGAGATATGACAGTCTCAGAGATTATATAAGTTTTGGAAGCCTGACCCTTTCATTGTCAGTTGTAGGGAATAAGGGGGCTTGATCCTCTGCATAAACAACTTTAAAGAGCTGAACAGAAATGCTCAGTGGTTGCTGTTGTCCATCGTTTTTGTTTTTTTTTTTGCTTAATTATGGCACTCAAAATAATGAGTGTCAGAATTCCAACAGAGAGATGGTGGGAACATTTATCACAATTCCTCTATGTGTTTTAAGTGTTGTTAATGATCTTATGTCCTAAACTGGTTAGGCCTTCCTTATACATCTTACCATGTTGTTCACAACTGTCAATCGCAAGCAGTTAGTATCCATCTAGCAGTAAATATTGTAAACACATAGCATACTACAGAGTAAATTTGAGACAAAAGTATAGCCATTTCTTTAATTAAAATTTAAGACATGCTTCATATCTGACAAATCTAAAATATATGATAGTGGTCTCCTCTAATCCTTTACTTGGGGAACTGTATCAGTTATGATTGCAGACAGTATCAAAGCATTTAATTTTTCAAATGGTGCTTAAGAAGAATATAAGACTAGCTGAAATGGCTTTAAGCTTTTTATTAAAATGAGAGAGAGTGCCTGTGTGTGTGTGTGTGTGTGTGTGTGTGTGTGTGTGTGTGTGTGCGCGCGCGCGTGCGTGCATGCATGTGTGTCTGTGTATGGACGAATGTATGTGTCTGTGCTAAAGGTAGAGGACAATGGACGGATATGCTTTTAAAAGGGACAATCTATTTATTTATTATTTGATAAGCAGGTATGTATGGACTTGTTTGCTGACCATTTTCAGCCACGTCCTGAGCTCAGTGAGAAGCAAATAAAATATTTTTACAGCATGAAATCAGTAAATTGTTTATCAAGATTTACAATCCATAAGAAGGGTATAGCATAACGTACAATAGAACATGCAGGGAGGACCTATATTATCAATGGAGGAATACAACAAGCACATAGGTGTCAACCTGTTAGCAAAAGAAATTTGAACAAAGCCAGACATAATTGGGGTACAAAGGCCTGAAAAATAGAGACAGTTTTAAATATTGCTCTTATAAACTAAGAAAGTTGCTAGAATAACAGGATTTGTGTTAGCATGTATTTTCTGAAAGATATGAAGTCTGAATGTCAAATGTATGTCATTATTTAGTGACTTCAGTCCTTGCTGATTTCCCAGAAAAGCACAGAGTTTTTGAGGAATATAACAAAAATATTAGGTGATGATCTAGACATTCTGGGAAAATCTGGACAATTGAGAGGTATGACCATAAAGAATGATTACTTTCTAAAATGAGAGTGCAGTACAAGATGTTAATTAGAAAATATATGTATTAAAAACAGAAAGAATACACTTATTTATTAGTACTGTTTTTATATCATGCCATTGAATTTCTTGACTCCAGACTTGAATGTTGTATGACCAATACCATAGGTGATTTCTTTTTTATTAAGTTTACATTTAAATGGTGGGCAGTAATCTTGTTTTAAGGTCTTGAAGATAAGGATACTTGACAGTGGTGTTGCCTAGTGGGTAATAGAAAGCTAATCAAATTTTCAAACAGCTTGTTGTGGTGTGTCAGAGGATCTGCTAAAACACAAATGTACAGAACTTGTTTTCTGCCACATGAATTCTACTGTTGTTATTAACTGATTACTATACCAAAAAAGGGAGACCATTTCCCAGTTAGAGATAAAAATATTCTCTTACCCTATCTAATCTGGGAATAAGTGGCAGAAATCAGTAATTTTATTAGCAAACTTTAGCTGGGTTAGGACTGTAGTAGTAGCATCTGTGTGTGCAGAAAAAGAGAGAGAAGGATCAAATGTCAGACCTAGGTATTTCTGTTCTTTGAATTTAGGAATGGTATTCCCTTTATAGTATGATAGTAACAAAGGACGAATAGTAGGAACTTTCCTTAATGTACTGAAGATCATAATATTAGTCTTCTAAGAGTTAATTAGGAGCTTGTTAAAGCTGTCTTTCAATTTGCTTTTCAGTTCTGTGTGTCTTTTATTGGATTTCAGTAGGACAATATCATCTGCACACAGCATTTATTTATGAATTGGAAGTTCAAAAGGAAGACCTTTAACAAAGAGTGGGAAATGAATTGATTCAAATATAGATCTTTGGCATATGCCTGTGTTAAAAATGCCAAGAGAGGAAGAGGAGTTATTGTAGTAAACCTATATGGAAAGTCTAGTCCTTAACAAAGCTTTAAAAGCTTTGAAGTGAAATTTCACCACAGCTGAGTCTTTTACGTTTTTGAGAAGCAAATCATGATTGATGATTTCAGAAGCCCTTGCCATGCTGAGAAAGAATTATGCTGTAATTAGGCCTTCATTCATGTTACAGTAAATGTTATCTGTTGCCATAAGGACTGTAAATGTCTTAAAAGTGGTGCGAAAACATGCTGAGTATCACAGAAAACATCATAACTATTAATATAGTTTAATCATTGCTTGTAGAGAAGTTTTTTACATTTTTTTTTTGATAGGACAGAGAATGGAAATAGATCTGTTACCTTTTTTCCACTGGGTGCGGACACTTTGCGGAGAGGAATTATTACAGACTGCTTGAAAGCTAAGGGAGCAGAGGCTGACATAAGTGATATGTTGAAGATTTAAGTAAGAGATTTGTTTATTTTATTAGCAGTGAGTCTTGAAAGTAAGGTACAGTTTATCGTGTTATACTCCTAAATTGTTCACATACAGAAAAAGGGATTTACTTTGTTAAATTTTCATTTGGTTTAAATGAAAGATAGTATAACAGAGGCTAGTGGAAATAGCTGAGGATATTATGTCTCTTTAAGCTGTGAGAAATAAGAATTTTTAGCAAAAAAGCTATTCGTTATGTCATTAATAGGAGTTAATATCAACTTGGCATAGTCATTTGCAAATGTGGAGCAGTTCATGTTTATTAAGTTCTTGTGGGTGGTAAAAGGCTTGGGCTGGTGCTTGTCATTTGATTTATTTCTTTCCAAAATAAGCTAGGTTTTGACTAGCTTGCTTCTTGTTTCTTTCCAAGGAATATTGCTTTTGCAGTGTTTGCATCTATTCTTGTTAGTTTCATTAGCTCAAGGGATGTAGTTGGATGTTCTATGGGTCACTTTTCCAGGTTTTCCAGGCATCATCTTTGGTTCAGATTTTTTTTGCTTTATGAGCCATGGGCATGCTTGTGCTTTTTCCTTTATGGATATAGTGTATTCTGACTATTAGAGTGCTTTGAAGTAAAGTACTGCAAGGCTTTACAAGGGTCTACCATGGCAAAAAGAGGAGAGCAGTCTAGAGTATTTAGTAGGGTATTAAGTGTTGGTAGTTTATCACTACTTAAGGATTTATTTGTTTTTTCTAATGAAGAGTTTTTTGTGCATTCTAAATGACCATGTAGATTTAACTGGAGAGTGGATTTTAGACTGTTAAGGAAAACGTCAGTAATAAAAGGATGAGGTATGTTAATTATCATTAGGTCAAGGATATGCAGTTTTTACTGTTTTTTTTTTTTTTTTTTTTTTTTGCATTAGTTCTTGTGGGTTGCCCTACAGTTTCTACCAAACTGAACTGCAGTAATATCCTATTAAGATACAAGTAGTCCTTCACAGAGGCATTATAATTAGTGACCTAAAATAGCAGTAGCACTATTATGGATTAATTTAGGGAATGCGTTTTGAATAGTATTATGTATGAAGGCCATTAGAGTTGGTGATTGTATATTCATTATGGCTATCAATAGATGAGTATATCCATCTAATATAATATTGGTATGTACCCAATTAGAGCAGGCTATGTACAAGGACCCAGTGACTCAAGTACGAACAGTGTTTGGCCTTACAGAGGGGTTCCCAGTAGGAGTGGGTGTACACCAGGGTTCAGCTCTGATCCGACTGGTGTTCATACTGGTGATGGACTACATTAGCAAACAGGATGGAGGGGACAGATCAACAAAGTTGCTGTATACAGACAATGTGACATTACAGGCAGACTCTGAGCTAGAACTTCAGCAAAGGATAGGAGAATGGAATGCAAAACCGAAGGCACAAATAAGATGGTGGTAATGGCAGCAAATTGGGGAAATCAGAAGAAGCTGAGAATAGAGATAGAAGAGAAGATAGCAGAACAGCTAATCAGCTTCATGTATCTGGGAGGGGTGGTTGAGGAGAAGGGAAGTTTGAATGAAGAGTCAAAGCTAGAATCAGTGGGGCTGCAGCCTACTGGGATAGAGTGTCAGCTGTAGTCTATGACAGAAGAATGCCAAAGAAGCTGAAAAGTAAGCTGTACAAAACAGTGGTGCAACCATTACTACTGTATGGTACAGAAACCTGGGCAGTAAAGGCAGAACAGTTGAAGACGCTAGAGGTGATGGAAATGAAGTGCCTGAGAAGGGGGTGGTAGGATGCACACTGTTGGACAGACGAAGAAATGAGGACATAACAGCAGAAGCCAAAGTAGCTCCAATTGCATAAAATATCAAAGAGAACATATTATGCTGGTTTGTACATTTGCAGAAAAGCAGAAGACAATCTGTTGAGGAAGATTTGGGACAGACAGGACGAAGGTAAGAGGAAGTGAGGACATCCAGCAAAGAGGTGGATGGATTATGTGAAAGAAGATCTGGACAGTCAGGCATGAGTGTTGAAGAAGGCAGGAGTGTGGCAGTGAATTGAGAGAGTTAGTGACAGTTAACACGATATCTCGACCCCATGTAGAAAAAAATGGGAAAAAGTTGGCTGATGATGATGACCCACTTAGAGCTCTTGTCATCATTGCTGAGTGATGTAATTAAATTCTGCTTAAATATTTTAAACTGCATTTACAGTGAGCTGTGTGCTCATATTTTTTGTACTTTTCTGCTTTTTTCCAAGTTTTAGCTAAAAAGTTATTTGCTTACATTTTTTACTTTGTTCTGTGACGTTAGTCTCGTAGCTTCACTTGAAATTATGGGACGATCATGTATTACTGCAAGACTTTAGCATTGTTTATATATTATACTACACTACTCTGTCTCCATATGTAGAAATACTTGCAAAATCTAGCTGTTTGTATTTTGACCAATGCCTAGGGCCTTAATCTTATAGTTTAATTAACAGTTTTAGCAGAATTGTGAACAACTTCCATATTTGACTTTTATCTGGTACTTTTTGCAGCATTTTTCCATAATGATTGTTACTGGTAAATTTCTGCATAATCTGGTGCCATAGTCTCTTGTGGGATTACAGTAGTGACAGTACTGTGAATCCTGCTCCAGGATTTGCGCTACAGTACTTCTGTAGCTATTTATATTCCAGTTGTGTTGCTATATTCTTATATTCTGCTTATCATTTACCTGCTTAATGTTGCATTCCAGTGCCTTTCTGTTTACTTTGCTTCTGTTTTTTCCCCCTGCTATTTGTGTCACCCCAATCTCCAATGAGACACTAAGCTAATGTTTCTGAAATTCTAACCAGAGGACTAGAGATGTAATGTTGGCTTTATTTGATTGGACCACTTTGTAGAAAATCTGCTTCTTTCAGTTGAAATTTTCCACAACTGTCCTACACTTTTTCTGTTATAGTTTTAAAAGTCTGTGTCTCTGGCTTCCACCCATTATGATAATCTGACTTCCAAAGTCCCTCTCTCCCACAACTTTTCCACTGCTATTGTCTGTTGTGTAACCTATTTAAGTACTTTTCACACCCATTGTTTTCCATATATGCATAATACTAAGTGACCACCTAGCAAACCAGTATTTCTCTTGACTAAATTTCATCAATAAAACTACACTTAGAACTGAAACCTGTGTGACTAAACAAAACCATTGCTTGGAGTCAAGCCTAGATCAGGTTCCCTATTGAAATGTTAGCACTCAAAATGCTGAGTGCCGACATGCTGAAAATAAAATCTTGGAAAGGACTGAATCTGCTCAAAACTTCTTTTTTGCAGGGGGAATTTTGCCCGAACTTATATATTCTAACTCCAACATTGCCATACCTTCGAGTAAAGGTAATATATCAGGAAATGGCAACCTCACACTTAGTATATGTAAATCTGCTTTTTCAGCCATTTATTGTCTGTGTTTCAGGACTCAGTTTAGCGCTTTCTGACATTTCAGATGGTTACCTTAGACCAGCTAGTCTGGGCATTAAACAGCAGTACTATCAAAATTTAGCACAATCTAACCTATTTGAGTACCAAACACCAGAGGCAACCCAAATGACCTTTGTATAACCCAGTCTATAATCTCCGGTAGCCCACCCAAATATAGGTCTTGATATGTAAATCACCATAAATCTCCCTATTGCCATCTTGCTAGATATGGGCATACTGAGACAATGTAGCAATTGTCTCATGTTCACAGACAGCCATTTAATCCTTAAAGAAACAAACACAGTATGCAAGAAATGGACATACACAATTTCCTTGGAGGCAAAAATCTCACATGCAAATAACGTTGTCATGAACAAACGTACTACAAATTCCACACAGTGTCCACCGCACACATGCAGAAATCCATGCTGAGACACTAAAGCGCAATATTCCCAAACCTCAAACACCTCCCAATCCTATTAACAGCAATGCCTATCCTCAGCAATCTGTAAAGCACTCACCAAAAGCAACACTGAACACCAAACATATGTAGCCCAGTGGAGACCAAGATCAAAAGGCATGAGGCAAGAAAACACATTACCAGGACTATTGTCATACGGGGCTTCACTGTGCAACACACAGATGCCCCACTTATCAAACATTCACAAGGAGAAGGTGATGGTCTGTTGCTTATCTGGAGCCAGGATCTGCCAAGTTATGAACACACTCAAATAGCAGCACCACAGGTGCCAATATGATTCTGTCACAGTCCACGTGTGTGCAAATGATCTGAGACATACCTTCTAGGACTATATGAAGAGAGAGACTATTGATCTCTCTGAATATGTGTCTCAGGCAGGTATGTGCCTAGCATCTAGCAGCATTCTACCTTCATCAAGTGTTATGCCACAGTATGAGCAGAAGATGATTGATTTTAATAATTGGCTTAGCTTCTGCTGTCTTTCAGAAGGATTCAATATTTGTCAGCAAGGGAGGACATGTTAACAAACCACATTGCATTGCAAAGGATGTTCTGCACCTTTTTCCACTAGGCTTATCAATATTTGCTAAACTTTATCCACCCCTTAGAGCCTTTTTTTCAGCAATGCTTACTTGATAAAGCTACCAACATAGTAAATAAAACCCAAAGAAACCTAAAGGTGTTACTACGTAATACTAGGAACCTAAACAAGAAACTCCATACCCTACAAGATCTCTTCATTCTAGAGAATATAAACATCTATGCCATTACCAAGATATGGTTTTATTCTGCAGAAAGTTCTTTGGCAGTGCAAGGCTTCAGTGCCTTCCATACATTTAGACCATCAGCTACACAGACTGTGACAAAATGTGGAGGAGCCTCGATCTACATTAGCAGCAAGTGTACCTTTAAGTTGGGTAAAGAAAATGATCACTGGAGTTTATCCACATGTAAATCACAATAGACAAAGTTCCATACCATATCCTAGTAAGCTCTAGGTCACCCTATTTTTCCCAATAATCCCATAGCTTGTATCTAGACCTACTGGAGGCACCATCAGACCAAATACCCTATTCATGGGAGACTTTAATTACCCCTCTAAAGACTGTAAAAAACATATATTGCCTCAAAGTCACAGGCACAATGATTACTGGACTTTATTAACACAAATACCCTGGAGCACTAGAGGTTAAAACATATTGGATCTAGTACTGGCCAGTTTGGGAGGGCGGCCATGGTGATGCAGTGGTTAGCACTGTCACCTCACAGCAAGAGGTTCTCCGGTTCGATCCTTGTCTGCGGTGCCTTCTGTGCGGAGTCTGCATGTCCTCCCTGTGGTCGAGTGGGTTTTCTCCAGTTTCCTCCCACATCCCAAAGACATGCAGTAGGTGGACTGGACACTCTAAATTGGCCCTATGTGTGAGTCTGTGTGTGCCTTCTGTGGAAGGTTGGGCGCCAGGCTGGCAACTTGACACTCTAAAACTCCACTGCCAATCATGAGAGGACAGGTGATCTGCTGTGGCGACCCCTAACCGGGAAAAGCTGAAAGAAGAAGAAGAAGAGAAGACTGGCCAGTTTGGGAGAGTGCCACACTCCCCCCAGTGTCACAACATCACTGGTGAAGTTTGACCAAAAAAGCTGTCTCTTTCAATATAAAAAAAACAACTCAATAACCCTGCTAAACCCTGTAACAATTAGGAACTTTTCCTAAGCAAACTACATCCTCTCAAGTGAGTTTCCAAATTCAGTGCCCCTTCTAACATTGAGTTTGCAGCACCCTTCACAGAATTGTTCACAGAGACCCTGTGCAGCCGTGTAGGTGCCTGTATAGAGGCTGCTATAGTTTCTAGAAATAAACCCAAAACAAACTCCTAAAAGAAACTGTACTTGTGGAATCCTAACCTTGATAGGATATATAACAAAAGGAAAAAAGTCTTAGCTAAAATCAAGAAGAGCAACACCTTTTATTTATTTATTTATTTATATACCGGGAAAGTCCACTGGGCCTAAATGAGCCCATTTTCAGTGGAGGCCCACATTAATTACATACAAAGAAATGTTAAGACACAAAAACAAAGTACATCAAGCAGTAGTAGTACATTCAGTGAAAATAACAACAGTGACATTGTTTGCAATAATGGTATAAGTACATAAGTAAAACAAATAACACATAAATATAAATGTATATACAGAATTTATAGCAGATGAGAGTTTACTTCAGGGTGAGAATAGGGGGAGACAGATGGGCTAAAGAAGGGAAAAGTCAAGCTAGGGAGACAGCAGAAGGAGTAAGTATAGGAGAGAAAAGGGAAATACCAATAATTAAATGAAGTCAGGTTTTAAGGTTATTTGTTGGGATGCAGGTGCATAGCCAGTGAGAGTAGAGATGAAGTCTGAGGGATTTTTTAAAGTAAGCAGGATTGCTGGTCATCCTGAGTGAAGGAGGGAGATTATTCCATAGTTTAGAGACAGTAAAAGAATACATTTGGCCAGCTGAGTGCTTGGGTTTGTCAACAGTCAGTAACATTTTGTTTTCATGCATGAGGTCTCGATTCGGATGGTACATGGTCAGTATGGAGGAGAGGGAAGGGCAAGTTGCTGGGCAGTAGATAAGTTTATGGGCCGTAGTTAATTGTAGATAAGAGAGATAATGAGGGGGCTTGAGCCAATTTAGTTGATGCAGAGAGGAACAGTGGTGGGTGGAAAATTTTGCATTATTAACAAATTTAGCAACTTTGTTGTAGCATGAATCTAGTTTTGTTTTCAGGGAGGACTGCAGATTGGTGAGAATGGGAATGCCATATAAAAGAGTTGGAAGCAAAAAAGAAGAGGCAAGGGCCTTTTTAGCAGACAGGCTAAGAAAATAGTTGTACCTATAAAGGGCTCCTAGCTATTGATGTGTTTTTGATGTTGCTGTAGATGTGAAGGTCAAAGGCTAGTTTTTCATCAATGATGACACCAAGCAATTTGGTACTTAGGACAACATCAGTGATAATGTTGTTTTGAGAGTGAACAGAGAATAATGACTTGTCAACAGGGTTAGATTTTGTGGGGGTAAATATTAAGAGTTTTGTTTTATTAGGGTTACCGGCGAGATGATTTTGAGACGTAAATGCTTCTTGGGTAAGACGCTGTAGTGCAGTGACTGATTTAGAAGAGCAGATAATAGTCGAGTCATCTGCATATTGGATAACAGTACTGAGGGCAAGAGTGGTATGAAAGTTATTGAAAAATATACTGAATAGGAGGGGGCCCAGTATTGATCCCTGGGGACCCCCTGTGTTTGTATTGATGAAAGGGGAAGAAGATTGATGCCATATTGTACATTGTTGCCTATTGCTGAGATAGTTAGTAAACCAATGAAAGGTCAGGGGAGATAGGCCAAGGTTGGAGAGCTTAGTAAGGAGGAGGGAGTGGGAAACTCTGTTGAATGCCTTAGATAGATCCAGAAAGAGTGCAGAGACAAAGGACCCAGCATCTTGAGCTTTATTTAATGTAACCAAGAAGGAAACAAGGACAGTGTTAGTGCTTTGTCCTGGCCTAAAGGCTTGTTGAGTGGAGGAAAGGATTTGGTGTTTTACCAGATGACTGAGGGGCTGAGTATGAATGCAGTTCTCTAGTATTTTGGAGATGGGGGAAAGAAGTTGGAGATGTCAGTTATTGCCACCCTTATGAAGTGGGAGAACAAATACGTTTTTCCAGATATCAGTTATGTGTGATTCCTGAATGGACATATTGAGGGGAATGCTGATAGGGTATGGAAGGGAGGAGGCTGATAGCTGTAAGTATTCTGTAGGTAAGTTATCTGAGGCATTAGTACAAGGTTTTAGTTTATGAAGAAGTTTTTGGATGGTGGAGGTTGGTATGGGTGAGAGTGAGAAAGTAGCCAGAGGATTTGAAAGGGAATGTACTAATAGTTGAACTAGTGGATCAGTGTTATGGGTGGGAAGGTGGTAGTAAGTTTAGTGATGGTGTCAATACAATATATGTTAAAGTGAGACTAACTCAGAGTGTGTTTTTTCTGGGTTTGGGTGTGAATTATTGTTGGTTCCTGGAGGGAGAAGGGAGTTGATTGCTCCCCAGAATTCCTTGGGATTTTGTTTATGTTGGTGTTGGATAGTTTGGAAGTATTCTTTTTTTGTTTTTGACAACTAAATGTTTAGCCTGATTGTGAAGTTGTTCCTCACCCAATGTAATATCTTTGCTCGACAAATCTGACTATAAGGCAGTATTACTTGAAATAGAAATTAAATCTGGGGATCCACAAAACCAAAGACCTTTAAGATCTATTACAAGGATAACCTCTCTCTACTAAACAACATCTTGGCTAAATTCAAGCACCTTCAAACCCAGAAAACACCACAGAATACACTGAGTTATTTGCAAAATTTCTGTACTGCCATATTGAATGCTGTATAGACCCAGCTGTGCCCACTTGTATTGAGAATAAGACAAACTCAAAAGACAAGCCACCCTGGTGAAATCACACTACCACTTGGTTATATAACAAAAGAAAAAAAAACTTGGCCAAATGTAGGAGGAACAAAGCCATACATACTAAAAGCCCTCAACTAATCTAAACAGGCAGCTGAGAGGCCTAATTAATACTTCAAAGGCTAAATTTGAAGAAGCAGTTGTTTCTCAGGCAAAGAATAACCACAAAGCTTTCTAAAGCTATGTCTGTAACCTCAGAGGAAATACACAACAATGCAGAGAACATATTCTAAATGACATCACCCACACTGAAATAGAGGCCATTACCAACATTTTGCCTTACAGGTTTAGCTCAAATTTCTCCCCCCACTCCCCTGGATAGTGCAAAAGGAATACCACATAACACAATCCCCCCAGCCATTCCTAGGGAACAGGTCATCAATGCACTTTCCAAGGCTAAAGACACTGCATCGATGGTCCTCAATAATATCCCAGGTTAGATAGCATGAAACACTTTTCAACTGGAGCCCTCAGTCAGGTTTTGTGCCCAAGGAATAGAATATGGCTACAGTCATTCCCTGCACAAAGGAAGTCCAACCACTGATTCTGGTAACTACATACCCATAAAACTTACCAGCCTCATATGTAAGGCCATGGAAAGAATCATCATGGACATGGTAAATGAGGACATAAGTAACCTGCAAATGTTGGACCCATCACAGTTTAGCTTTGTTAAAGGAAGGTCATACCTATTAAATCCGGTGGATTTTTTTGAGATGATCACCAAAGTATTGGATGAAGGTAAGACTGTGCAGACAGCTTACCTTGACCTGACCACGGCTTTTGATGCAATACTTCACTCAGGCATTATAGACAAGCTCACTAATTTAGGTATAAACCCTTTATCATTCACTGGATAGGCAATTGGCTCACTGGTAGGACCCAGGAGATCAAAATATGTGAGGCCGGTCACTAGCAGAGTCCCCCAGGGCTCTGTATTATGCCTGCTCCTTTTTGACATCTATTTTTCTGAAATAGAAGCAAATGCTGAAGGTTTATGGCTGACTAATTTTGCAGATAATTGCAAGCTGGGGGTTATCATCAACTCCCCTGCAGACACTAGCAGTCTTCAAGAAGGTCTTTCTCTGACTAATAAATGGTGTCAAAGCCATGGTCTTAAACTCAGTTGTATCCTTTGAGAACTCAACCATCCCAGCTAATTGCCATGTTGATAATACACTCCTACAAGTCGACCCAGTGGTCAGTGATCTGGGTACGTGCATAGACAGTAGCCTTTCCTTTGACCAGCACATGGCCACAGTGGTGAGGAAATCCTTTTTATGTTTCACAACTTATAATTAAGGGCATAGCATCTTGGTCCAAAGTGGGAAATATACCACTGTACTCTGCCCTTATTATGCCAATCATAGAATACAATGTTCCCTTTGGTATGTACCTGACCAGGCATTTGCAGCAACTAGACCAACCTCAAAGGTTCCTTACAAAAAGCATACAAAGCATAACAAACCTGCTTGATGCAGAACACCTTAAAGCCCTTTCCCTCTACTCAGTCTCTTATAGATTGCTGAGGGGTTATCTATGCCTGGCTTACAAGGCATCAGCAAACCCCACACTTATGAATCTCTTACACATTCGTAAGTCAAAGATTACCAGAAATGCAATGCCTAGCGACCTGAATTTTGTCTGTAACTTAAAAAGAACATGCTGTAGAGACATATATGTGGCCAAGAGACTGCCCATTCTATGGAACAGGCTTCCTATCCATGTGAAGCTGAGTTTGTCTATAACCCAGTTTAAACACAGTGTGACAAGTGAATGGGCAATAGGAAATTTGCACCGGGGCCTTGCACCCATGTCCCTTATGAACAGAGGTAGCTTATAAATGCCTGGCTGTCAGTGTCCTATTTGGATGCAGGACATAATTATTCTTTTGGGAAATCTTGGCTAGGCATAGAAAGACCCCTTGGGTCATTAGCCTAGTAGCAGTCTCTGAATCTATAAATCTATGAATCTACAAAGCTTTCTCCTGTTATGTCTGTAACCTCAAAGGCAGCACACATCAGTGTGCTGAACTGGTAGTCAGTGGGGCCATCTTCACTGAGCAGAATGACATAATGAATCTGCTGGCTGACAAATTCAGTTCAAACTTCACCTCATCCCTCCCCCCCCCCATGAAATACCTACTAGCATACCCCCCCCCAACTATTAGTAATGAGGAGATCCTGTTGGTGCTCACTAAAACCAAAAGCACAGACACAGTCGGTCCTGACAATATGCTGGAGTGCCTTTTAAATAGCTTGAAACGTGATGTAGGAGCACCACTTGAGTCACTTTTCAACTACAGCCTCAAAAGAGACTTTGTGCAATGCAAATTAAGGACTGCAATGATTATACCAATTCACTATGGTGGACCAGAAATCATGCACACAAACTATAAACCCATTGATTTGATTAGTCTAATATGCAAAGCCTTGGAACAAATTATCATGTAAATGATCACCTAAGACATAGGTAACCTTGAGGCACTGGACCAAATACAGTTTGGCTTTGTCAAGGGAAGGTCATAGCTTCAAACTCTGATGGACGTCTTTGAGAAGGTCACCAAAGCATTGGATGAGGAGGAAAAACATGCATACCACCTACCTGGACCTGGCTAAGGCATTCAATACAATACCCATCTCAGGTATAGTTAACAAACTCACTGAACTAGGAATAAACCCCTACATAACATACTGGATTGCCACAGACAGGAGTAAGAAATTCGGGATTGGTTATACCACCTCCTCTAGGAGACCAGTCACCAGTGGGGTACCTCATGGCTCCATACTGAGAATGCTCCTATTTGCCATCTACTTCTGGAAGGTAAAGCCTAATTTCAAGAGTCTTTGGCTGACCAAATTCACAGATGATTGCAAATTGGGAGCAATTATGGATTCCTCCCATGCCACAGACATGTTATAAAAGGGTCTATCACTCTAACACAAACAAATGACTGGTGTCAAAGTCACAGCTAAGAAATGCATTATAGTGCCTTTGGGGAAAATTTCTGCCCAGGCTAATTTCTCTACCAATAAGACACCATTAAGTAATGACCCAGTAGTCAGGGACCTGCAAACATATGTAGTCAGTAATCTGGCCTTTGACCAATATGTGGCCAGGGGGGTCTATATTACAATGTCAAACTCACAGGAGTTTGAACATTGTAATATAGAACCATGAAGTTCGAAACCCAATAATTACGAAAATACAGAACAGCGATTTTTTTTTCCCAGGCAAAAAAATCGCTGTTCCGTTACAAAAAAAAAAAAAAAAACACTTGCACTTTAAACTTAAACTAAAATGGGGGGCTTTGCCCCCCACCCCCCCCAACATGGGTGGGTCTGTGCCTCCACATACCCCTACTTAAATATACCAACTCTGAGATCACACCACAGTGGGGGAAATAGCAAACCCCCGAAAAAGGCCCTCTGATTTTTTTCCCTGGGTAAAAAATCGGTGTGCCATGGCTCTGCTATTTTCGTATTTTGGACATTTGGTTTCGATATTACAACGTTCAGACTCCTGTGAGTTCGATGTTGTAATATAGACCTGGCAGGGGCAGTAAGAAAATCATTTCATGTAACCCAGCTTATAAGTAAGGACATGGCATCCATGTTCAGAAAAGTCATAGTGCCACTTTAGTCCTTATTAGACTCATTGTTTAGTATAATGCCCCCTTCAGCATGTACCTGACCAGATGTATGCAACAACTGGAATGCCCACAAATGTTCCTTACTAGGAGAATCCAGGATATAAACACATTATCATGTATGTATTGCCTTAAAGCCCTATAGTAAGTCTCCTACAGATTACTGAAATGTGATCTATACCTGGTATGCAAGACTTCCTTGGCTCCATCTCTCATGGATCTTTTGCATGGTTACAAAAAGAACAACAATATAACTGCTAGATCTAAGGACTTAAATGTTGCTTGCAACATAAATAAAACATGGTGAGACAGATGTGTTTTTGAGGATCTCCATACTCTGGAACAGTCTGTCTATCCATGTGAACAGAATCCATCCTTAACCCTATTTAGGTATACCCTTGAGCAATGAATGGGAAATTTGAAATTCACCACGGGTCTGGCCTCCATGTTTTTGATAAACAGTAAATATGCCCAAACTATCATACACCCCCCACATACCCTTTAGAAGCTTCCTAACTAACATACTACCTACTTAAAATTACCCATGACGCACAGATACAAAATTAGGTTAGGTTGCATGGCTAAGCTTATAAAGGCCTTGGTCATTAGGCTGGTATATACCTATGAACTTGTTCCACTATGGTAATGGAAGTATTCTTTTTATTCAACAGAAATGCTTCTCCTACACATTCAGTTCCTTGTCTGATGTTGCCATAAATGAAGTAGTAGTTATGAGAATGGACACGACCATGTGTCAGCAATGTACTTGCAGCAAGCTAAGTTGACAGTGACTAGTATGAGTGAGCATGTTATTTTGAGATATTGGGTTATGCAGCTGGGCATTTTAAGTGCATGATTATATCTGTGTGTGTAAAAGATGGACATTGTAAAGCTAAGTAGTTATTATCACCCAGATATGTACTCAGAATGTTAGGCATACTAGCAAGTAATAATGTGTGTGTTGCTTGGGGTTGAAGAAAATGGGGGTAATTCAATAAACCTTACACCGAGTGAATTTCCATGTAAGAATAGTGGTAAGGCTTGAACACAGGACATGGCCACCGAGTGATCCAGGAAACAAGACTCTGGGCATGCACGAGCACCCTAACACTGTGCGGATACAGAGATGTCTGTGGAATGCCAATCACTTCATCTGCTGGTAAAAAACATACAAATTAGGTGATTTTGTGATCCAGGAATCATAAAGGCACCCATGCAGGTGCCGTGTAAGGCTGAAAAATGTATGCGGTTACAAACCGTGTACCGGAGGATAAAAATTAAATAAGGGCTGTAACAGCCCAAATACAAGGTTGTACAAGGTGCTTTACACATGCAAATGGCCAAAACTATGGCTAGTGATGTAAAAAAAGTAATGCAATATATTAAAATTTGAACTTTTTTTAAAGAGATATGCCACATTTAAGCAGCATGCAGCAATGTGCAAACATGCTATTTTTGCAAAAAATAAATAAAGAAAGAAAGAAAAATTGAAAAATATGACATTTAAAGCTATTTACATTTTCCATTATAGTGGCCAGGATGCAGAGTCGTACAAAGGCAGGTTATAGTGGTTGCTAAGACCATAGGCTCTGGTGTAATGCAGTAGCCAGGGTATGCACAATTAGGTATATGTAAATGAGACAAGTTTATTGAATAGCAAAATCGGCCACCCTGTCGGTAGGTACTAACAGTGTAAGGGCTATAACCATGGTAGTGTAGGCAGAAGAGACAGCTGACATGAAAAGGGTGTGTGTCACAGTTTGCGTAAGCAGATTGGAGCTCAGCGGCTCCTGTTTGTGGTCAGCAAAGCACAGGTAAGCAGGGGTGTGTGTCTGAGGTTGCTAAGCTGTGCTTAGCTGGTTAAAAAAAGCTGTGTGTGCCTGTGTATAGTGAAGTGATCTTTCAGCTCAGCAATGTTTCCACTAGCTCCGCAGGTTTGCGCAGAGCATCACGGTGCTTAGCAGTGGAGCAGATTTAAAAAAAAGGGTGGAAATAACCTGGAAAAGCCAATCAAGCATAAATGACTGATCAGCCCTGTTCCACTGAGACTATCCCATTCAAAACCCTCAATAATATAGCTGGAAGGTGAAATGTATCATAGTCAGCCAATCACACAGGCTGCATCTGCAGCACGCCAGCATAAAGTATACATACACCCTTCAATCTGATTTTTCTCGCATACTCTGCACCATTGGAGTGCACATTTGGGAATTTTAACAGACAAAATGATAGGGGCTGCTGCTGCTCTGCTGCATCTGTATGCACTACATACTGAGGTCAGTAATGATGATGATGCTGACCATAGGCCCAGACTGAGGAGGACAAGAGAAGATTGTTCAGGGCCCAGGGTAACCTCTCAGGGGCTACATGAGCTGGAGATAGTAAAGCGCTACAGGGAGAACAAGGACATACTACAACTCACAGAGCTCTGCCAGCCTCACCTCAGACCCAAAGCCAACAGAGGGGAACCCATCCCAGTGGAAACAAAGGTATGTGTAGCCTTAAGAATACTAGCTACAGGTACTTTGCAAAGACCTACTGGGAACATCATGGGATCTCACAGGCATCCACATTCAGGGTACTCCACCAGTTCCTGGATATAATGCTAATACATGCCAGTGAGCAAATTTATTTCCCCAACACCCCTGAGGAGAGGCCCAGCAATATGCATCTCTTCCATCATGTAGCACACTACCCAGAGGTACTGGATGCCATAGACTGCCCTGGTAAATATCATGACTCCCACATCTGGCACGCATGACAGCTGTATTAGGCATTTGCCAGAGAGGACATCTCTTACGGACATCTAGTGGGGGATGCTGGTTACACACTGGAACCATGGATGATGACACCCATCAGAAATGCACACACACCAACTGAAGAATGCCATAATGAGGCACATGGACAAACTAGAACATCATAGAGCATGTATTTGGACTGCACAAGTCATGGTTCCACTGCTTTGACATATCTGGTAAGTCCTGCAGTACTCTCCAGCCACATGTGCACACATGTTCATAGTATCTGCCATGCTACACAATATGATCCTGCAGAAACAGCTGCAGCAGTAACATCACAAGGAAGGGACACACAGCCCCCCACCATTGCCAAGGTCCCCAGAGGCACAGGGGGACTCAGAGGAGGAACCCCAGAGCCTGTCCCTGTTGGCAGATGTAGGAGTGTCCAGTACACCCTGGCCATGGGAAAGAGGCAATGCATAGTACATACAGTGACACCCTAGTGACCAAAGGACTGGCACCTCACTCCAGCTCACATACACACAGTAAAATGGATGCCAGTCACATCACACTACCTATACCTTACCATGTATAGGCTGTGTACTGCATGCAAATGATAGACTCAGCCCTGAAGCACTGTCCTTGCAACTGCTGTTGGCACAAGGTAAGTCACTCTTCTAAAAAGCAAATGAATGGGGTAGGAGGCAGTGGTAGCATATGTATGATATTGCTGCATGTATGCATGAGAATGGAGTGTGTTACTAGGATAGCAGCAGACAATGGACAGCTATGTGGGACAACAGGATCTCTCTCCCAAATACTGGTTGCTCCAAAATATGCAGTATGCCCTAAGGCAACAAAATCCACTGCACTATTTGAGCGACTTACAAACAGTGGGGTCATAGGACAAATGCATGGATGTCAATGTTGGAGTCCCATACATAGCTGTAAAACTCTTACAGCAAGAAATCTGTGCAAAGCCATAAAGAAATGTGGGGCAAATGCCCACAAATAGGGACAAGTCATAAATATTGCTCTTACAAACATAGAAAGTTGATAGAATAACAGTTGTTGCAGTAGCATCAATTCCCTGAAGGGCAAGAAGTCTGAAACTCAAATGTCTGTCATTACTTTCTAACTTCAGTTTTAATTGATTTCACTGTTATTTGCCACACAACCACAGTTTTATGAAAAATGGACCCAAAATATAAGCCAAATATCTGGACAGTCTGTGAAGATGTGTAGAGGTCAGAGGTATGCCCCCATCCCCCCCAGCACATCCGTGTTCACATAGAACTGCAATAACATTTATGTTTGTAAGGTAATAGCAGCAGTACACACATTCCCAAGGCTGTCACAATCAACTTGATAATTTGTTCCATTTCTACAATATGCAGGGATCAATGTGCTATGTATGTTTGTAGTTAATAGTATCAGGAAGTAGACAGCACTTACTGGTGGCTGTTGTGGCTTAGTGGTTTATGTACAGTACTGTGGTTGTCAAGGTCCATGGTTCGAGACTGGCAGAGCCAACTATTTTGCATGTCAGCTACACCAACGGTAAGAGTTGTACACATTGTCCAGGAGTCAATATTTGTTACTGCAGGAAATCTGGACAATGGGGGGACAGGGGGCCACACATATGGAAAGTACACAACTCTGAGGAACCTACATAGTGCCTGGTAGCAGAGCAGTTTGTGACAGGTCAGTCTAGCAGCAGGATATAAAGGCTGCCACGTTAATGTGTCAGTACTGGCAAAAAGTTAGTGGGCACCATCCTTACCACTGGAATGACAGGTTGCCACAGAATGTCTACATGTATCCCTCATATATCTGTTCTGCTTGTCATAACATTGTATTTACCTGGCAAACTATTTGTAAACCAATAAAGATTGATGTGGAAGCATCAATGACAGACAGTTGAGATGCAGATCTCATACCCTTAAGTAAATGCAGCTAATACAAAACCGTTCTACAAACTGTGTACATTTGAAAGAGCAATATTAAGAGCCTGCCCCCATGTCTGGGCCTCTGACTGTTATATATGGGCCTGTGCAGATGTCTGTCTGTAAGAAGGTGAGAACTATGGACAACATGTAGCCTTATAATAGTGCAACACAAACCATTGAGGGCCACTGTAGATGTATGGGGCACAATGATGGACAACCTGCTAAACAGGTATAGTCAGAGGTGTGGTCTGTAACCCTCTGGGTGATGTTATGACTTCTACCCCACTCACACCATAACTACAAATACATAACAGCAGCAACTGTGGACAAAGGCTGTGACTGGACTACAGAAGGACAAGGAGACACATATAAGGGAAAGAGGAACCACTGGCCAGACAAACATTGAATGTGCACACTAGAACAATTTCTGCTGTAACATAGTTCTCTGCAGTGTATGGAGTCAGTAAACAAATGTCTCTCACATTGCTCTATACTGATCTTCCACTGACATACAGGAAATCACAGTGCTATGTAGAACATACCACACATATTATGGAAAACTGCTGACTCCAATGCATTCTCTACCCACCCCAGGATATTACTTAGTTAATAAGGATAGCACATCATCTGGAGAACCCTCAGCCAGTATATCACTCAGGTGCTGGACTTTTTACACAGGTTCATCAACCAGTCAGCTGTACCACACAAAATTCTGGACTGAAGTACAGATAGCTCTGGACTGGAGTCCCACTATTATTACTGAAGGTCATACTGGGCATGCTCTTAAATTTAGAGAATTACAACCCATGTTTAAACCCACATCAGACTTTTGAGCTATGTGGTCTACATATGCCTTTGCATACACACAGCTATGTACACCTTGACTGTCTCTCACCACCCCCATCAGACAGGATTACCCTCATCTATCTGTATGTAGCACATATAAGATATTAAAATATATCTGCATCTGATGAGTGTAATATATATATATATATATATATATATATATATATATATATATATATATATATATATATATATATATATATATATATATATATATATATATATACACCTATATATGTGTGTGTTACCTATATATATATATATATATATATATATATATATATATATATATATATATATGTGTGTATACATATACATACATATATATATATATAGGTAACATATAGAAATATCACAATTATAGATAGGCAGACACTGGGGAGAGATACAGAGAGAGAGAGAGACACCATGAAAGGCATACAGTAAAGTACTGCCGCAGCCATTTGCACACCAATTGTAACCAGTGGCATGTGAAAGTACGAAGGTGAGCTACATTGTGTAATAGTAGTGAGGTAGGGGTTGTAATCCCACATCACCTGCCTTGTGTGTGTGTGTTTCTGTATCTATTACATGTACAGCAGAATACACATGCCCGGCAGGCCTATATCTGTGCAATGGTCACCCATTTTATGAGATTGATGGTAGTGTCATCCACAACATTGGCCTACCTGTCAGCATTTACTGATGTCATGCACCCCAACAGCAGTGTCAGACACTCTTCACATGAATAAGCCAAGTGGTGCATACGATAACTGCATAGCACAATAGTGTAGACAGGTAGTGGTTCTAATCCCAACAATGGCAAGTGAGCCTGTATGCCCATTTATGGATATCCCCTTGTTGCCGTCTATATTTGCTGCCCATGTGCGTGTGCAAGTCAGTCCGTGTGTGCATTTATGGGGATTCACTTTAGAAGCTCGAATTCCCCAAAACCCAAACTTCATATGGTTCAGACTATAAGTTCGATTTTTGAAAACTTGAACTCCTAAAACGAAACGTAAAAAAAAAAAAAAAGTCAAACATCGCTTTTGCAGGGAGGCTTCACCTCCTGCACCCCCCATGTAGCGGGCTGTGCCCCCCACACCCCCCTACTTAAATATACCAACTCCGGGATTGCGCTACAGTGGGGAAAAGGGAACTCTTCTATTTTGCGTTGTATGTGGAAGCGCAAAATGGGAGATTTCCCAGTTCCTGTCAACATCGCAAAAAGAATGAAAACATTACTTACACACAGAGCATACAGTGGTCTTTGCCTCTGTGTGTAAGTAATGTTTTAAGGTAAGTAAAGTGCTATTTTTTAACACTTTACACATCTGAGTTACTGAAAGCTCGAGCATATGGTCTCGACCATATGCAATTCGAGCTTTCAGTAATTTGAGCATGTAAAGCACTCCCGTTTATGGATATCCCCTTGTTGCTGTCTGTATTTGCTACCCATGTGTGTGTGCAAAGATTTTAAGGTCTGTTCCATCTTGTTAACCCATCATTGCACTACTATACCGGGCCTTTACATGTCATCCACTTTAGAAGCAACGTTGGACACACTTCAGCCATATAAGCTCAGTGGCACATGTGATAAGTACCTAGGAAAATAGTACATACAACTAGATAGGTAACAGCTCTAGTCTCAGCACTGGCAACTGTGTGTGTGTGTGTGTGTGTGTGTGTGTGTGTGTGTGTGTGTGTGTGTGTGTGTGTGTGTGTGTGTGTGTGTGTGTGTGTGTGTGTGTGTGCGTGTGTGTGTGTGTGTGTCTGTAGGTTAAACCATTTTGAGGCCTGTTCCACCCTGTAAACCACCCATTGCCCTACTTTACATGGGCTGCTGATGTCATCCACCTTAGATACAGCATTGGACACTTTGCAGGCATACTGTATAAGCTCTGTGTCACACGCGATAAATACGTAGCACTATAGTACAATAAACTAGATAGGTAGGGGTTCAAATCTCAAAAATACCAACTGTCTGTGTGCATCTGTGTAAAGCATATCCCCTGTGGGTGTGTGTGTATGGGTTGGTTATACTATTTTCAGGCCTGCTCTGCCCTCCTGATCCCCCATTGCATTAATTGACAGGGCCTGTCGATGTCATCAACCTTAAATACAGCACTGGACACTTTGCAGTCATATAAGCTACATGGTGCATGAGATAAATACGGAGCACTATAGTACAACCAACTAGATAGGTAGGGGTTATAATCTCAAGATCGCCAACTCTGTGTGTGTGTGTGTGTGTGTGTGTGTGTGTGTGTGTGTGTGTGTGTGTGTGTGTGTGTGTGTAAGAGGTATATCCCCTGTGAGTGTGTGTGTGGGTTTGTTATACCATTTTGACGCCTGTTCCAACCTGCTGACTCCCCCCCATTGTATTAATTGAGAGGGCCTGTTGATGTCATCGACCTTAGATGCACTGATTCACACTCTGTAGGCCTGTCAACTGTATGCAGTTATGCAGAATGTCCAGATGATTGCCTCATATATTTTGTCTGTGTGTCATAAAAGTATTGTTTCCAAGCAATGGCAAAGCATTAAGAGCTGAATTCAAACAGTAATGACAGACATCTGAGTGTCAGACTTCATACCCTTCACAAATGTAATGGTAATGGTAATGAAACTGCTCCTTCTATCAGTTATCTACATTTGTAAGAGCAATATGTAAAACTTGCCCCTATTTTTGGGGCCTGTATCACCCCATTATTGAAGGCTTTGTCAACATGTATTGTTCTAACAATTTGACAGGTATGGCCCAGGCATATCCGCTCTATGGCATATGTATTAAGGATGTAGCGCTATACTACATACAACTAGATAGGTAGGGATTGTAATCTCAATAGTGGTGACCGTGTGAGTGTGTCTGTGTATGCATATCCTCTGTAGCACCATAGCTATCTTGCCTGCCTATACCACTTTGTGTGCCTGTGCTACCCTGTGCTACCCTGTTACCTCTAGAATAGAAGTGGTAGACACTCCAAAACTGTATAACCTCTGTGTTTAATGGGCTATGAAGCTTGCTTTGTCTTATGTATAACTAGCCAGGTAGAGGATCTACTATCAACAAGGGGAATTCATGAATGGGTGTGTGTGTATAGATATGTATATCCCCTTGCAGTAGTGTGCCTATGTTATGGCTACAAACATACCTCTCGACCCCTTACAGAAAGACATTTGGAGAAAGCCATACAGAAAAGTGGGAAAAAGCCCACATATTAGGGTCAGTCTTTAAATATTGCTCTGACAAACATACACAGGAGATAGCATAACAGGTTGTGCATTCACATGAATTTTCTAAAGGGTATGAAGGATGAGAGGCAAATATCTGTCACTACTGTGTAATGTCAGTCTTTAATGAATTCACACAACTTTGCCAGAAAAGCACAATGTTATGCCAAATGGAACAAAAATATGTGGCAAACATCAGGACATTCTGAAGACATCTGTAGAGGTGGGGGTTATGGCCACCACCTGTTCCACCCTGCAGGTTGCAGTCCATGTTTAGCCAGGTATGACCTGTGACAACGACACAAATAATGCAGAGGTACCCAGAATGTAGGACAACAAACATATTCTAAGGTTGTCTACTACCTGCATAAAGCAATTACTTCACATCAGAAGCACCTTACTGGTATGAGAAATTGCATAACTTATAGTGATGTGACACAAAAAAGCAGTCATACTGTCAAACAAAGGAAAGTACTTTCTGGTGCACTTGCCGTGGGTTATGGTATGTCCTGTCAAGTGTCACAATACTACAAGACATGTCCCACATTCCACATTTGATAAGGTGGTAACCCTACCCTGTGCTGCCTACGTGTGTGCAATATGTAGACATGTATCTACCCTGTGAGTAGCTTCTGTCCACAATGGCCCACCTATATGAAGGCATAAATGCAAACTGCCACTGCCCACATATGTAGGTGTCACCTATAGCTTTGGCAACTGTGAGTAGTGTGCTGTTTGCCAGTGACCCACAAACCAATGTTAACTCACTGCAATGGGGTCATACAGTGGGTATGGAATGGTGGACAGGTCCTGGTCTCCAGCCGAATGCAGAAAACAGTGTCATTGTACCATATGGCAAGGACATGGACCCACTATTTCCCACTGAACGACAACCCCATACACACACAGACTGCATTGACAGGCCTGGCTACTCAGGTTGATAACACTGTTGCATTCACCCATGAAGTAGTGGCAGTGGTCAGAAAAGGCTTGAATGTGGTTCACCACATAGGTAAAGGGACTGCATCCAGAAAAAAGGGGGACATTACCTCTATATAGTCCTCAGTAAGCACAACAGTACGTTAGCAGCATGGCTGGTCTGGTATGTACCTATGCAGACATCTGCACCAAATGGAAAGGCTGTGTTAATACCCACAAAGGTTATCCATGGCCTTCAACACCTGTGCTATACAGACAGCCTTGAATCAGTATTTCCCCACTTGTTATTGGACAGGTTGTCCACAGGTGTGCTGTGGTCTGCCTAGATGGCAATGTTGTGTTCAGCCCTACAACAGCTGCCCCATATATGTCAGTATAACTCTGTGCACATTACTGGCATGACAGACTTGAATCACATATGACACAGTAAAAAAAAACAGCTGGAGAGACAGGTTTGTCTCCCAGAGGCTGCCATGTCAGGAATGCGCTCCTCAAAAATGTCAAATAGAGTAGCATGCAGACCCTCATCAACTGCATCAAAGTTGAGTGGATGTCAAAAAAACATCTGTCCCAGGGGTCCAAAGTGTGTCAGGCAATGGCAGGGAAAACCGATGCTGATAGATGATTCTGATGGGAATACAGTACTGGCTAGGCTTATAAGGGACCCAGGGCCAGTACTGCAGTCACCTCCTCTGTACCTATGAACCTGTGATCATATGGAACTCCCAGGTGACATGTAGCAAGAGTTGGATGCTGTGTCAAGGGGTATGCATGCAAGGTATGCTGTCTGCCCCCATTGTCCCTCACACACTGTTCAGCATACACAACCAGGTAAACATGGACCCATACAGCCATACCATGCCAGTGAAAAGGTCTCTGCATTGCCACTTCGCTATCCTCAGCTCCTGTACTGGCAGAAGCCCACCATGACTTAGACACACTGACACCTGGAATGGAAACAGAATAAGGTCTATGAGACAACAGTCAGTCAGCAGTACTAACAGCAATAAAGTATCATGGCACAAAGGTACATACACTTTGATGTGTATGCATGACAATTGCCAGCAGACAGCACCTTATGGGCCATAACACTACTACACTGCATACTGCCATTACCAGTACTGTATTCACCTTGTGAATAAGACACATATTAGCATGTCCCTGCATTGATGGTATGGATAATAGGGATGTGGCAGAGGTATCATCACATGTACAGGGTGAGGTGTGGGGTTGGCAAAGGCCTAGGCTATGCATACAGTTGACATCATGTGTGTGTGTGTGTGTGTGTGTGTGTGTGTGTGTGTGTGTGTGTGTGTGCACATGTGCATCTGGAGGGGTGCTGGTCAGCTGGGCCATGGAGAGGAGCTGTGTGTATCTGTCAGTGACCTGAATGTGGCAGTGAAGTGTGTCTGCATGCATGCACACAGTCAAGCCATGTGCTAGCCCTACATGGGGTATGTTGGACAGCCATGAACCATACATGGCAAAATGTACAGTTCACCATCTCTGGCAATGAACACTGGAACTGGTTCTGACAGGAGTGGCACTGGCACCACCATGCCCAATTCCAGATGCGGTACTACTTCCTGATGGTGACCAGTGTCTGCTGGGTCTGTGTCCCTCATGGGACCACCCAGGACCATGTGGCCATGGCCTACCACATTGTGGTGTGGACAGCATCCTTTCTTCTTTAGTGCTGGTGGTACTGCCACTATGGGAGTGTGACTATGCACAGCCACATTGACTCTCAGCTGATGCTGTTGCTGACCTATGTCCACGTGTCCATACTGCTCCCACTACATGTTCAAGCACAGACATCACACGGCTAAGGACTAAAAATGTCTCACCCCACCATCTATCCACTACATCAGCAAAATTATGTAAGGCATCACCGATGCCATGGAGGGAGTCATGCATGCCAGGCAGTGTTGCATGCATGACCCTGAGCATCCATCTGGTGTACCATTCACAATGTGCCTGTGCCTCCATGATGGACCAAAACATGTGTTGGGTGACACATGCTTTGAAACCTCTGACAGGGGCTGGATGGGCATCAGTCCTCTTTTGAGCACCCCTGTCAATCTGCCTGTGTGGGACCTTGCCAGCTCTCTGGCTATGGCTAGTGTCTACAGTCACTGATGCCATAGTCGCCACAGTACCCTTTTTCATGCCGCCACTCTCTGACTGCCCGATATCTGTGGCTGCTGGGGACTGGGTATGTGTAGGCATATTGACCGTGTGTGGGAATATTGTGGAGGGAAGTTGGATGTCAAGCAATGGGACACATTCAGCCCCCAACAACCCCACCTGTGGCTCACAATGGCCACCATCATCATCAGAGTCTGATGAGACACTGACATCAGATTGTGAGGGGGACACACTCCGACTCCCGTGGTCACCTGTGAGGGGCAGACATGACTACATTAATTCCTGCATTATAATGTTTGCTAATCTCTACACACACACACACACACACACACACACACACACACAAACACAAACACACAGACATGAGGTGCCACAAAGGCATTATACAGACCACACCATTTGATGCCATGCACAGCACACAATCAGACTACAACAGACACACTCTGGACAGGTCCTCAACAACATGCAGTGCGGCTAAGTCCAGTTAATGTTGCTACTGCTATACACCTGTGAGATAAGTGACAAGTCGGAGTATGTGATGGACCTTCACCTAACACACAGTGCACCCATGTATACAATAGTAATGCACCACTGTATAGCACAGTGGTTACACCTATACAAAACTATTTGCTAATATGTTGCAGCTCCTGCAATTATGCTACTGTGATTACCAATGTGATGCACTGCAGTGAACCCCACCAAAAGTGAACCTGCACATATTGCAATATAGCTACATTTAACAGTTGTGTGCATGGCAAAATGGCAGCCCTTAACATGCCTAGGGTATAGGTGAGCCATAACATGACAGTTCTGCACTCACTGGCTACATGCTGATGTTCCCCAGCCACACCAGAGGTACCAATGGAGTTTTGGGGGAGAGGTATTGTCAGCACACATACATATGGCAATGGTACAGATTAATGCATTTATCAATATGTACAGTGCAAGCTGTGATACTACCCAAACTGCTGACATTCACAATGTGTGTGTACATGTGTGCATTACAAAACCCCAACCACAAATGCAGATTGACCTGACATATGCGTACAGGTATTCAGAAGCTGGCAGTATGAATGCTATATTATTAACGTGATGATCGCTGGAGACTTACCTGGATGCTCCGCAGCTGTTGAAAGACATGAACTGGGGAACACATCACAGGACTGCATACATTGCTCACCATTATGGACAGACCCTGCACATCCACTTTTGCCAGCACTATCCACTGCTAACCCCCACATAATAACCCCGTAATGTATCAGCACATTGTCTTTGGGTATCGGCAACATACTGGCAATACAGCATGTATTGCCCCCTGAACCTGATATTTCGTGCCACTTGCTGCATGTGCTATGAGGTGTTGCACTGCATGTAGCTGTTGCACCTATTACTGTTGTTCATAGGCTGTCGACATGAACTGCTGTAGTGTCAGCCTCCTACTGTAGTAGTACTCACCTGGTCTGTAGGCCCACCCCTCAGGTCTCCCTGGCCTTCCCCCCACAGAATCTGGACTATATGGCTGGACAATGTCCTACAGTTTCCCCACCCAGTGTGTTTGACATTGGTGTCCTGGCACTGTGTAGCACCTGCTTCATGTACATGGATGGACAGCCATCTACAGACACCACTAGCGAACACACCATGTGAGAGATGCAGTGATTGTAGGAACCTGCAGTCCATGCTCCCTGTCTGTCATGGCTGCATGTCTGTCTCCAAACAGGTTGTAAACACAATCAGTACACCTCAGACACCACCCACACCTACACAACACACAAAAACATCTGCAGTGGTCCTCAACATACACAAACAAAGGGGATCTGTGAGGCAAAGCCACACATGAATGCCACAGCCATACACAGAGCATAACACACATGGCCACACACCTGTGTCCGACAGTCACGCAGGCATAAGCCCATGTCAAACATGTTAAACATAGGGGACTCCAGTGGAGACACAGTTGTGTGCCTTTCACCTGGCTGGGTATGTGGATGGTCACAGTTACTTTTGTGTCATTTGACAGACTCGGCCATATTGCATATGCACTGTTGTCTCTCACCAACAGGTACTGTCATGGGTCTGTCACTGTACATGTTGGTGTGCCTGACTTGACCTGACATGTATCTGCCTGGACTATATGCAGTGAGACAAGAGTGAGCATACTGGTTGTGTGTCCCAGACAGGTATGTCCCTAGTCTTACAGCAGCATTATGCTGTCACCCAGATGGATGCCACAATACAATAAGGGGATGACTGCCCTTAACATGTGCACATTTATCCTGTGATATTCCAGGGATTCTAGTAACTGTGATTCTGAGACGATATGTTACACAGCCCACAATGATCTGTGAGAGATGGCCTCCATTTGTCTTCACTGGTCTTCATGTATCTGGCAGCGGTTCCCACCAGCCCCATAGTGACCCCATTAGTAACATTGGGGACATTATCACTACCAACATACAAGTATCAGTACAGCACACATTGAAGGCCATGCTGCTAAATGCTAGAGGTGTACACTCATTGCAAGCAGTCCTACCCTGGGAACAGCAGACATCTGTGCACTCACACAGACCAAGGTTCAAAGATGCAGATTGCACTGCAGTCTTACATGGTCAACCATTCTATCATACACGCAGATGGCAAAGGGTAGCAGGTAATGACATGGGTTTTCCATATATATATATGACACACACACATACACCTCTATGCTGTACAGGCAGTAAGATGCACAGGGGACACTGCAGGGGCAGTTCACCATTGTGAACACAAACCTATGCTAATAAGAGCTAGGTACCAGCCACCACATGTGACCAGGAAGCCCATTCTGCCTACCTGTATTAGGAATTGGGTCTGTACCCTGATCCTGGGTCAGTTGAGAAACCCTAACATACATTGTAAGATGTACCCATGTCAGCGCACAAATGGCCAGAAAGCCATCAACAGTGGATGTACAAACACCTTGGTGCAGCCAGGTGCTACACCCACATGAGGTGAAGGTGTATTGCAGTTGACATGACACAACGCAGGTTACCACTGCAGCATCCCTACAGTGTCACCCTTCATGGCAAAGCAACCATCATGCAGTCACATTTCCATTTACCATCTCCCACAATACCCAACTAGCTAGGCTCAGCCATACATACACCTCCTACTTGGAATACATCCTCCTGAGAGGGTGTTTACACAGCCTCACAGCCCCCAACTCCTCATTCAGGATTGGCACCAATATCCACAAATACACACAGGCACTATATGTGCATTTTTATAGATGCATGTGGTCAGGTATACCAAACAGGCTTACATTATCTCTGCTAGGATATGCATACCTGTCTGGTGGACATGTGGAATACATACTGTCCATAACAGGGGATGACATACTGCTGTCTGAGACAAAGTAGGGGCAGGTGCCAATTATGGGGCATTGTCTCCTTCACGTGTACATGAGAACACGATCAGTCCTGCAAACCTGCACAACAAGCACAGTGCTTACATTTTCTACATCCACTACAGACATTCATCTTCACTACTGCACATATTTCTGCAACAGCACAGGCAGCAGCTGCTCACCTGTGGTGTGCAAGGACACCGGCAATACCAGTACTGTTGGTATAGCATACTGGATGCCTAACAAAGTTGGTGTAGGCTTCACTCCCTGGGTTCGACATCATTATATCAGGATATGCAAAGTACCTTCCCCGTCTCCTATATGTGGGGAACAGGTCATCACTGCCATATGATAGTCATGGTATACATCTGCCATGGGAACCTATCACATCACAGGATGCATCCTGCCTGATCCCAAGTATAACCTGCAACACCATAAGGAGCCGTATTGAAAGAAGGATTGAGTAACACCTTTGTCCCATCCATTTGATGGACAACCACTGTCACCCATTTACAATAAGGTGGGGAGTTCCCCACTCAGTCACATGATAGACCTAGCAGCCTAAGTAGGCTATTCTGCAAGGCCGTAGCACAGTTTCAAGTGAACCCCATTAACAAGAACATGTATGACCTGGCCACACTCCATTACGCACACCTAGGCATTGTCAAAGACGGGTTCATGTCTGCTACAGTCAGGTGGCCTCTATGACACAGTCACCAACACCATGGACAGGGATTGACAGTGTAAAATGCCCACCTTGATCTGGACAAACTATGTGACAGTATAACCCACATAGCCAGTATGAATATAATTGTTCCAAGTATGCATCGCACCATATGTTACCATAGGGGTTGCACAGCGGTGCGCTGACACAACCCAACTATTCCACATAGGGAAATGGACCACAAGCAGTTGATCCATAAGTAGCTGTGTATCCTGTTTTTCCATGTTAGGGCATCTGTTATTTGTGATGTACACATTTGAGGTGCAGGTAACAGCCATTAGCCTATGGCCGACTATGTCTCCAGATGACTGCATGCTGTGTGCCATTACCGGATTCCCTAGTGATGTGGACATCTGCCTAGAAGGGTCTCACAAAGATGCATTACCATTGCCAGACACATGGCCTCAAGCCATATACATGCATTGTGAACCACTATGGGGAGAGGGACGTCCCCACATTTTATCAGATTATGAACAACATCCTAGGCATGCAATCAGTTGTAAGGGTGCTATGGACACAAGTCTTTAGCATTGTAAGATAAAACTTCTACATGGCCCATGTCATACATAAGGGTATGTCATCACTAGATATAGGGTATAAGCATCCCCGCATTCCCTCCAGTGCGGGCCATCAATGTGTATAATTCTCTGTTTGTCATTGACATCACACAGCACATGCAGCAGCTGGGGACCTCACAGAGGTTTCCCATCATGGAATACCAGGGCATTAAACATCTACCACACACCGAAAGGCTATAAGGCCAACGCGCTACCTGGTTTCATACATAATCATTATGAGTGACCTCAGTGTAGCATGCAAAGCATTCACAGATTCCACATTGCTGGGACTGCTCCAAGAATTCAAGTCATGCTCCACTTTGTTCACACACACACACACACACACACACACACACACACACACACACACACACACACACATATACACACACGCACACACACACAAGCTTGTGTGTGGCATGAAGTGGAGTTGTCAGCTCAGATATGTGTCCCACACAATTAGGCTGCAGTGGAATTGACACCCTGTCCACATCAGGCAGAGTAGCTATTTACACCTTTGCAGGCATAGCCTGGATAACTGGCTGGTTAACTGCACATACACCCTTGGGATACCACCTGTGTCCCTGTTGGATAGGGGCATCAGGTGTTGCCTTGCATACACATGGGCTAACATCTGGCCTAGGCTTAATACAGTTCAGGGATCATAGTCTAGTAACCTCATATGGTACCAGGACTACCAGATATGGCTTGAGTGCTGTGGCAGACTGTGTTGTTATGTGACCACACCTATCACTGTCATCAACTGCTGGGTGTCCCATATGGACAATGTTACTGTACCATGTCATCAAGCCTACATCCAACAAATAGGCGAGTGGTACTACAGGTGTATGTGGACATTCCAGCAACATCTGTGCTACACAATAACTGAGAGCAGTGCATATGTGGTGTAGGGTGTCCCTCCTCATTGCTGTCTGACATCTGCAGTACCCTGATATTTGCAGAATGTGTACATGTGACTGATCGATGTAGACCCCCTGCCAGACAAATTTGTATTTCCAGATACCAGTTGGACAATACGTGATGATTGTTCCCAGAGTTTGGGGAATGTGTCTGTGACATGTCAGACCCCTGGGAACATAGTAATGGTACATGAATATCTGGTACTGTATGTATTCCCTTATATTGTATGCTCAATTTGCACCCCACTACTAGTACCTATAACCTGCTGTCCTGCTTCAGGGAGTCACCAGGTATCTTAGCCATAGGTGTCAGGCAATCAGATACATATGTGGAGTACACAATGACCTAGCCAAACTATGTCATGAATGGTCAGGGAGACCTGGAAAATCTTAGAACTAAGCCTGTATGACATTCACAGACTGAGAGGAGCTCACTGACAGTACATGATGTCATATGCTGGCTGTATCCACCAATACTTGCTGTCAGTATTGTACAACAGACAGTAAAAATAGCAGTCATATATGAGATGACCATTGCTGGGGTGATTCAGGAGCCAGAGCTGTGATTTGTGTCACTGCAGGCATAGCTGCAAGGAATGGCTATAGGTGCCGGACAGCAGACTAAGAGCAACATGTCAGTCCAGGCAATGTTGTTGAGACCTACTGTTTAACTTATTTCCCATGACTGCATCCCCATCTGCATTCCATTACATGCTTCATTCAATGACATACCTGGTATAGTGCTGTACTCCTTTGAGAGAAGAAATCCAGTTGTAGTATCCTAGAGAATCACAGTCTGTCTGCATGAATACAATTTCAGCCCTGTTTGCCATAGACAACAGCTTGCAGTTTGTAGGTAAAGCTCATGAACAGGTGATTGCATGTACACCAATCTGTGACTCCCACTTGCTAATTGCATCCAGAACAGCTGGGTTGCCTTCCACTAGCCAATGGTGTGGCAACACAATTGCTATAATTAAGGCCTTCATGTAGGACTTGCCCCTTTTCCTGGCCTGTGAGGAGGACATTATCAAGGTGTGGGAGCTACAGCATCACAGAGGAGAGGTAGAAATACTGTCTACTGTTTGGATTGATGTGCTATGTCCACAGATTTGCATGCTATGTCTGGCCACTGTTAACAGACTTTCAGATTCTGTAGCAGTGTGCTGTTGAACAATGTGTTTTGGGGTCAGTAAGGAGACAGGCAGGTGTGAGTGTCATACAGCCTTTTTATCTGAATGTGCATGCTGCTACAGTTGATGCTATTCTATCAGCTGTGTATGTTTGTAGGGGTAGATTGTGACTCATGTCCCTTTCACATGAGAACCCCCCTAACCCTTGATATATGGGTATATTGTTCTAGGTGTTTGGGAGGGATGTTAGGTCTGTAGCAGGTAGCTAGATATACTGCTGCATTTGTAGCAGGCTGCAGCTGCTGCATTCTGGCCAGGAGTCAGACTAGGGATTGTGAAGACATAGGGGGACAGCAAGCAGTTAATGTCAGTGAGGGAGCAGTGTCAGCTGTTGTTTAACAGCATGACCTGGTTGAGGGTACCACAGTCCAGGTGAAGCATGTGCCTCTGGTACATATGTTATGTAATAGTGCCATCCAGAGAGCATTAGGTGACCACGTATTCATAATTGTGAAATGTGTCCCACCCTGCAGGCCTTTAACATTCTACTGTGGTTGGCGGTGACTGTAGTGGGAACGTCCAGTTTTGCCAGACATTGCAAGGCTCAGTTATTCCTATGTTGTATTGACATCCATGTAGTTGTGCCACAGATTGAGCTGTGGGCATCCAGATGTGGCACATGCTAGGAATGTAATAGGTAGATTATATATAATATATTATTAATAATATATATTATACATTAATAATAATATTATATATATATATATATATATATATATATATATATATCATCATCATCATAATATATTATATTATGATATATATTATATGATATGTTGTTAATAATATATTATATTATAGCAGGTGTATTTGTAAGACATATGTGCATGCATACAGTGTGTAACACATGATTGGCATGGGTTCAGATGGGTATGATGTGTGACACTGAGCTGTCTGTCATGGTTTGTAACTCCAATCTGCACTGCATTGCCAGTATGTCAGCACATAGAATAGGTTTTATGGCAACTCTGACATAAGTAGGGGGCACAACTGTCTTCATTCAGCAACAATACCAGATATTGTAAGCCTCCCATACATCCAGTAGCATTTATTTGTCTGTGTACTGGTTTGTTCTCTGTGTCAGAGGCCCAAGTACACTGTGATTTGTCCCAGTATATATAGGAGTAGTGTGTGTAACTGACAATCAGGATATGTTTGTAAAAACACTACTTGTTCTCCAGAGCTCAGATGGCCTACTGGTACAATGCACTATGTTGTAGTTGACAAGGTCCTGGGTGCAATACTTGGCAGTGGTGTCTTTTTTCCCCTAATGTTACATTAATCTACTGCATGATATATTCAGACAAAATGCATTAATACACCGGAGCTGAGTTGGTGTAGTGGTGCATTTTTCTGACTGTAGTTCAAAAGATCCTGGGTTCAACACTTGGCAGTGGTGTCTTTTTTTCCTAAAGTTACATGACTGTACTGGATGATATATTTACAAAAGCAGTACTAATTTCCCAGAGCTGATTTGCCCTACTGGTGCATTGTTGTGACGCTAGTGCACAGGGTCCTGGGTTCAATACTTGTCAGTGGTGACTTTTTCCCTAGTGTTACATGACTGTACTGCATGATATATTTACAAAAGCAGTACTAATTCTCCAGAGCTGATTTAGCCTACTGGTGCATTGCTCTGACTCTAATGCACAGGGTCCTGGGTTTGAGACTTGCCAGGGATGGTTATTTTGTTGCTGGGCAGAACACTGAATCAGTATGATTAAAGCAGTTTTACATGGGTTTGTGGGGGTTTGCATGCCGCGATGCCAAGAGCCGCTTAGGTCCATTAACTTTGCTTAGTGTCATTTATCCTTGCTTAAACACGGGCTATTTTCAAAAAAAAGAAAAGAAAAAAATGGGTGATAGGAAAGTGGTGAAATGTGGCAAGCAGGGGGAAAAACATGAAAAGCAGCTAGGGGATGTGCAGGATGGGTGCAGGAGAGGATCATAGCTCTCCATTTCTTGTGCAGCAACAGCTGTGCATGATGTGGACAATTTTGAATATAGAGTCTCACACCCCACAGGGAGGGATTTGGGTGACATAAATTTTTTGATAAATTCATGGGGAGATTAATTAATATCAGTATACGTGGGTATGAAATGGAGAGCTGTGTATGGGACAAAAATTTTTTCCGGGTCAGTTGCCCTTTTTTTTTTAAGGTGAGAGTGGGATGTTGGGGAAGGGTTGTAGGTACATTTGGGGAGGTAAGTTGGGTAGGAAAGGTTGCATTTGCAGACAGACAAGACAGTGGCCAGGGCAGTGTATGACACATGAGGAGCTAAACACCTTGGATGGAGAGGGTGGTTGGAAATCAGAGGACCAAGTGCCCCCAGGTGGAAGCAGTGGGACTGAGGTCCCCACCCATGGGCAGTCACCACTGCCTCTTCATGTCCCCACATTTGGCTGTGCTGGGTGCCGGGGCCAGCCTACCCCTCGATGTGCACCAGTCTGCCATCTATCTGGTGTAGGCTGTCAACCAAGTCTTGCTGGATGACCCTGCACACACCATACCTCAGAACTGGTGTTGAGTGACAGGGTCCCATCTGCTCCCATGCCCAGGGGGCAGACCCCATCCCCTGAGGTGGTTCCACTCAAGGGTGGTGCAGGACCAGTGGAGGAGGCAGCTCTAGGTTTGGTCCCAGAAGTGCTGGGACCCGGTGCTGTGGCCAGATGAGGCAGGATAGGTGGTTCCACTGGGATCGGCCTACCCAAACGTACTATGGTGCTGAGGTTTGTCAAAGTGTATTGGTTAGTCATGAACAAAACATTTCAGTGCTAGTTATAACAGCATGCATGGGTTTTCCAATTAACCCAGAACAATAGAGTAGGATAGAATCGCATTGCAAATGGAACACATGCATAAATGCATAAATAAAATAACAGCCATTATTGCAACAGCATGCCAGTAACAGTTATGGCAACAGGCCAACAACAGTGGAATTTCAACAAGGTATGTTAGTATACAACCATTGAAATATATGTATAACACAACATAAGTCCCAACATTAAGTTTTGAGAAAAACATACGAGTAGTGTATGAATAATTAGTGATGCAGATAAGGAGGGGAGAGAAAAACATTCCATTAACTGTATAGGCTATATTTTTCACAGCAGTACTGCTTAATACTCTACAGGTCTGCCTTTGCTTTACATCTACCTGTACCCTATAGCTTCTGTAGCACATACATACCTGTTAAGCTGTTGACCTGGGATGGTACAGGCCATGCTGTGAGAAATATAGGCACATAACTACAGGGGACTCTTACATGTCAGGGTTACATATATGAATAACAAAGTGCAACCTGCACTGATGTGTGTGTGTGTGTGTGTGTGTGTGTGTGTGTGTGTGTGTGTGTGTGTGTGTGTGTGTGTGTGTGTGTGTGTGTGCTACTGGCATACTTCAACTGGATTTATATCTGTATCCAAGGTTATTGGCAACAGTCATCATTAGCCATGACAGTGTGACACTTATTGCGAAGAGTGCATGGTGTATATACCTATACTGCCGTCATTTGTAGGCATGGGGTTGGACTATCGGCACTGTTAGATTAGGGACTTCCATTTTAAAGTAGTTATTAGACATTAGACAGGATAAAAGGGTAAAATAAATGGTGTTGCATTTATGCTTAAAAAAACAGTTAAGCAGAAAGAAAAATAACCTTGCTGGTCAAGCATGAGAGGCAGTTTATTAGAAAGGAAAGATAAGCATAAAGTGCACAGAAAATACAGAAATACAGAATGTTCTTTTCTCAAGGGAAAGCTACAATCTTGCCAGCTATAGAATGTTCCTTAATGAAATGTTAACTAAAGCATATGAGACCAAGCCTGGTAACCAAGGGACCAACGCTTAAGAGGGCATGCAAAGCATCACAGGATTTTGGTACTATTAAAATATACTTCAGAAACAGATAGGAAAAGTCAGTTAAGGTTAGTTAATTTGTTCGACCTGTTATTTCAGAGAAGATTACAGACACTTGAGCCTGAGTGCAGAAGACAGGTCAAATAAAGACTAAATTAGTTTATGTTGTTCAGGACAATCAGAGTATGATGTGCAGTAACTTTGAATACTAATTGTTTACCAGCACTGTTAATGAAGACAGTAGTCAGATATTGTGAACATCTAATAAAGCCTTATTAAATGAACTACAGTGTTTGCAAAATTTATTCTAGAATGTATACAAAACTTGGCCCACAAAGGAGAGACTGGCACCTGTTCAGCACGAGTTTGGGTAATTAACAGATAGAGACTTTCATTCTCAGCCTCATTACAGTATTCCAGCTAATTACAATGCAGTACAGTCTTATCAATTTTTACAATGGCACCCAAACAGGCCTGCTGTCTGGGGAGAGAGATATAATTCTTGGAACCAAGCAGCAGCTATTCTGGACAATCAGAAAATCAGAGACAGTTGTAGTGTGTAACCCTTTCAAATCCAGTTTCCAGTGCAGCATATATTTTCTTAAGTTCACAGTGACTTTTCTTCCAAGTCACTACAGCAAAAGTACTATGGACATTTCAACAGCAATCTGGAGATTTTCCAGCTGAGAGACCCCAGTAAAGGTAATCAACAATGCAACAGATCACCCTTTCAGTGAAGGTATTGTTCATTTCCAGACTTGGTCACACTACGTGTGTTCGACAAAAATCTACAGAATAGCAGTGTTTCGTTCAACTACATGTGTTCTACAGAGTAATACAGCCTTATCAGTAAACAGAGACCGCTGCATTTCTCATTAGAGAAAAGACTTTTCAATAAGACAGCACTACTTCATGCAGAAAAAGGCCACAGCACACTACCTTTGCATATAGTCAATGCAACTGTTAAGCAAAGTGCACTGTACCACTGTTTATTTTAGAAAAGCCTCAAACAACTGCAGCAGACCAGTATTAAATCAAAGTAGTGCTCCATCAGAATATAAAAGACATTATCTAGTTAACAGCTATCTAGATTAACTTTCAAGTTTCCATTGTGATGTCATACAGCCAAGAAAAAAAAGGTTAATAAGCTGCAGATGATGGCTCACATTCTTCTAAAACCATAAAGTTATGTAAGACTTTATATGCTTGTTTAGTTACCAGCTCAAAAAAGTTTAAATTAATCAGCAAAAGTCATTTGCAGAGAAACATGTCAAGTAATACTGCTACTGTTTAAACATCAGTAAATCTTTGGTTTATGTTTAAAAATGTTCTCTTAAAGTTAAAGGTAGTTCATGAATGATAAATATTTCTAAAAGCAAAAGGGTTAAATCACAGAAGCAACTTTGAGGCAGCTTCTGTCAATATGGGTTTGGGCTTAATGTTTGTGTAAATACTTCAGCACATGCAATTTAACATAATACTTTCAGTTGTAGATAGTTTCACATATAGATCATCAGAATTTAATACATGTAATTTAAAATACATTATTATGTTACAGTATTAAACATACAAATATCTACATAGTCAACATACATAACATGCAGGCAATGTCTGAAGTTTACATTACTTCATCCAGTTTCTTATTTTCAGAATCAAGTGCAATGTTTGCACAGAAGGGAGATAAGAGGAATCAGAGTACATATTTTAATACAGTAAATTACAGTATAACTTAAGAATATACTTCAGTGCTAAGTAAAAGAATGCACTCCATAGCTAGATCAGAGCATTAGTCTGTCATTATTTAAGGTTAAAAGAAATAACATTTCATTGTTTGCAGACAAATCAATTTCAGTTACACATAGATCTTTAATAAAAGACACAAATGCAGTTTTGTCAGAATTTAAAAGGTCAAAGATTACAGCAGCTAACAGTTTAAAATGTAGCAGCTCTGTACTAGGTATAAACATTTCATTAGAGTTGTACTTCATTAACAAGATTTGTGCAAATGTACAGATTTTAAGGAATTGGTTATGACAGGAACATGCAGACTTATGGGATAAAGATAAAATAAATTCCATTTCAAATGATGCAGCTGAAGTGCTCTGAAAGACATATTGGGTGTGGCCAGTTAGAAAAAAAAGGGTAACTGTAAACCTCTATGTCTTGTAAGGTATATCAGAACTAACAGTCAAATTAATATGCTGAATAAAGGGTTTACAGTTACAGATTTGTTAAATTAAATTTTTGTTATTGTTTTGTTTGTATTAAAATGTTCCAATGCATAAACAATAAGCAGTGATATATACAGAGAAAAAAAAATGTTTGCTAGTTTATAGAATGTAAGATTTAAAGTCAATGCTACTTTGTAAAAATGACAACACAGTCAAAAATTCAGATCCTGTGTATAAAAGAGTACATTATGTAATCAGTTTGAGACTATATATATTTCGTACAGAGATGGCAGTTTGTGAAGCACATCAGTTCAGATTACAGCCAGCCTAGCAAGCTGAATAAAAGACAGTGCTATCCATTTAATGCATTAACAGTTTTACTATTTATCCAAAAAATTGTAGGCAGTAATAATACATTCTTGAACCAATCAGTACTACTGAAAAGTTAAATGTCAGCTAAAAAAACGGTTATGATAAAAAGTGGGTGGAGTTTCACTCACATAACAGTATGTTAAAATCTAAGGGTCACGAGACAAAAATGTAAAAAGTTCAAAAGTTAAAATTAATTTATATAGTTGCAGAAATGCACAGTGTTACACTACTATTTAGTTTCATTTGAGATTATCAGTGTTTAGAGACTTGCAAGAGTTTATTAGCAGTAAACATTTATTTCATGCAGAAAAATGTAAAGAAATCAGCACAGTAAGCAATGCTATCAGTTTATAACTGTTAAAGATGCAAATGTCATTTTAAGGACCTAATACTAAATACAATCAAGAACTTTAGACTCCCAGCCTTGCACAAGAAATGAAAAGAAGAGGTTTAAAAGGCCTAACTACTTTGACATTAAAGCAGACTTTCCTTTACCTCATCAGTGAATGGAACAATGCAGAGTAAAATTTGGCAAGAGCTATGGTGCAGAAGTTGACTATTTCTGTGTTTCAGTTATTTCTTCAATGTTTGTTTAAAGTTAAAATATATGAGTTAAAGCAAGTATGTATGTTTTCAGACAAATTTCACAGCAATACTAATTTTCAGTATATGTTCAGACAATCAACAGTTGTACAATAGTACTACTTTTCAGTTTATCCAAGTTCTGACAATGTTCTCATGTTTTCAAGTAATTGAACAATAGTACTAGTTTTAATTTAGCTATGCTCAGACAATAATGATAAAAAACAGATTTCAGTTTATTTTCCATCTGTGCTCAGGTAACACTGTCAAAATGTTCTCCTGTTTCAAACAATTGAACAGCAATACTAGCTTTCAGTCTATGTCCAGGCAATAACAGTTTGGTTTTCAAAATATAACATATACCAGTTTCAGTCATGCTTTTATCTGTGTTTAGTTAACAATGGCAAAAAATATTCTTTTAGTTTAGTTAGTTTCCAGAATATACATAGCTAGTTTTAAATGTTCAGTATATGCTAATGCAAATTTTAGTCAGGATTCATAATAGGACATTCATATTCAGTTATGTGTTCAGTATAGTACATTTCAGTCATATCTCAAAATAAAAAACATAATAGTTACTTCACATTATTCAGTCATTAGTTTAAGAGTAAAGTAACAGAATTACATTATTTAGTCATTAGTTAAAGGTAAAGTGACAGAATTGTTTTTTGCAGGCTTATTAAAATAAGTTATTTAAATAATAGGTAGTAATAGTTATTCAGTATACTCAAGGTATAACATGGCAGACATAATTTGTTAATTAATTTACAAATTACAGTACACTTTACATAATTATTGTGCATTAGTCAGAAAATTAAAATAAGACACTAACAGAAAATGAAGGTATAGACCTGAAATACAGAAAGCATAAGTTTAGTAAGCTATTAAGATAAGTTATCTAAAGAATAGGTAGTAATAGTTATTCATTGCACTCAAGGCATAACAGGGCAGCTTAATTTGTTAATTAATTTACAGATTACAGTGCACTTTACATAATTATTGTGCATTAGTCAGAAATTAAAAGGACACTAACAGACAATGCAAAGGTATAGACTTGAAATACAGAAATTATAGGTTTTAGTAAACTATTATAGCTCATAAATATGCATATCTTTACCATTACAGCATAACAGATATAAAAGAAACATAGGAAGGATTAACAGTTCGTACTCTGTCTAACTTAAATAAAGATTCACATAGACAAGTTAATCATCTTTAAAAGTCACAGAATTAAAAGACACTCATTTTCAGAATAATACAGGTTTTAAATATATCACCCATACATCAACACTTAGATTTAAAGACTATAAAGACTATAAATCTAGGTAATATAAAAATCAGATCATAAAGTTGAGGCTTCAATACAAACAGGCCATAAATGCTCAAGTGACACCTAGTGCTCAAAATTAAAATTGCAGGTTTACTATTTTTTTTTTTTTTTAGATTATGAGTCAGGTAGCATAAAGCTGTATACAGTAGTTAGCAATACAGATGTAAAGTAACTACAGAAGTAGCTCCCTATAGACTTTTGTCAGGGACCTCAGGGGCAGCTGTTAGATTATAGATTATGGACTTCCATTTTAAAGTAGTTAGACATTAAACAGGCTAAAGGGTAAAATAAATGCTGTTACATTTATGTATAGAAGACAGTTAAGCAGAAAGAAAAATAACCTTGCAGGTCAAGCATGAGAGACAGTTTATTAGAAAGTAAAGATAAGTATAAAGTGTGTAGAAAATACAGAATGTTTTCTCAAGGGAAAGATACAATCTTGCCAGCTACAGAATGTTCCTTAATGAAATGTTAAAGCACATACAGGGCCAAGCCTGGTAACCAAAGGAACCAAGGTTAAGAGGCATGTAAAGCATCACAGGGTTTTGGTATTATTAAAATATACTTCAGATACAGTTAGGAGAAGTCAGTTAAGGTAATTTAGTTAATTCGACCTGTTATTTCATAGAAGATTACAGACACCTGAGCCCGAGTACAGAAGACAGGTCAAATAAAGACTATATTAGTTTACATTTTTCTGGATAATCAGAATATGAAGTGCAGTAACTTTGAATACTAATTGTTTATCAGCACTATTAATGAAGATAGTGTTCGGATATTGTGAACATCTAATAAAGCCATATTAAATGAACAACAGTGTTTGAAAAATGTATTCTGAAAAGTGTACAAGACTTGGCCCATAATGGAGAGACTGGCACCTGTTCAGCACGAGTTTGGGTAATTAACAGATAAAGACTTTCATTCTCAGTCTCATTACAGTGTTTCCAACTAATTACGATACAGTACAGTCTTATTAACTTTTACAGGCACACATTCACAGACACACCAGGCATACACTAGTACATCTGTACACATTTTATTAGTATACCCTTCATACAGCTAATACAAACATTTCTTTACCTTTAAGCCCTGTGGAGAAAATATCTGTTAACACAACATGACTGTTTCTACAAATAGTCAGGACTACCTGTCTGTAACTATAAATACATCGTAATACTAGTCTCTGGATTCAAACTGTAGTCTGTGTATGCAAAAATGAACAGCATATCTATTTCTTCTTGGGTCCTAGTCTGAACATTGAAAATATGTTAAATCAAAATGTACTACATTGAACTCACTTTCGCAAAAGTGCATTTTAGCAAAAATGCACTTTCACAAAAAAAAAATGCAGTTTGCATGTAGATTTAGTTGTACATCAGCATGTACTGTTGATTGTACAACTAAGCAAACTGTTGCTTAGATCACGGTACAGTGGGGAATAAGGGAATATTCCCTTTTCCCCACTGTAGTGCGATCTCAGAGTGAGAATATTAAAGTAGGGGGATGTGGGGGGCATAGACCCTGACATGAGGGAGCAGGAGGCTTGCCCCCCTGCATAAATGTGAGTAGTGTTATTTTTGTAGGGTTTTTTGGCAAGTTTTTTTTTTTTTTTTTTTTTGCTAAAATGCATTTTCGCTAAAATGCACTTTTGTGAAAGTGAGTTCACTGTAGTACATTTCAATTAAACATACTTTCAATGTAGCCACATCGATCCTTCTTATCACACTGAGCTACTGGGCCACTGCTGTCTGCTGCTTGACTGATTTGTGCCTAAATGTCACTTGGTTACAAAGTCTAACCTGGTAAGATAAGTAGAGTGTCACAGAAGACTGCACTGACAGTTGAACATACATGCATGAGATCCATGCATGACAGAGATATTTCGTGAACTGTGTATTAATAATTTGAATGCAGGTGTACACTTTTTACCCCTAGTGGATGTGAATATGTGTGATCTGTACAGACCATAGCAGGGTGCGGGTTGCATACCCGACTTATATACATTTGCACATTGTATATTTGCAGTCTCATACTAGCCTGCATTATCATACATACAGTCAGGAATATGTATAGCTGAAATGTAAAGGTTAACACAAGACAATCCTGAAGGGAACACACTATAATACATTACCCATCACTATTCAGGGCTCAGATCTTAGTGCAGAACATATATCAAATTGCATTGTATCTTGTTTTACAGCACCACATCTACACTTTAGCAAAACAGTTCTTTATCATCCAAACTTCACTCAGTTCATGGTGCCATAGCCATATTTGCTGTGGAATACCTGTACAAATGTATTTTTTCAACAACAGGCCAGAATAAACACAACAGTTGCTGGAAATAACTTTATTGAGGGTGACATGACACAGTGGTTTATTACATTCAAAATTCTGACTTCAGTTGTACTGCATATCCTGTATATGATGAATGAATGTCATTTATTACCTTCACGATTTTAGTCACAGTGTACTTTATTACAAGATCCTTAGTATTAATACAGTATATACTTATGTCATTCCTACACAGTATTACTACAGTATTAGCTTTTGTTTATCAGTTGTAGCTTGTTTGATGCCTTCATCTGTATTGCACAGTACCTGGCATTACTCACTTATATCAATGTGAGTCTAAGAACACATTTATTGCAGTACACTCAGAACACACTATACCTACTGGCAGTAAACAATGTGCTCTTTATTATTTATTGTACTATATATTGCAAGAGAGATCTGTACTCACCACACTGTTGGTGCATCCTTGCTAGGCACCTAGCATGGGCCTCTAAGTTGTGAGTCCTCTCCTCTGCAGCTGTATGGGGAAAACATACCATTATGCATACCTGTTTATCACATAGTCATGCCAGAATTTGGTAAAGCAATGATTCATATACTCACAAATGGCCGGGGCATTCCCATACTGAGTGTCTTTGATCCATTGGCTCAAGAGCCCCCCCTTCCTTCACTTCAGGTCATCATAATGATGATGCAACTGCTCATCAATACGGCAACTGCTCATCAATATGACAGATTCCAGTGGCATTGGTGAGGTTATGTCCCAGATGTTCCCAGACTTCTGGCTTGTATTTGGAGCCCTGGTACTGACCCTGCAGCAGTCTGTCATCATGGTGTTGAACAAAGAACCCAGCCATGACTCTGGACTCCAACATGTTCCAGCGCTGTGTCCAAAAGCACACTCCCACTCCTGCCATAGTTCCTGCATGGTTCAAACTTGAACTGGTTCTGGCAGTATTCCCTCATGTGTAGCTTAAATAAGGGTATTTTCCCACCCATAGCCACCACTGGACCATTTTTAAAAATGCTATGTACAGCTCATTAGTGTGCAAACCTGCTAAGCTTAGTTGAGCAGTGTTTAAAATGGCAAATGCTTAGCAGTGCTTAGTGGTGTGCAAATCTGCTTAGCTCAGCTCATGACTGGTTAGAATGGGACTGCTTAGCAATGTTCAACCCAGCTAAGCGGAGCTAAGCCTTGCTAAATATTTCTCATACAGGTCCTGTTTAACCATTTCTTAGCTTGGCTTAGCAGTGCTTAGCAAGATTTAGCTAAGGGCAAAGAAGAGTTTTATATGATAACATAAATATATATTGACATTACTAATTATTGATACTTTCTTATTATGTGTTTGTATTTTACTTTAAATGCAGTACCTTGGTGTGTGACTGAAATGTATTGAACACTTGTGTTTAACTGGAGCTTTTCATCTCATATCTCCACTGACACTGGAATTCTACACCAGCTGCACTAACCTGATTGACAAATATCAATTACTAGGGCAATAAAAAAATAGAAATACTTTTTTATATAAAAACTGAATGGCCTGTCCTGGTATTTGAACCATGCACCTACTGCACACAAAGCCATGGCCCAAACTATTCAGCTTACTTGGCTGTGAAGATTTCAGCTATACATTTGTATATAGCTTTTCATTATGTTCAAGCACTGCTGAGCAACACGCCACACTGCACAAACATGCTCAGCTATGCTTAAACTTGAAAACAAAAAAAATAAATAAACATAAAAGGAAAAATCACATTGTGACATTTAATTTCCATGCAGTACGGCACTCTGCCAGTACAGAGGGTGTGTTATGGACACTGTAACAACCTCTGGATGACATAAAAATAATTTCATGAGTGTCCAAGGACACTTTCTTTAATCTTTAAGTGCCGTACGGCACTTTGGCAGTGCAGGGGGTGTGTTACAGGCACTATAACACACCCCTGTGTGAAATACATAAGTAAATATATAAATAAGTGCCCGAGGACACTATTTCATGTTTTAGTGCTGTACGGCACTTTCATAGTGCAGAGGGTGTGTTACACATCTGGGAGCACTGTAACACAACCCCTAGTACTGATTCAGTAACCGTGTGCATGGATCTCCCTTAGTAGCATACCTTCATTAATATGCAAGGCACACTGCCAAGGGAGAGCTGCAGACATGGACACCATATACTTTGTGTAGGAATTACATTATTCCTACATGGAGTTTATTAAATCCGGGGGAATGCTATAAAACATTATGCAGTGGAACTCTTACTGCTGACTGAACTAAGGTATAAGTAGTTTTGTCTGTAGATGAAAATGCCTGGTCTTTAATTAGGGTGAAATCATTTCAGTGAGTTAAAGATTCAAATAAGGTGCATATGCACACACGTTTAAGCTGGCAAACAACATTCAACAAAATAATTCTGCTCTCACTGCTTCTCAAAAAATACTTAATTGGCCTAATTTTATCTTGAGATTGCTCCACCTATGCTGACACTTGGGAATTTGTTTCACTGGGGTATAAGTACAAAAGTTTGTTCTTTGCTTAGTTTTAAGTTTTAAAGTGGAAGTCCTATGCCTTAACCTGAGTTCTTGCTGTGATTCTGGTCCCCAGTTAGCCTGTATCTTCACAGATTCTCTCTGATCTTTTTAGAAGTAAAGAGTAATACACTGTGCTCTATGAATCCGTTTCAGCTTGTCTTTCTCTTTTTTTATCAGGAATCTGTTTTTATGGGCCTATACAACTACTATACTTCAACTTCAGTTTTTATTCACTCTGGCACTGATGTGGATAGATGCCAGGTTCTTGAACTTCAATAGATGAATGAAATTTCTGTTCTTTTCACCTGCTTTGTTTTTAATTTGCTTCTGGCCTTTAGTCCTTGTAGAACAGCCCAAGCTAAACCTTCTGTAGCAGAATTATATTAGTACAGTATTTGTGCATTCTGTTTTGATATCAGTTATTTAGGTAGTCCATACGGTATAACTTTATGCTGGACTGAGAACTTATTTGAAATTTAATGTTAATGTTGCATTCTCCACTGTAGCTCAGCTCTGTTTGACTCCCAAACATTGTTAGCTGGATTACCTAAACAGATTTTAATTACTGCAGCTTTAATTTAATGTTTAACTCCGTGCAATAATAATTAAATATACATTACTGACAGTGCCAGAGTTACTTAACATAAAT